>NC_090233.1:46230341-46562841 GCF_024489055.1 Chanodichthys erythropterus
CGAAAAGAGTCCCCTCAATCAGCTGGTTCTGAGACTTACTAACCTGACTAACTCTACTAACACTAACCAGTCTCAGACCAGCACTGCTTCTCCAAACATCAAAATAAACCAAATTTTCAAACAATCTAAAAATACATATCTGGAACATTGGGATGAGAAAACTAAAACACAAAGTAAATTACAATTCTATCGAACTCTAAAATCAAATTATGAATTAGAAGAATATCTCTAAAGTGTCAAAGACACAAAGCAGAGACTGATCCTGACCAAGTACAGGCTCAGTGAGCACAGTCTAGCCATCGAGAACAGCAGACACAGAAAGAGCTGGTTACCCAGAGAGCAAAGGGTGTGTGTTCACTGCAGGACAGGAGAGACTGAGACAGAAACGCACTTCCTCCTTCACTGCCAAAAATACATATCAATTAGAGATCTCTACTTCACCAAATTTTGTAATGTAACTTTACTGCCATGAGTGAAGTAGAACAAATAAAGTTAATATTAGGAGACGGACCAACAGCAGCACTGGCTGCGAGATACGTGTGGATGTGCCACAGCCTGAGAGACAGCAGTTGAATGTGTGTAATGTGTGTGTCTGACCTCAGTGTGTTTCCCTACCGCCCACCACAGAGACCCTCTGTACGTGTGTGTATATGTTTAACCACTGTGGTACCAAATGTTCAGACATGTTCTATTGTGTTACACTGTTAATTTAAGTTTAAGTTATGTTGTAATATTTGATAGCCTTATAGTATTTGATTTTATTTTCTTCTATTATACAGATGTTTTTATTATTGTTTTATGTATGCTTTGGCAATATTGTATTATTTACAGTCATGCCAATAAAGCAATTCTGAATTTGAATTTGAATAGATAGATAGATAGATAGATAGATAGATAGATAGATAGATAGATAGATAGATAGATAGATAGATAGATAGATAGATAGATAGATAGATAGATAGATAGATAGATAGATAGATAGATAGATAGATAGATAGATAGATAGATAGATAGATAGATAGATAGATAGATAGATAGATAGATAGATAGATAGATAGATAGATAGATAGACAGATGATAGATAGATAGATTATAGATAGATAGATAGATAGATAGATAGATAGATAGATAGATAGATAGATAGATAGATAGATAGATAGATAGATAGATAGATAGATAGATAGATAGATAGATAGATAGATAGATAGATAGATGTTACATCTCAATGACACTCAAACTCTTTCCCACTGCCTGAGACACCTGCTCACAGTCAGAGGTCAGGTCTAATTCCTGCTGCTCTGTTTCCTGAGCAAGAGAGCTTTTAATTTAGCAGTAACTAACTCAGCCCAGAACACACACTAACTGTGGGGGAGACGAATCAAGAGCTGCCAGGACCTTAGAGAGAACAGTCTGTCTCGATTCTCTCAGCACCAAAACCTGGGTCACGTCACCTGAATATTCATATGAGTGATGTGAGCATGTAAAGAACTTTTAGCATTAGCACGTGAGTACAGTTGTACATATAAAATTGTTTGTGAATGATTATGAACAAACACGCTGTACAAGTAAAAGCAATGATCTGACATTTATTTAACTAACTTGATCTCATTTTTGGTTTCTCACCTAGCGAGCTGCCTCGCCATCTACTGTCTAGTTAAGCAACTGAAATGACTTATATGAAACAAATAAAGTTATATAAAGGGTACAGGATACATTTTGATGTATATTAGCATGTTGCTAAGCTAATAATCCAATAAATCAAAGCTATATGTAAATAATAATAATAATAATAATAATAATAATAAACTTTAATCAGGGCAGACAACATTTTATTTTAAACAAAATTAAATGTAATGTCTACCCTCACTAAAGTTCATAAGCACAAAAATATGGGTAAAGCTTCAGTAAGGGGAACAAATATCACTTTTAACTAGTTTTTAACTAGCTTATTAACATATTGGGTGTTTATTAGTACTTATTAAACACATATTAGTGTCTTATTCTGCATGACCATATTCTACATCCCTTAATCCTACCCAATACATAAACTTAACAACTACCTTACTAACTATTAATAAGCAGTAAATTAATAAAAAGAGTTTATTGAGGGAAATGTCATAGTTAATTGTGAATATGTGTTCCCCATTCTAAAGTGTTACCAAAATATGTAGCATACACATATTAAGTCATATTATTTTATGATGCAATTTATTGAGATGCACACACACACACACACACATTATATATATATATATATATATATATATATATATATATATATATATATATATATATATATATATATATATATATATATATATACACACACAAAGATGCATCTCAATAAATTATATCATGAAATAATATCATGTAAACGTTTTTTTTTTCCTGTAATTTAATTCAAAAAGTAAAAAAGATATACATATTCTAGATTGATTAGACATAAAGTAAATATTTCCAAAATGTTTTCATTTGGATGATTACAGCTTGTTGCTTATCAAAATAAAATAAAAAATGTGTATCTCAAATTATTCGGATATTTAATTTCAAGTTCTATTAAATTACCATTCTCAGGGTATAAATACTGGGTTTAGGTCAGTAATCCCAACAGCAGTCATGGGGAAGTCTGCTGACTTGAAAGTTGTCCAGAAGATGATCATCAAGACCCTCTACAATGAGGGTAAGCCACAGAGGGTCATTGCTGAAAGAGCTGGCTGTTCGGAGAATGCTGTGCCAAAGCATAATCATGGAAAGTTGATTGGAAGGAAAAAGTGTGGTAGGAAAAGGTGTACAAGTGAAAGGAATGATTGCAGGCTTGAGAAGATTGTCAGGCGAAGCCGATTCAAAAACTTAGGAGAGCTTCAAAAGGAGTGGACTGAAGCTGGAGTCAGTGCATCAAGAGCCACCACACACAGACGTCTTCAGGAAATGGACTACAACTGTCACATTCCACGTACAAAGCCACTTCTGAACCAAAGACAACATCAGAAGTGTTTTACCTGGGCTAAGGAGAAAAAGAACTGGACTGTTGCTCAGTGAAAGTAAATTTTGCATTTAATTTGGACATCAAGGTCCCAGAGTCTGGAGGAAGAGTGGAGAGGTACAGAAACCATGTTGCTTGAAGTCCAGTGAGAAAGTTTCCACGGTCAGTGATGATTTGGGGTGCCATGTCATATGCTGGTGTTGGTCCACTGTGTTTTCTGAAGTGCACAGTCAATGCAGCCATCTACCAGAAAATTTTAGAGCACGTCATGCTTCCGTCTGCTGACAAGCTTTATGGAGATGCAGATTTCATTTTCCAGCAGGATTTGGCACCTGCCCACACTGCCAAAGGTACCCAAGGCTGGTTCAATGACCATGGTGTTACTGTGCTTGATTGGCCAGCAAACTCGCCTGACCTGAATCACATAGAGAATCGATGGGGTATTGTCAAGAGGAAGATGAGAGACACCAGACCCAACAATGCAGATGACCTGAAGGCCGCTATCAAAGCAACCTGGGCTTCCATTACACCTGAGCAGTGCCACCGGCTGATTGCATCCATGCCATGCCGCACTGATGCAGTAATTCATGCAAAAGGAGGCCCAACCAAGTATTGAGTGCATAGAAAAGTCAGTACTGAATTAAATTGATCTAAAAACTTATGGAACATGGGTATATATTTATCAACATTGCCATTTGGCTCAGTCCACCAACTTGAATTTAATGCCACAAGGCACATGATTATACACAAAATGCTCCATTAAAACTGAAGCTGCCATAGAATTCTGTCTAGTTGGACAGCTTACTAAGTTTTGTCAGAATGTTGGTCAGCTGATTCAATTATGCAGATCTGTTCAGAAGTCATCTTCCATCACCCTGTAAATCATCCTGGCTTATAGAGAAAAATATACACATACTATCATATCAAGCTGCCATACACAATACACAAGAGGGGGATTTCACTTACAGGAAACACACAATAAGCTCTGAAATTCACACAAACACCTTTCATTCCATTCTCTATTTATCTCCTTTATCGCCGTACCCCCTCTGAGGGCGTTTACTAGTATCCCACGTTAATTTAGTCTCTGTGAGGGCCTGCTTTCAGAGACCAGGGAGTGAGGGAACCATTGCAGCCAATCCAGAAGCCATCAGTTTTCATCCAGACCGGCTAGACCTCTGCATTACCGCTGCCCTCACGTTTATTGTTCTCTCATTGCACCTGTCAGCACTGCCTGACAGCACATTACCGGTACTGTGCTTCAACAGAGGGGTCCATCAGGCAGCTATCAGGGCAGCCCTCACCCAGCCTCACAGCAGGGGCAGATGGTAATAAGGTTCCGGGAAAGAGCGTGTGAATGTGTAAACACACACACATAACTCAAAGATGCCCACTCCGGAACCAAATCCTTATATATACTTGTATCGTACTGTCAGTCTGAGAGCAACGCATCACATAAAACACTCGAATGAACACGTGAAAGTAACAAGGCTGCAGGCCAATTTTCAGGGTGCTTTTACGTTGTTAAATATAACAAAATTATAAAATGCGTCATAAAAAGAGCATGTCTGTGTAAGATTGTGTTCTCAAGCTGCACTCTTCAAGTGTGTTAGTCAGATTTTGGCAGAGAGGAAATAGGTGTAATTTAGTGGACAGTTTTGTTTTTCTGATGAGACCTTCATGCCTGTAAAAATGGAAGCCGGTAAACAAGATATATAAGCATTTTCACTAAGAATTCAGTTCCACTCCACATCTCTAAGGCCGTGTGTCCACTAAAGCGTTTTTTTTTTTTTTTTTTTCCCAGCGGCTAGCATGCTTTTCCAATTGTTTTCAATGGGAGTGCCATGTTTTTTAAACGGCAGGAGTGTAACGAGATGCTGAGCGTCTTTTTCACACTCAAGCACTGAGCGCTCTGCGTTTTTTACCAGTCACCTTGAGTTTAAGAATGTTAAACTTTAAGGGCTTTCGCACGGGTGGAACTATTGCCTGAAGTACCCGGATTTTGTCGTGTTTACACCGCAGGAACTAGGAATGATTTTAGTTCTAGGAACCCCTTTTGGGGGAACTAAATTAGCTCCTACTTCAGAGTAGGGTCTAAACCAGCACTGTAAGAACTATCAGTGAATAAATTGGTCAAACGCACGTCAAACACCAGCACCCTGCATTTTTAAAAAGCTATGTTAACATATTTACTTCACAAACATGGAAAACAACGATAACATAATTTTACCTGTTGTCTGCAGGGTTGAGGTTTTTTCTCAGCCTTGATAATATGCAATACTGACAGTTGTCATAGGATGTTTTGTCTCTTAGCCCCACTTTTGCTCTTTCAGTCACGTGAATTATGCATTTGCGTTCCATCTCAGTTATCACAAAACCCACGACACACAACAAACACAGCTCCGATCATGGCATCCTCCATCCACTGCATACGCGCATAAAGACACCGCTTTCGGCCACTTCAGAGTTCCTATTCCCGGTGAGAATGCAACCAGGAACATGGCCCGGGGAAGAAATTAGTTCTCAGGGATCTATCCTAGTGGCTAGTTCTTAGAACTAAGTTCCTAAAACTATTCTGTGCGAAAGCCCCTTTTGAGTAAAATGCTGCGCTCATCACTGTCACTTGCCGTCCAATCAGGGTGGAGAAGAGGCGGGACAAATACAACACTGACCAACTGTCACTTGCCGTCCAATCAGGGTGGAGAAGAGGCGGGACAAATACAACACTGACCAACTGTCACAACATTATTGCTGTACAATGACATCAACAAGCAGAAAATGGATGAGCAATTAATATTGCTGGTCTCTGAACATACATAGCAAGTACTCTACATTGTGTCAACATTTTTAGTCTGAAACAAATTATCTGCGAAATCAGTTACGAGTAACAATGCCGCAGATTTTCTGTATCACAGCAATAAAGCGCATCAACTAAAAATAAAACACTGCGCTGCCGAAGTGCTCTCAAGCGCTCAAAGCTAGCCATTTTCAGGCTAAACATGCTTTGGTGGACACACGTCCTAACACACACATATACAAGCTGGATGGGACAGTTTAGGGCAGATGGATGCCATTTTTTTAGTGGATGTATTGCTCAAATTCCAACCTGTCACTTACATTAGATCACAGCAACAACAAAATCAAGTAAAAACTAAGTGTCACTGGACAAAAATCTAGTCCCGCCCTACTTTTTTTTTTTTTTTCCTTTTTTTTTTCATGTTTGAGAAGCCGTTACACTTGGATAAACATCAAAATAAGGAAAAATAAAATACTATTTTAACTTGCATTTCATGCCAACTTTAACTTTTTTTTTTAGGATTTGCAAAATAGCATTAAAATTAACTCACAATTTAAGAAACAATTTCCTGAACATTACCACAAAAAAGGAGAAAGAAAACTGAGATGGAGAAACATTCCTGCCCACAATGGTAACACTTTATTTTACTGTGCCATAGTTACACGTTACTATAGTAACAACAGTAAATTATGCATAATTACAAGTAACTAACCCTATACCAATCCCTAACCCTAACTGTAACTCTATAGTAAGTACATGTAGTTAATTAATACTACTCAGTTCTTATTTGAGTAATTACAATGTAACTATGGCACTGTAAAATAAAGTGTAACCATAATTTATATTAAAATATTAATTATTATGAAATAAAACATGGTAACACTTTATTTTAAGCTATACATAGCTACTCATTATTACATGTACTTACTAATATAACAGTAATAATAACAGTAAATTATGCACAATTACAAGTAACTAACCCTAAACCAAACCCTAATCAGAATACACAGCTGTTTTTGAACGGCAATCATGTTTATTGCTCCCTGAACTATGTAGTTACACCATCTACCAGCAGGGCATAACTGGCCTATGCTCACCAGCCAAGCCCTGACCTCTTTAGTTCACACAGACATATAGCCCTGTTGCTATGGAAACAGCATAGGCAGGCTGGGGATACTCTTGAAATGTATTTCTGCATATTTCCACGACCTTCCTCTTTCCTGTTCTCTCATTGTCTCTATCCATAAATAGGATTGTTTCATCATACAAATTACAGAGGAATACACCTCATTGCCCTTAAAGGACCTCCACTGCAGTATATCAAAACAGATGACCTGAAAACTGGCCAAGTAGACATGCATTCTTATGCAAACCATTTAAGCTACAATATGCAATTTTAGCCATCTTGCTAACTTTTGTTAGACTTAGATGATTGGCAGCCACTGATTTTTTTTTTTTTTTTTTTTTTTTTTTTTTTTTTTTGCGGTTTATAGAGGGCTATCACAAAGACAAGTGATATTTCTCAAGACACCTATATCTGTGATATCTGTCAGGTAGTAAAGGTATTTTATAAAATATATTTTATTTCCAAAAAAATTGCTTACAGCAGCTTTAAGACACAATTACATGACTTAAACCACAGACATGAAAAGACTTTTGGCATCTCATTGTATAAGAGGTCAGAAAATTATCTGCACCATCCTGCATGATAATCTTTTTCTTGAACCTTTAATGTCCTTCATTGGGCCTCTTTAAAGGTGAACTTTAATACAAAGTAATTAATGCTGACAAGATATGCTAAATATATGGATCAAACATTTAATGAGGCCCTTTTAACTTCAAGTTCAAATGAAAGGGTACTGAAGAGATCTGCTCTTAGTCCAAGGATAATCTGCAAATCTGCATGAGTCAGATGGGGAGAGGCATCTATTTACACATGCTCATAAGCTGAACTCAAAAGATTGGTCATTATATAAACCGGATAACCGCTGAACTATTTCTGATCTTAATACAAACATCTGGTACATTTCCATCCAATGATGTTTGATCTGATTTATAGAGCTAATCTGACCATACAAAGCATGAAAATCTCACAGTATACAATCAAAATATATAATCAATGTATTCTGAAACTAGATTTGTACATTTCCTGCTGAAAATGTGATTGACGCAAAACTTCACCACCATAACGGCAGTGTTGTCAAGGCATTGCTGGTTTCTGAGCTGACAAACGTTATTTTTTTTATTTATTTATTTTTTTTTTTTTATTAATTGTTCATTTCTTTGTTTGGTCACACTTTAGTTTAGGGTTCAGTTCTCACTATTGTGTAACTATTAACTATGACTTTTGCCTCAATAAACTCCTAATTATTTCTTAATAGGGTGTAACAATATATTGTGTCACAATATATCATAATACAAAAACCCAGCAATATGTATCGAGGATAGTTACAATTTTTTTTTTTTTATTGTGTGTACTGTAGTTCACCCAAAATTAAAATTACTGTGTGAGAAAAAAAATCAGGTTTACACAGTTTTAGTGTCATTACTACTACATTAAACTATTATATATAATGTTGAATATAATGTATAATAATGCAGTGGGGGAATATTTGTGGGTCCTGATTATGCCAAATGACTTATGTTACCAGTAAAAAGTGGCCTACATCATTTTAAATATACCTAATCAGTGATAGAATGCAAGCATATTCGTATTTTTCAGTATTTTCAGCTTCAGAATCATGAATATTTTTATTCCGTATATTTATATATCAACATTGTCCTGTGCATTGAGTTACCAGCAGCAAGTCCAAACCTATTAATTTCCACCCCCAATGTAATACCAAATTTAACATTTTAATCAACAGTATTTTTTTTTTTTTCCTTTTATCTTGTAGTATCGTAATAATATTGTATCGTGAGTTCAGTATTGTGATGTGTATCGAATCATAACATGAGGGTATCGTTACACCCCTACTGATTATTAATAGTTAGTAAGGTAGTTGTTCAGTTTTGGGTAGTATTGGGTAGGATTAAGGGATGTAGATTATATTCATGTAGATTAAGGTATTAATATATGCTTTAAGAGTACTAATAAACTGCCAATATCCAAGTAATATGAGTCTAATAAGAAGCTAAACAGTGAGAATTGGACTCTAAACTAAAGTGTTTATTTAAACCATTTTTTTTAATATATATTTGTTTTTAATTAAGTTTCATTTAAGGTTACACTTTATTTTGATGGTCCTCTTTCTACAAACTATAAGTAACTTTTCAACTACATCTCAACTAACATGTCAACTGACTATTAGGTTAGGGTTTGGGCTAGTAGAATAAGTTGACGAAGTTGCAAAGTTAGTTATAGTTAGAAGAATATCTGTGGTGGGACCATCAAAATAAAGTGTTAGCAAATATTAAGCAGACTGTTTACTAATTCTCTAATGAGAGTTAGTTGACATGTAGTTGCAAAGTTACTTATTGTTAGTAGAATGTCTAAATAAAGTGTTACCAAATTTGATTTCATTTCATTTCATTTAAAATCAGGGTTTATCAGCCGCAGATCAGCCATTTGAAAAGTAACAATACACCTTTTCTCAAGACGTTTCACAATTTTACAAATTTGAAGTATCATTTATGTCCGTAGCATGGCATACCAAACTTGAATACTCAGGGGCTTGTTCACATCCCTCACCATAAGTAAGCTTGCCTTAGCAAACACCACTAATAATCAACACCAAGGTTGCCTCATGCTGAATATGTGTGCCACACACACACACACACACACACACACACACACACACACACACACACACACACACACACACACATGTTTGTTTTTGTGAATTGTGGGGACTTTCCATAGACTTCAATGCATTTTACACTGAACAAACTGTACATTCTATCCCCCTACCCTGCCCCTACCCCTAAACCTAACCCTCACAGGAAACTGTGCAAACTTTTACTTTTTCACAAAAACTCATTCTATATGATTTATAAACCCATTTGCATTGTGGGGACCGCTGGCTGGTCCCCACGATGTAGGTGAACTCAGGTTTATATTACATCATGGGGACATTTGGTCCCCACAATGTAATATAAACAAAAGCACACACACACACACACACACACACACACACACACACACACACACACACACCTTATCTCGCCTGCAATCCTAATCTCATTAGGGCTACATTGTTAGCAGTGGAATTCTGGGATATCAGATTGACTCTTGGTATTTTTACCCATGCATCAGCCTATTGCTATTCTCCCTCATGGCACTGAGCAGGAACCTCTGGCCTCCCAGAGCACCTGCCTGACCAGCACACCCTCCACAGCTGCCCGACTCCCTGCCTCTCAAAGACTAATTCACTCCATATTTAAATAAGGTATTAAAGTTTCATCGCTGGCACCTGGATGAGGCTGCTGCCTGCCTGAGACTGAGGGGCATCTAGAGGCCTGTTGTGCCTTTGGGATTAGGAGAGGAGACACACACACTTACACTCACACACACAAAATAGCAAATAATTAGGGCCAGGTGAGCAGCTGGACTGACAGCCTACAGGAGCCTCACCAGGTCAAAAGAAGTTCCTGTTAGAGAGAGAGAGAGAGAGATACTTGGGAAGTGATATGGAATTTGGCATACCTCTACTTGAATAACTACAAACTATATTTAACACAAGCTGAGATGAGTAATAACTTAAAAAAAAACTCCACACATTTCACTTTTGAAATGATTAGGAAATAGTTAGCCGACTGAAGAGGAGACCAGCAGTTGGTGTCAGATTTGGATGGATGAGAGCCTTGATTTTTTTGGACAAAGTTGTTTCTGGCTACACTGGTGTGAACTTTAAAACTAGAAGGAAAAAAAAAGCCCCTCTAGCATTCCATATGAAATATATCAAAAGAATCAAATTAGCAGGGCCCTGATATTAAAATAATAACATTTACCCCTAGAATAAATGGTTTTAGTTTAAAAATCAATACACACACTCAATAATGCAAGTGCATTATTATAAGATAATAACACGGGAAAAACCTGTGCATTCCATAGAACATTAGAAGGAACACACAGAGGACTCGGTATTATAGATTTCATAATTTCATATCAAATGTCACATACTCCCATAGGACGTAATACAGTTACATCTCTAATGGGATTTTTTTTCCTGATATAAAAATTACATTTAAAGAAATCAGACACACATGGTAATGCAATGAAAAATAATTTACACCGCTCTTGCTGAGCTCTCCCTGTGTATCGTACCTTAAGGTTCTTTTTGAGGGGCAGGAAGAAAATAACCTTTATATCACCGCATTTTAAATGTAAACTATAATTACAGCATTTTCGCACATTTCGTACTTTCTGCCTCAAAGTGGTAGACAAATCTTTGAGAACAAAACAAGCATTGCTAACTAATAAACAACAAAGTATTCACAACTCCTTTCCATTGGCATGTTCTACAGTAGCATTGTGAATGATTTTTTCAAGGCTTCATACCTATTTATAGGTGCAATAAAATGCCAAGGATTTGATTCCTTGCTCGTTGTATGTGTTGTCTTGTTTATGTCTCTTTGTTAAGACAGAGGGGGAATTGGGGGGACATAGACCAATAAAAGCCATTTACTGACAATGACTGCGTTTGAGCCTCAAAAGCTTTCACAAAAAGTCCCTTGCTCAGGTCAGACTTGGACTCTTTGGGGGGATATTCGCCTATTTGTATGGCTATTCGTTCTCCAATGTATTGAGAATGTAGAAATAGATATCCAAGGGCAAATTTGCATATGGTTTTAGTTTCAACGATGGCACAGATCACAGCTATTCTCTTCTGTCTTTGTGATTGACAGCTGAGTGGACTCCGCCCCCAAACCAGAGAGAAAAGGGCTCGTCAATATGGCGTCTCTTCGGAATCTTGTCGACACTAGCTGAAACAAAGCCTCACCCCTATAACCATTGCGACTAATCTAATTGTTTACTGGCCAATGTCACGAATCCACCGCTGAAATAACGTCTGATGCTCACAATATATACCACAATTTCGTTTACACTTTGTTCTGAGATCTATTTGAAGCACTTTTTTCTCTGATGGCCAAAAATAGAGAAGGCACTACAAGGAGTTCAAAAGAGCCTGGAATTAGCCCTCTTCCTTTTACCTGCCGGCTGTGAGAGCACTCGAGAGAAAATGTTGTCTAGCATCTGGTGGGGTGAGCTGGAGATGGTCAGCCGCGGGGCTGATGGAAGACGAAGGGTGTCATTTTAGTATATCAAAGCTTGATCAGGACTATCCATCTTTGAGGAACTCCGAAGAACCGAAGGAGAAAAAAAGACCACATTTGTGATGTGGGAAGGTAAAAAGGAAGTGTAAAAAACAAGACAAGCCTCCATATGATAAGAGGAGGCATTATGCTGATGCGTCGTTTTGTTTTCTTGTTGTCACGGATACAAAGCGGCTGCATAAATAAGGTATTTAGAGGGCTTCGCTCTGATGTCTCGATTGCATTTGTTCAATCGTGCTTCTGTAGGTGTTTTATTTATTTTTTTTCCTTTTTTTTTCTTTTCGGTTCGAGGCATCTGCTCAGATCCAACCCGTTTTATGCAGACTGTCACAGCCTCTGTAGTGGCACTACAAACGGCAGGGCTGGCTGTAAACTTTTCCCCCCGCAGGATAAGCGTTGTTGGGATAGCGCCACCCTGGGGAATCTCCTTCTCTCGCTCGACTCAGTGTGGATCTGAGAGCGCGTCTGCCTCGCTCTCCTTCAACTGCAAACAAAGCCTTTCTCACAGCTCATTTCACTTAGTCATTTCAGTAGGAATGCGTGTTAGTGGGAAGGAGACGCATTTTGCGTTTCGTTTGTTTGTGGGGTTTGTTTGCGGTGATATTCGCATTATCTTTGTGAGTCATTTCGGTCAGGTGGATTCGGAAGGCTTAAAGGGTTCTGGACCTTTTTTCAGTGTTGCATTTTTGGTCTGCTGAGGTGGCGAATTGCATCTTCTGTCATATCCGCTCTCGCTTTTCCCATACATAAAATATCAAACATCTGAGGGACAATCCAATGACCTCTACTGCCCTCTCTCCCTCGCTCGCTTTCTGTCTCTCTCTCTCTTTCGGTTACCCAAACACACACACACACACACACACAATCACACTCTAAGAGAAGCACCAGTCTCACATCCCCCACCGCATACGTGTCTTGATTTATTTTCACCAGTCCTCCACCTTATGATGATGTATTTGCGACATCTGGCGGTATTCACTATTTCCTTAGCAATAGCGAAATGAAAAGGACGGCACGGGGGGAGACGGAGATGGAGACGGACGGGCGGAGAGAGAAAAAAGCCAGAAAGACTGACAGAGTGAAAGGAAGCAAGACAGAGAAAAAGAGGAAAATGAAGCCAGAGTCAAGAGGTACCGCAAAAAATCGACAGACAACGGCGACACACAAAGTTGCATGTCTTAAGCCGCGAGTCCTTCGAAATCTATTCCAAACGGCTTGGATACCCCCTAGTGGGAGGACAAAGGCAGCTATACTTGTCAGAAATGGGGGCGACGAAACAGCCATGAATCCATAGGGTCCAGAGGTCATCCTTCTTGAGCTGCGGTGACATCATAACAATGGGACACTTCTACAGCCTTAGAATTCCAAGCCGATTCATTCCGCGAGGGGCTAAAAAGGAGCGCGCCTTGTAGTTCCCACACATTCACAGACAGACAGTGAAGGAGAGACCTAGACAGACAGAGAGAGGGAGAAACAGAGGAGGAGGAGGTGCTGCCTGGAGGAGGATAGCAGCAGGGAACGTATAGGCCTCACTCCAAGCTTTTCTTTCTTCGTTGTTTTGTGAACGCATTAAAGAAGATGACTCAATTCGCCCTCGTTCTATGTCCAGAGAGTGCCTCTGTGAGACTCCGTCACAGAGACATGTCACGACCATCAAGTACGGGAATTACTGCACAACAGAAGCGCCTAACCAAGCATACTTTGTGTCGGCAAATGAGTGTTTCGAATGATACGAACAGAGGAAAAGGGCACACTCATTAGGCATATAAACGCTCATTTCATGCAAGCGGCTCATCAACATTAATAGACAATGATTGATGATATTTATCTCCTAATTAGTGAAAAAAGAGCAGATAATTGGCCATTATCAGAAAATTAGCAGGAACAACCCATAGCAAAAAGTCCGAAATATACAACATAACGCATCTCCCTACGACTTTTCGAGTTGCGTAAATGTTTACGTAACTAAACCTCAACTCTAAACAATAGACGTTCTAAACGGCGTTAAGCTTTCTCCGCGCTCGCAACAATGGTGCAATGCCGCGTTACATAAGCTCGAGAGCTATAATGAGATCATACATTCATGTCGAAAGTGTTAATTAGTCTATCTGCCCGAGGTTGAGGGATTCCGCTGCCTTCTCTCATTGTTTTTATAATCCTCCGCACACATTTATAATTCATCGTGTCGCGCTGCGCTAACACGTTTTAGCCATCTTTTTTGTCTGTTTATGAAGGCTCCATCGTGGTCATGATGCATTTGAAAGCAAATGAAAATCTCTCTTTCTGTTTCCCCCCCTTTTGCTGCCTGACTCAGCTGCCAGCCATTTTGACAGCTTCATTTGTGACGCCGTTCTTTGATCGGGGCTGTCACTGATATCCAACGCCAATGAAAGGCTAAAACTAACCCGACGCTTGCTCGCTACTAAGCTGGTCCGTTTTATTGGGCGTCTGCTTTAAACAAACGTTCCGTCTCGTCTGCTGCGGTGACGTGCTCGTCCCCTGAGGATGGCTGCTTTTGTAAACTAGGAAGAGAATGTTAGTTTGTCAACTGCAGTGCAAATGATATGATTTTTCATATGTTTGGATGCAAAATTTACCTTATTATAAACAACAAATGCAGCAATATAAGCATTTTGTTTTTCTTAAGACTTCGTTTTAGACAAAAGTTCACACATTTCCTTTTCTTCTTCTACATTAAACAAGAATAATTGCCTATTAAACTTGACAATAGGATTTTAGTATGAATCATAATTGGCATGCATGCTATATGGTAAACTCTTAATGATGATGTAATACTTGCCTGTTATTGTAGGCTTATCATTTGTTTCTCTTGTTTCACAGAAATCGTCTCTTATTGTTTGCATCTAGAAAGACTCAAGTGCTAACATATGGGTTAAGGCATAGTTCAACCACAAAGGGGAATTCTGTCGACATTTATTTATTATTCAAGTCATCATATGACTTACTTTCTTCTGTGGAACATAAAAGAATATGTTTGAAGAAACTTTCAGACTTTTATTTTTGTCCATACAATAAAGAGGTCCAAAAATGACATACCAATGCTGAAATCCAAAATGGGCCATAACATAAAACCTCATTTGTTCTTGCATGTCATGTGATTAACATCATGATGTCATGCCAGAAAAACTAATAAGGTTTGATTTTTTTTAGATATTTTAAACTATCAGTATGTCGTTTTGCCCTATATTAGTTTAGATTACTGTGCACTTAAAGTTAATCTTAAAACATCACTAATAATCTGAATATATATATATATATATATATATATATATATATATATATATATATATATATATATATATATATACATATATATTATTATTATTATTATTTTTTTTTTTAAACAAAACAATAGAATTTTCAGTTTTCAGCTATAACATGAACATAATTATCAGCTTGGTATCAGACACAGTTTTAATATCAGTGTATTTCCGGTATTGTAGTTATACCATAGACACAACAGTAAGTCACAGCAGCTGGTTAGGTTTTACCTATCTAGAGTAAATCAGTACTAACAGTAGTAAGATGATGATGCAAAAGAGACTGGAGCAGAGGGAGAAGGATAGAACTGAACTCACGTTCAGACCAAGAAACCAAACCAAGTGTTGAAATAGCCTAAGACATTGCCGGCCAGAATTACAGGAGGCCGTTGCCCTCTTACTGTTTTTTTCTGATGTGGATGGTTGATGCTCGCGGCTGGGGTCGGTAACCTGAGGAGACTGGCAGAGCTGGTCGGAAACAACGTGTATTCTGACCTCTCTCAAACCAGAAGAGGGCAAGCAGCCACGGGCATCAAACCAGCAGGTGGTATGGTTTCCAGTAAAGATAGGAAGTCTTCAAACGGTTCACTCCGTCAAGTAGTCCATGGCCTGACATTGAGCTCTGGATTGTGTGTGTGGTTGTGAGGAGGGCTTGAGCTGATCTGGACAGGACAGTGCTGAATGACGGATTGCCGGAGAAAGCATCAGGTCAGCCCGGAGCCAATGCAGAGGCTACACAGATGCCCCCAATCCAGGCATCCCACTCTCTGATTAGATCTGCTCCCCTTCCAGCAAGAGCACCCAAGTTCAAAAAAGACAAGAGATGAATGAGAGTATGGCAGAGAGAGATAGAGAAGGAGAGATCGGGGGAGTGACAAGGAGCATCATTCATCTATAAATGGCCTTTCATAACATTGTCACTGGGTATCACACAAATTGCAACAAACAGTCACATTGCTGTAGATGGTTGCAGTAGATGAAACATACAGTAAAGAATAAAGGATGCCTCTGAGGAATAACTACATTTGAGAAATCTGCTCCAAGCCAATCTGGACATTGATTTAAAGATGTCAAGATTAGTCAACCTGGCTTAAGTCAACAAATCAACTATAAGAGTCATGACGAAGCAAAGATATAAATAGACAAGACATATATTGTCAGAGAGAGGAAATAATCCCAGCCAATCTGGGCATTGATTCCAAGTTGGAATCTAGTTTTCACATTTGGTTTGATAGCTTGGTCTGAGACAAAGTTCAACTGTCCCTTGGGTTTAGCATCAAAACTTAAAGGGTTAGTTCACCCAAAAGTGAAATTTCATTAATTACTCACCCTCATGTTGTTCCAAACCTGTAAGCCTTATTTATTTATTTATTTATTTTTATCCCCCATAGAAAGCAACATGATTATCATCATTCAAGGTCCTGAAAAGTAGTAAAAACATTGTTAAAATAGTCAACGTGACTGCAGTGGTTCAACCTTAATGTTATGAAGTGACGAGAATACCTTTTGTGCACAAAAACAAAAAATAATCACTTTTTTCAACAATTTCTCATCTACCCTATCAGACTCGTATGATTTGACGCAGTGGTCACAGTTCAGCGCTTCCGTGTTTACGTCCGAGCGCTGGCTCAGTATCGGCTCCTGCGTCAGCATCACACGCATGCGTCGTGCTGCTCACATGAACAGCATCGGCCAATACTGAGCCAGCATTTGGACGTAAACATGGAAGCCTGCATTGCGTCAACTGTGTACGAGAGTATCAGGGTAGAGAAGAAATTGTTGAATATTTGTTGTTATTTTTGTTTTGCTTTGCACACAAAAAGTATTCTTGTTGCTTCATAACATTAAAGGGTTAGTTCACCCTAAAATTAAAATTCTGTCATTTATTACTCACCCTCATGTCGTTCTACACCCGTAAGACCTTCGTTCATCTTCCGAACACAAATTAAGATATTTTTGATTAAATCCGATGGCTCAGTGAGGCCAGCACTCAAAGCAATGACATTTCCTCTCTCAAGATCCATAAAAGGTACTTAAAACATATTTAAAACAGTTCATGTGACTACAGTGCTTTACGAATCGAATCAGTGACTCGGATATCCTATTAAACGGCTAAACTGCTGATTCGATTCGTAAAGTTCCGAAGCAGTTTTTTTTTTTTTTAATCGGCCCATCACTATATTGTTGAAAAGTTGTTATTTTGTGGGGGTTTTTTGGTGCACAGAAAGTATTCTCATTGCTTTATAATATTAAGGTAGAACTACTGTACTAACATGAACTGATTTAAATTTGTTTTTTAGTACCTTTATGGATCTTGAGAGAGGAAATGTCATTGCTGTCAATGCAGGCCTCACTGAGCCATCAGATTTTATCAAAATATCTTAATTTGTGTTCAGAAGATGAATGAAGGCCTTGCAGGTGTAGAACAACATGTGGGTGAGTAATAAATGACATTATTTTCATGTTTGGGTGAACTAACCCTTTAAGGTTGAACCACTGCAGTCACCTTGACTATTTTAACATCTTTAATACCTTTCTGGACCTTGACAGAAGGTAATGACGTTGCTTTCTATGGGGGCATCAAAAAACGGGTGAACTAACCTCTTAACATGGACTGATTATCACTTTTATTTGCCGATATGTACTATACTATAATTATTGTGACGGAGAACAAGCTATCATACCAACTTGCTAACCAGATTCAAAAACCCACTTCCATACCAACCAGAAAGAAAGAAAGAAAGAAAGAAAGAAAGAAAGAAAGAAAGAAAGAAAGAAAGAAAGAAAGAAAGAAAGAAAGAAAGAAAGAAAGAAAGAAAGAAAGAAAGAAAGAAAGAAAGAAAGAAAGAAAGGATTAGTCCAGAGACTGTTGCTTCTGAAGATGAATGCAGTGTGTCTTCTTTTCTTAGTGTTCTGTCAAAAACAACTTGAGCGAACATAGCAGACTGTCACATCAAGACAATCCTCAGCAGAGCACTGAGCAGAATAGTCTAACCCTGTTACACTTAGCTATCATACAATCACACTAAAAATATAACTACAGACAAGATGAAAATTATGCTTATGTGAGTTCCTAAACAAATAGAAGTCATGCGCATATTACATTATTATCATTATATACTGTATACAGCATATAAGTTTGGGCTTGGTAAGATTTTTTAAAGTTTTAAAGTCTCTAATGTTCACCAAGGCTGTATTTATTTGATCAAAAATATAGAAAAACATCTTTTAATATGTAATCTATTCATGTGATGGCAAAGATTTCCAGCAGCCATTACTCCAGTCTTCAGTGTCACATGATCCGGTTATGAATCATGTTATATATCTGGGATCTCTGAGACCTCCCATGTATAATTAGGTCTCTTAAGATTAGGAAAAATAATTATCAAAGTTACACCTTTCAGATATTTTTCAAGCGGTAAAATGGTCTTGGAATCTGTAAGACCCCAAATAGAACGTGATGGTTAAATCCACGCTATATTTGGCGAATCACACAAATTTCCCTCAGAATCAGTACAGAAACTGCTAAATCTGCAAAAGTCTTCAGATCTGGGCCTGGCTGTCCGGTTACCTGTGCACACACTTATTAATGAGTGTGTGGTGCTCAACCAGAGAGGTTGCAGAAGGGCAGATGTGGTGACAGACCTTCTCCTCATCAACCATGTCTGAGCAACCTTCATCCTTCCTTCTGTCCTTCTTACCCACCTCTGAGGGGCAGAGTTTGAACGTGGCCACTGAATGCCAATGAAAGACCCAAGTGCCCTCGGCTTTCAGGGAGCTTGCTGACCATCTGCCCAGGGGCCAGAGTGGCACCATGGCCCTTATATCAGTCAGGGCTAAGGGCTCAGGGGGATCTGTAGCACCTCTGCGGAGCACTGGGATCACCATCTAATTGACAGGATGACAGTCCTCAGTTCCTCTAAAGGTACTCTGAGACAGTGGCATTCAGGCCATGTAAAGTCAGCAGAGAGGGAAGGTCACGTCTGATCAGGGCTCCTATGACAGGACGGTAGACATCGTATAGAGGTACAATTCACTAGGCCAAGACACTACACTCGTCAGAAGAATGAAACAATGTCAGGTGTAAAACTGCAACACATACTCGAAGATCAGAGAGACAATTAAAACTAACTAAATTTACAACTTTTAGCCAATAACGACACAAAGGGATAAGTTCACCCAAAAATGAAAATTCTGTCATCATTTACTCACCGCATGTCCAAATTCCAAACCTGTTTGACTTTCTTTTTCTGTGAAACATAAAAGAAGATATTAAGAATGCTGAATTTCATAGTATGGACAAAAAAACATTTAATAAAGAAAGTCATATAGGTTTGAAATGTGACAGAAGTTTCATTTTTGGGTGAACTATCACTAAATGTTGGTCATCATTGAAGCAATTTGAAGTGAGTACTTTCATTTTTATATATAAACAAATACTGTCAGTCGTTGTAAATAAAAATTTAATTAAATATTGTGAGTTCTTCTGAATGCTCCTAAAACATAGTCAAGTAATTATATAAATCTATATAATATATGAGAATAATCCAGACTGATGGGAGATCATTTTAGCGTAATATATCCCTCCAATAGACGACACATTTCAAACTTTTCAAAGCAATTAACAGTGAAGGTTCCCTTGTGGTGAAAAAAAAAAAAAGAAGAAGAAGGAAAAAAAAAAAAGAAAAAAAAAAGACTGACACAGTATTTCAAAGCATTTCAAAGACAAAAAAGGGTTTAGAAAAGTGAAATAGAAGCTTGACTTAATGCTACCTTTACAAAACTTTTTTTTTTTTCTTTTTTTTTTACAATATACAAAATTGCAAAAGTAACAGCAAATTGAAGTAAATTAAGCTTGAAATACTCATCTTAAACATCTATAACAAGTCAGCTATATTAAATGCAGGCATTACAAATCAGCATTCAGTGCACTCCAAATGAATTACCATTATAGGCCACTAATATTATCACTCTTATTTGTAAGGAGTTATGATTGCCTCTACTGAACCACACTCTGCTTCGCCATCCGCTCCAGCTAAAGCTCTCCATCTCCATTTCCTTGTCAGAGCGTTTCACTGCTGCCCAGATTAATGCTGACAGGCAGGAATCCTTCTAATTATCTGTCCCTGGCCTGGATGCAAATGGCTGGGTTCTGGTGGCAGTGTGATGAGACTGCCAGTGCAGTGACACCGGGCCCCCAGCGTGGAAGCCTGTCACTGGCCCTCTTCCATCCAGGGACCACACAGTTTATTTATTTTATTATTATTTTCCACCTCTCAGGCTGGCAGGGTGGCTTTGTCAATCACGATGTGGAGAAGGCAGTGGGTGTCTGATTAAAGCTCTGCGTTGGGTGTGATTGAGCTGGTTGTGACGGCTGTAGATTAGGATCATAGATTATGAGCAATAATGGTACTTCACTAAGAAACAGAGGACTGGAAGTGAGAGAAGGGATTGAATTGAGTTAAAGAGTGTGGCATAATCAAAGATGTTGTGAAAGGAAAATTGTCAGGCCAAAAAAAAAAAAAAAAAAAAGCAGAAGCCCTGAAAAGCTGGAATAACAGATTATAAATAGCGGCTGTTTCAGCCATTTCAGAATGACTTTGGAAAGTTTCGTCAGTAACTAACTAACTACCTGTTTGCTATAAACATGTATAAACAAACAACAACAACAACAAAAAAAAAGTAGTTTAGATGATAGCTAATTAGCTTTCTGCTCAGCAAGTTCATGTCCTCCAAGCCAATGAAAACTAAATAAAATAAAGCCAAAACAAAACAAACAATAGGTTGTTTTGATGGTAGCTAATGATCTATTGCTAAGTAAAATGTAGTTAGTAGTTAATTAGCTATCTGCTCTGCAAGTTCATTTCCTCAAAACCAAACCAATAAAAACAAAAAAAACAAAAAAACATTTAATAGTCTAGATCGGGGTGTCTTAACTCTGTCCTGCAGAGTTTAGCTCCAACTTTAGCATCAAACCTGCCTGGATGTTTCTAGTATGCCTAGTAAGACCTTGATTAGCTGGTTCAGGTGTGTTTAAAGTCCCCGATATACTTCAAATGAAATCGTACAATAAACTGATGTGATGTAATTTCAAACAAAATCAGGCCAAAATGAAGTTTGTTTTGTGTACTTTTTGGAAGTTCGATATGGCTTGCCAAAGCGAACTTTCAGGAAAAGTTCGCTCCAGCTGCAAAACACCTTCGTACTACCATTGGTCAGTGACGATAATGTAATAGGAGGTGTGCGCCGAGGCTCCGCCTTCACTCGCGTCGAACTGTTCTCTGACTCATTTCATCAGTAGAATTTTTGTTGAGGTAAGAGCTCCGCGGGTGAAAACTTGAACACTGACTGGATAGCTGCTTTATAGTACAAAATGAAGTTGTGCTTCTGATGAAATGAGGCACTGACACCGTTTTTCATGTTTGATACTGTAAAGCTGCTTGATTTTAAGCAATCTACTGAATAAAGTGCTAAATAAATAAACGTGACTGGAGTGCTAATTTGCAGAGCTAATGCTAACATGCCTATGTTGTTATGATCAGACGCTTTTCTTATGCTTTCTATAATAAATGCTCGCAGTTTTCTCATTTTTGTTGTGTTTATTTTATTACTGAGAAGAAAGTGTACAGCACGTATTTACATATTCATCTAAACGCGCTGTCAGCAGTGTGGGCGGCGTCAGATCTTCGTTTACAGTATATCGCTGGTCACGTATTTCGAACTTTGTTTTACTCCTAAACGAAGAACAGAAAAGAGCTTTGTTTGAAGTATATCGGGGCCTTATTTGGTGTTGAAGCTGAACTGCTGGACAGTGGCCCTCCAGGAGCAAGATTGTACCTAATGATACCTAATTAGCATGTTCAGCAAGTTGAGTCATACATTTCGGAACAAAAACAACAACAAAACAAACAAATAACTAAACAACAGGAAACAGAGCTTGACATAAAGGACTGCCCGATCTGGCCAGTGCTGCGTCGTCATGAAAGTTTATCAATTGCACTTGTTTTTAAGTCTTGTCAAATTAAACATTCAAGTGATGTTTAACCGTTCAGATTCAAGTGCAAGAATATGTGAAAGTGAACTTAAAGGTGCCATTGAACGTTTTTTTTTTACAAGATGTAATATAAGTCTAAGGTGTCCCCTGGCTGTGTATGTGAAGTTGCAGCTCAAAATACCCCATAGATTTTTTTTTTTTTTTTTTTATGAATTTTTTTAAATGCCTATTTTGAGGCATAATTAGAAATGCGCCGATTCAGGCTGCGGCTCCTTTAATAGCTCACGCTCTCCACCCCCTCCCGAGCTCTCGACTCTATCACTGCATAAACAAAGTTCACACAGCTAATATGACCCTCAACATGGATCTTTACAAAGTGTTCGTCATGCAGCATGTCTAATCACGTAAGTATGGTATTTATTTGGATGTTTACATTTGATTTTGAGCTTGATAGTACACACTTTTGGAGAGATTTATAAAGAATGAAGTTGTGTTTATGAATTATACAGACTGCAAGTGTTTAAAAATGAAAATAGCGACAGTCTTGTCTCCGTGAATACAGTAAGGAACGATGGCAACTTTAACCACATTAGCAACATGCTAACGAAACATTTAGAAAGACAATTCAGAAATATCACTAAAAATATCATGTAATCATGAATCATGTCAGTTATTATTGCGCCATCTGCCATTTTTCACTATTGTTCTTGCTTGCTTACTTAGTCTGATGATTCAGCTGTGCACAGATCCAGACGTTAATACTGGCTGCCCTTGTCTAATACCTTGAAAATGGGCTGGCATATGCAAATATCGGGGGTGTACATATTAATGATCCCAACTCTTACGTCACAGTCGGTGTTATGTTGAGATTCGCCTTTTCTTCGGAGGTCTTTTAAACAAATGATATTTACACAAGGAGGAGGAAACAATGGAGTTTGAGACTCACTGTATGTCATTTCCATGTACTGAACTCTTGTTATTCAACTATGCCAAGGCAAATTCAATTTTCAATTCGATGGCACCTTAAATTCAATACTCGCATACGTTTTTTTTCTGTGAGCACGCACACAAATAGCCGAGTCCCCGACAGCTTTGTGTTTGCACGCACAGAAAACAGCTGCATCTTCTTGCAATTGAACGGAAAAATACACTCAACAAAAGTGCCCGTCTTGGCTAGTATTCACTAAACCCTGTCGGTTATGGCTTAACTGGACATAAAGAGATGGTGGGCAGCATTCTACAAGTTAAGACATTTGTCAGATGCGCTCGGCTCTGCTGTGCAACGAATCCCCCGCCATGGTCTTGTCAGTCATCTCGTCACTTACTTTCCTCACGTGATTTGTGAACTCTGATTCCTGCAGCACTACATATGGCTCTGCAGCTTGTGATGGATGTGCTGGATGGGATTGAAGCGACCGTTATTCAACTGAATTAAATGGTTTTATTTCTATAAAAAGCAAAATGACAGTGGAGGCATAATGTAAACGTAGTGGTGGCATATTCTATCCTAATTTCACCCTCAAACTCCGCCATGGCAATATTGTGCCAGACAGCCTTTCGACTTCACATTTTAATCTCACAAGATCTTGTCGCACCACTAATATATAGCACAATTAAAATGTACATGCATAGATGTGCACTTACAGCATGACATTTTCTAAAGCAGGGCATCTAAGAAAGAAAGAAAAAAAAGCTTAATTCTGATTGTGAACATAACAGCGTTCAATCCAAACTTTATCTAAGCTGATCATTACGAGAGGTGAGAGACAGGGAGGAAGGAAATAATAAACTGATGGAAGAGGATTTGAGAGGAAAGGAATGAGGAATGAGCTGGGCCGGGTGGAAATGGTGGCCTAGCTGCTTGACAGTTGACTCTGTTGGATGTGACTTTCACAGTCTGCTGGCAGTTTGTGTGGAAGCCATCACATCTGTGACTCGGAGTTTGATTAATGAGCCTTTCAGCTCTTCTCTGCCATGTGAGGTGGGGCCACGGCCTTCTCCCAGGCTTCAGTGATTCACCCACCAACACACACACACACACACATACATGAACACACACACACACACATGCAAAGTACAATCCAGGAGCTCTACGCCTGCCTCATGCTAAACAAAACCTCATTGTGTCTGCTAATTTCCAGCACTAGCCACCAAAACAAAGGCAAGATGATTGAGAGACACAAAGAAGATTTCCCCACAGTCAGTCAGTCAGTCAGAGAACATGATGGAGGGGACTTGTTTGTGAAACTTAAAGGGGCCTTGGGAAGAAAAAAAAAAAAATCACCTGTAAAAAGTCACTAAAATGATAGGTTGAGATGGTAGTGTTTGCTTTTTCCAGCAACACAGTGAAAATGTCCCTTTTCTCAACCATGACAGATTCCCTCACCCAAAAAAGCAACAACAACAAACTCATAACACAAAGGTGGCGATAGCAATTACTTCTCCGCACATTGTGACGCTGCCTCTAGCTGAGTTGCTGCGCGTCTATGGAAGAAGCCCTTGCATTCTGACACATTTGTTTGTATTTTATACCCTGGGAAAGAAAGCTAACCATATGGCCATCATTGGGAACAGATGGCATTTGCCCAATGTGAACGGCGGTGCCTATCACTGCAATTTAAAGCACTCCACTCCCCGCATCAACTGCCATCTTTCTCAACAGATACTTCACTATTGTTCTGGATGATAGAGGAATGACAGTGCAAGGCTGTAAAAGTTGACCTAGCCAATGTTCTACATAGTCTAAATTCATGTCTTTCAATGCAACAAGCAACTGCATGGAGCAGACATATTTTAGCATTGTTTGTGGCTGTGATTTCAATAGTTTAAGCCGTGACCAAGAGCATTACATTTGTCCAGAAGGTGCTTGTTAAGTGTGTCCCGTGGTATTTTATAACACTGAAAGCCACATCTGGTGATTTTTACAGACCCATCCATCAGCAGGTCTTTTAATAGTGAAACTAGAAGTGTTTCAAACTAAGGAACAATATATTAAAAGTAAAAGCCTTTGGAGGAAAATGTTTCACCGTAAAGCTCTCTTACGAAAGATAACTCATATACAAACTCTTGCTGTGACACCGGTGAAAGGAAATACACTACCGTTTGTGGGGTCAGCAAAAAAAAACAAAAACATATTCAGCAAGTGATGCATTAAATTGATCAAAATTGACAGTAAAGACTATTTTTTATATAAATGCTGTTCTTTTGAGCTTTGGATTAATCAAAACTCAAAACAACAAAATCTATCATAGTTTCCACAAAAATCAGCATGTCACTTCCCTGAAATACGACCCATACGAGTGTTTGCTAAAGTTGTGCCCCTATCAACAACAGGACAAGTTCATTTTAATGCATTGTTCCCTTTTATCTGCATCATATTTCGGTTTTGCGTAGCTCAAATGGTAGAGCATTGCAATATATAACAATATGCAATCATGTGATCATGCGATCATGGGTTCGATCCCAGGGAATGCATGTTCTCATAAAGTGCATATGCACTATAAATCACTAAGGGTAGGTTTAAGGTTTGGGTAGGTGTGGAGTGGACGTTAATAAAAAAAGAGTTTTGCTAAATGGAAATAGGACAAATGGTGTAAAAAGTCACACATTGCATTTAAATGAACACGAATTTTGATTGGTAACGACGTCATTATTTTTACGCCAGCTATAGGGCGCATGACTTTAAAACATAAATATAGGTCGTAATAAGGAGGACAGTCTCAAAAAAGCATGTATTTTTCAAATGCAACAGTTTATTAAGCCTTTAGACAAAATATAACAAATAAAAAAAATAAAAAAAAAGTTTGCATGTTTTTGTTTAGCATCATATTTTATACATTAGGCTTTTATGGCTCTTACACTAGGATATTATGGAGCTTACACTCAAGGTGAAAAAAAAAAAAAAAAAATCTCAATTTTATTTAGAACCCCAATCTGAGCAAAAAATATGCAATATGGTGGAGTTGCTGAAATTTATATGGCCAAAAATTAAGATGAAATTCTGAACTAATTTTAACAGTATAGCAGAAAACTTACTTAGATTTAGGCCCCGTTTACACTAGTGCATTTTAATACGCATACGTTTTGCTACAGTTACCCCTGTTTACAGTCATTTTAGTTGTATTTGCACCACTATTTACCGCCCAAAAAGGCAGTAAATAGTGGTGCAGTATGCCAGCGTTTTCGAACCTGCACTACACTACACAACCAAAAATGCATGTCACATGATTGTTCATGCACACTGGGCATGCGTGTACAAGTGTAAACAGTTTCCTCTTGTGGATGTAGGTAGCTGCAGTATTAATAATGCTGAGTTTAAATGCACAATGGCTGCTAAAAATGACAACAAATCAACGATCACAGTTTACTCTGAGGATATTTAGAGTGAACGTGGGCAGCGACGCCATCTTTTTCAAAAGTCTCAGTTTTCAAGGTTTAGTGTAAACGACAGGCGTAACCGTAGCAAAACTTTTTACAACAAAAACACACTAGCGTAAACAGGGCCTTAGTTTGAAAACACCAGGGTTGCCTTTCAGTATAAATGGAGCAGAGCAACTTTTGGTTTAAGACATGCCTTTTTGGGCGCTAAATAGTGGTGCAAATACACTAAAATGACTAGCACGAACCTTAGTAAATCACCTTGAGTGATTCATTTAAATACTCACCTCCCATAAGTTCTGCGTCTGAAAGTGAAACTCCTACAAATGCATATGCAATAAGATCAGATGCAAAAACAATACTGTCCACACCTTTTCAGAGGTAATTTTTTCACTGCATTTTTTTTTAGTAAATCCTGACAGTAGTTTTTTAACGCCAAAAAATCTCCAAATAATGCTGGTAGGATGATATTTAACCCTTGTTCGGTCTTCGTTTGGGAATTACACTTAGGGTCTTTGGGGTCTCCACAGACCCCAGGCAACTATATAAAAACTGCACAAATGTTGAGTAAAAACATTAATTAAAATATATATATAATGCTTTTACTCAACATTTGTGCAGTTTTTGGAGGATGTATCATATTTTTAAATGTATATGAATAAATTATTATCATTATTATTATTATTATTTTTAAATAGGTTTTTATACAAAAAGCTTTTTATGTAAAATTAACTTTATAAAAGACCCACATTTCTAAATTTCATTCATGGGGATAACACGGATAATTTGACATGGTTTAGTGTAAGATTTTTGCCCATCTTTTGGAAAATGCAGTTTTAAAAGTAAAAAAAAAAAAAAAAACTATCACGTTTACCAGTAGATGGCTGCAGAGCTCCACTATTTGCTATGTGCTATTTGACTGACTGAAAGACATCTTTTCACAAGTATTCTTCAGTCGGATTCATATCTAAATATTACGAAATCACAATTATAACAATAAAAGCTACTTTTTGTCAAAGTTTAGTATTTTTTGTAATTTAAAAAAAGGTTTTTCAATATTGTTACATTGTGATATGACCCCACTTTGAAAATGGAAAAAATTAATCCTCAAAATCAACATTTTTATATATTAAAATATATGATAAATCCTCCGAAAACCCACATATATGAAGTAAAAATATTAATAAACAGAGTAAAATTAAATTTGTTTAAAAAAATATATATATATTTTGTTACAAAATTACATTTTGTTGCCTGGGGTCTGTGGAGACCCCAAATACCCTTAGTGTGACTTTTTTTTTTCTACACTAACATAAAAACAAGATATCACTCCAATTGTTTTTTATTTTTATTTTTTATTTATTTATTATTTATTTGTAGATCTAGAAAGTGTTAACAACTTTTTTTTTGAGCAAACATCATTTGGGGTCTAAAAAAGACCCTATAAGGATCATTTTTATGATTAAAGCTCTTTAGTTTTTTTTTTTTTTTTTTAATTGTGTGTGTGTGTGTGTGTGTGTGAGTTTGTTTATATTACATGGTCCCCACAATGTAATATAAACCTGAGTTCACCTACATCGTGGGGACCAGCCACCGGTCCCCACAGTGTAAAGTAATTAATAAAAATACTAAATGATGTTTTTGTGAGAAAATAAAGGTGTGCACAGTTTCCTGTGATGGTTAGGTTTAGGGTAGGGTAGGAGGATAGGAAGTACGGTTTGTACAGTATAAAATGCATTGCGGCCTATGGAAAGTCCCCACAATTCACAAAAACAAACGTGTGTGTGTGCATGTGTGTGTGTGTTTGTGCAATGTAATAAAATGATGATTGAGAGACCTCAAAAGCCTGATGTATCATAGCTGATACATTTTAACATGATTTTTCTTTAAAAAACAAAAAAACATACAAACAAACAAACAAAAAACCTTAGTTGCTTCAGTCCACTAAAGGTTCAACTTGAAATATTACTAACAATATAACAATTATTCTTATGTTTTCATTTTTAAAAAATCACTAAAGATGATATAAAAGATTGTGTACAACAGGTTTTGTAAAGTTTTGATCATGTCGATAATTTAGAGGCCTTGAAAATTTGAGTATCAAATATGATAAGGAAGACTTTAAAGGTTTACAGTTTAAAACATATATTTTAAATTGTAATAATATTTCACAAGTTTTTACTGTAATTTTTGCTCAAACAAAATGCAAATATGTCTTGGTGAGCATAAGAGACGTCTTGACAAAAACATTTAAAAAAAAGAACACGTGCAGAGACAGTAAATGGTAAAACAAGTGCAAGTATTGCCGTATTACAGAACGCTACATGGAGGAAAGCCAGATATGTATCAAATAGAAGTATCCTACAGCAAAAGTATTATAAAATGTAAAGTTTATACAACCAAGAAGGCAAATCTGAATGTGAACAGAAGCACAGATCATTGAACCTAGGTGTTATTGTAAAGCCTTCCTGTCACCAACACTGTATCTCTGGCAAAAAAGTTTGTGTGGGTCATGTCTAGAAGTTTGCTGTAGCTGTCTCTCGGGGTGTCAGGTGCTAGTCTGAGGAAGAACAGGAACATTAATCAGTCGCTTTCTGCTGAAAAGCTCCATTTGAGAATGATTTATGACACTGCTGGCACAGACAGCCAAATGACAGGTGACAATAAAGGACACCCACACCTGTGTAAATCTTCTCCCTCTCTCACACACACACTCCGAGAGGGAGAATGGGAGGACGGAGTTGAGACCGCATTATGGAGCACGTCTCATTTATATGTAACCAGATGAATGTACTCCTCATAGAGCCACAGAAATATGTACTAATGTTTAAATGGATAGTTCACCCAATAATTCTGTAATTTTATACAGTGAATGTCAGTCCAAGCCCATAAGATGTTATTATTATTATTATTATTATTATATTTTATTTTATTTTAGGACACACACACACATTTTTTTTTTTTTTTTTTTTCTCCATACCAAGGCACTTCCCAGCGATGAGGGGCTGTCAGGCTCAAAAAAGGGACTTTTAAAGTATATAAATAAATTTAAATATAAAGTAATAAAAAATAACCCATATGCACTACATTCCATCACATGATAGATTTATTTGAGGAACAGTCCAAAATTGAACTCATCAATCATGATCAAACATGATAATTTATATGGTTCAAAATAAAAACAGAAATATTCTGAAATATTATTACAATTTAAAAAGGCTATCTATTTGAATATACTTTATAATATCATTTATTCATGTTATGGTAAAGCTGTATTTTCAGCATCATTAGTCCAGTCTTCAGTGTCACGTGATCCTTAAGAAGTGATTCTAAATACTGATTTGCTGCTCAAGAAACATTTCTTAGTATGTTGAAAACAGTTGTGCTGTGAAACATTTTTAGCAGGATTTTTTTAATGATCAGAATGTTCAAAAGATCAGCATTTATTTTATTTTATTTCATTTATTTAAAAAAGAATATAAATATAAAATAAAAAAATATTCCTCTCATAAACTGACACCACTAAAAAATTACTGAAAAGAGAGAAGTTGGAAAGATCAATATGTTCAGACAAAAACAGCTCAGACCTCTCAACTCTATTCAATAGACAGCAAGATCGCAAAGTTTCTGCATATAGAAGACCTACATACATCCTCAGTCTCCAGAGAGGATCTCTAGTGCCTAACATTTACTACATGACCTATTACTGCTTTTTCCATTCATTAGGACTTGTGTTACAACTACTTTCTCTTGGCTTTGTTCTAGTTTTTTCACAAGGTTTCCCATTAGATTTACTCACTCATGGACATTCATGGGGAATCCACAAGTTTTCATTCAAAATCCATTTTATGCCGACTTCAAAGACTTCAATTGTTTTTATATGAAGCAAATTCTGATGACCTTACGCATGTCAAGTGGGCTTAGAAACATGAAATTAGGTGACATGTAAACCCCAACTGGAACTTAATGACTAATAATGATGTTAATGGTTTATTGACCCCGTTTTTACAAACTAAACAACACTGTATGAATCTCTCTTTCCAAAGTGCATTCTAGCTTCACCTTCTGTCCTTCACCTTACTTTCTTTCATCCCTCTTCTGAACCTCTGCTCGGCCATGAGCGCAGGTGCTCCATCATTGAGTTACTGAACATAGAAAGATGCTCTCAGAGGTTCCACCCCACTGTGAAGGAAACACTAACATCTGGACGCTCTCCAAGTTGGACTGGGCAGGTGATTTGCCAGGTACGCAGAAATAGGTCCATGTTCTACTGACCTGCTGCACTACCATGTGGAAACTACAGAATCTAGACTGTGTGGTAGGGGCATTGGCAACGAGTCCCAGATCTGACACAATTCCCTATCAAAAGTTCTTAATTTGATCCAATCCACTCTTCTTTAATTCATTTAAAACATGTAATTTGACATTAAATTGTAAGTAAATAAACTATTTAAGACAAAAACAATACCCCGTTCAAAAATATCCTGTTCTGTGACAGCATTTAACTAAACCTATTTCAACAATAATTGTATATTTATTAAATGAGTCAATAATTGGTATGCCATAATTATGCTTATGTATCTTTTACAAACTCCTCACTGAATAAAAAAAAATAAAAAAAGTACTTGGGTAACTATTTATTTTAGTGTCTTTGTTACATATTACATGTACTTATTATAGTAATAACAGTAAATTATGCATATTTAGGAGGTGTTTTGAGTTCATTATGTCAAGTAGGTCATTGTATGGTATTTTGTAATTAATGACATTCAGATTATTGAGATTATTGACTGATTGATTGATTGATTGTATTGCCTATTTTTGTCATGCGTGCTGTCTTGATTTTCTGTTGCAGCTGTAGCACCTTAATTTCCCCTCGGAGATCAATAAATGAAGTCTAAGTCGAAGTTACATGTAACTAAACCAAACCCTAGTCATAACCCTAATCCTATAGTAAGTAGCCTACATGTTGTTAAATAATAATATCAGTACATAAGGACAACTTAAAATAAAGTGTACCTATACTTCATTATAGAAGTTCATTCATTCATTCGTTGAAAAAAAAAAAAAAAAAAAAAAAAAAAGCTAAAAGTGATTAAAAATCTTAAAAGAAATGGGACCTAAAATATAGATACACTCTTCCACTTTTTCCTGAAATAGGAACAGACTACAATTATTGTTTAAGAATTGATATTCGATCCGTGGAATAAAATCTTGTTTTACTCAGTGGTTGAAACTGATTTTCTTTTGACAAGCTGTCAAACTAACACTGAACTCACTGCTCATTTGGAGCAAATTGATCAAACTCTGGCTCTGGTTTGAGATATCCTTTTAAACCGGCATACTTGTATCGCACTTAAACTAAAGCTCAATCACACAAGATCCCTCAGTAACCTCAAAATTATCTTCTGACACAGTCTGACATGTAGATTGTGATTTTCACTAGTTTTTTTTTCTTTTCTTTTTTTTCTCAAAACTATGAGGGAGCTGAGCTGCTTTAACAAGCTTTCAGTGGAAAAGCGCTCTCTTTACTAAACTTTTAGGACCTGCATTCTGAGAATCGAAATCTTGAAGGAAACTCATATAGAGACGGCAACATCTATACATGAAAACTCAGATGAGGTATATGCAGGCAAACCATAATGCCTTAAGGAGCTGACACACACAGACAAACGGTCGCAGGATCCCTCTATCCTCTCCACATAATATTCACATTCATTACGGCAGAACACGGTGGGACATGACAGGCAGCACTTCAACAGTGTGTAAGCGAAAGGAGGGGGCGACTGTGTGCGAACGAAAGCAGCAGCCATTACCTGTTAGCGAGCAGCGTCGTGAAGGTCACCTGACTCGTGCTCTGATAGGCTGGCAGCAGTTGGGCCCAATCCCACTCCCTCTCACCCATAGCAGCCTGTTGATAAATGAGCAGCGAGGATTGTTCGTTATTAATCAGAGTTAATATGATCAGTAAATTACTGCTCCAGCTGGGCTGGACTAACCAAAGAGGAGGGGGTCCCGAACAAGGCCGCCCCAACACGATCTATCTATCATGTCTGCACAAGAAGGTTTTTATTCCAATAAGACAGCAATTAATTTATAAATCCATTTGGGGAGGGATGTACCATCATTTATAAAAAGATAAATCAATTTTGCAAGAGGAGTCGTTATTCTTCTCGCCGTTGTTCGTGGCAAGCAGCCCAAGGTTTCCCTTAACCACGAGTGGACCGTCCCTTTGTAAGGGGGCCAAATGAAATCCGATTGCTTTGATAGGCAGAACGTCACTCTTAACTTGAAACTGAGTTTTTTATTTCTTTCTTTTCTTTCTTTTTTTTTTTTTTTTATTGACAAAAGGACAGGAGTGTGCCAGCCCCTCCTATTCTCCGACTGGCTGATTGATGGATCGGCATTTGTTTTTTCTGCCTCCATTTGATTTGACAAACAGCGCAGCCACCTGAAGGCGAGGAGGCTTTTTAATCATCCCCTTAATAAGGTGTTTTATGCAAAGCAATGCGAGCGCGAGCGATAAGGAGAAAACAAAAGGGATTAAGAGTGCCGCAGCCAGCGCTGAACGACGGGAAAAGAACTCGCATTTTAACCGACGCAAAACTCTGAGCCAAATAAGATAATGAAAGGAAAAGTTCCCCTTAAAAAAAGAAGGTTGCAGACTTTCCGGCTTCAAAGCCGTTCCAAAAAGTCTCATGACATGAGCAGAGAAAACTTTATCCTACCTTTAAGAGAAAGCCAAAAGAGGACCATGGCTCTTGTAATTAAACCTTCAACCTACACCGTCTTCAACACGCAAGGGATGCTTTTTTTTTCACCCTTTGTTCAAAGCCATATCATACTTGAAGAGTTCACCTTTCAAGTGTTTTCAAATTCTCTGCTCTTTTGGTTAACCTTTTTTAATGTTTTGCTTTGTGTCTTCCCTTCACACTAAAATATAGCTTAGGGACAGAGCGACCTATGGAGAATTGTCGAGTTCATCCTAGAGAAGCAGTTTGAAGTCTCTTAGTCTCTCTCTTATATTCACCTTGCCTGGTGGCCTTGACGGAAAGTTACACTCGCTCGAGCGTGAACGAGCAGAAGAAGAGAAGTAGTTCACGGCATTAACGAACTGCTGGAAATATAACTTATGTGAACAACAAGTGTTCGCAAGCACCTCGAGTTGAAGGCGGAGAGACTAAAACATGAAAAATAACAAAGGACCAACCTGATCGAACTTGTTCGGGCCGACAGAATTGAACTCGGCGAAGGGGTTAAACTGGGATATATGGTGGTTTTGGTTGCTTGCTTCAGAGGAGAATACGACAGGTCCCAATGGGGAGTCCGGAAGTGTATTCGTCTTTGAAAGAGGCGATAGGACGGACCTCAGTAAACCCTACAAAAGAGAATGAAGAAGCACAACGTAAAGGCTCATAATCGAAATGCACTCCGGTCCAGACAAATGAACAGAAACCTGGACACATATTATTACTAGACTGCATTAAGCAAAACTAAAACACTATTAAAGTGGTCAAATTAACAGTGAGTCTCTACAGAATTCTTAAACACATCATCGGACAAATTAGTACATTTCAACAATTATTACGTACCCAATTTTGGACATAATGGACATTTCTTTTCTGTCTATTCCCCAAGTAATTGGCCGACAATGGTAGAAATTAATCAGTCTATCTAGGAATAGGATTTGAAAACAGGACATTGGAGGAGGACAAAGATATGTATAGATATGACACAAAGAATCGTCCTAAGTGAGAGTTGTACTAATTTCCCAAGATGTATTCTTATTGTTAAGTAGAGCAAGGGGTACTGGGCATAGAGGTGTAGTTTAAGTGTAGACTAATTCATGAATCTTTTCCTTTAATTTCTGTTATTTCTGTTGTTTAAGTTGTTATTTCCCAATCGTTTTTTCAATCAGGTCAAGGCTGTTACGAGAGGCCTCGCAGCAGCATCTGGATGCGGTTGTGTCTCCGCGCAGCAGCTCTGCACATGCGTTCCCCACAGCTTCAGGTCACACTGTCTGCCTCAGGCTAACAGCCACCTAATTGCTTGGTGAAAAACAGCAATTCGCTACCTCATTGAGCTGGATGCTGTGATGGATTTGCCGGAGGTGCTGGCTGCCACCTGCTCTATGGCACAGCTCCAGCAGCAACTGCCTTATTTTATGCTCAGTCAGTTCCGCGGGCCCACCTCTATCCTGCGCCGGGCCGCTCTCCACACGCTCCAACACACTGATGGAGGAACACATAAAGGGGAGAGGGGGGTTAACATGAAATAAATGGAAAATGGTTATTATATTACTCAATTTAAACACTTCTAAAGGCAATTTTACACTGTAACTGCAAGATCCCAGTTCATTTTCAATGGGAGATTTTAATTATTAGAGTTTTTTTATCTTTTTTAAAATGATTTTAAACACTATAATTAAAATAGTACAAATACTAATACTAAATAAGTACATATTACAAATACTAAAACTACATTTATTAATGTTGGCAGACGCTTTTATCCAAAGTGACTTATATTACATTCAACGTACACATCTGTTCTTGCTTTCCCTGAGAATCGAGCCCATGGCCTTGCCATGACTAGCGAACTTACTTACAGTTTGAGCGACTACTACTAAAAATAATAATGCATTTATAAATTTTTTGTAGATGCTTTTATCCAAAGCGACTTACATTACATTCCAAATACATTTTTTTTTCAGTTCTTGCGTTCCCTGAGAATCGAACCCATGACCTTGCCGTCGCTAGCGATATTGTTTACTGTTTGAGCTACTACTACTACTACTACGACTACTACTAATAATAATGCATTTATTAATTTTGGCAGATGCTTTTATCCAGAGCGAATTATATTACATTCAAAGTACACATCTGTTCTTGCTTTGCTTTCCCTGAGAATCGAGCCCATGGCCTTGCCATGACTAGCGATATTACTTACTGTTTGAGCGACTACTACTACTACTAATAATAATGCATTTATTAATTTTGGTAGATGCTTTTATCCAAAGTGACTTACATTACATTCAAAGTACACATTTTTTTCAGTTCTTGCGTTCCCTGAGAATCGAACCCATGACCTTGCCAACGCTAGTGATATTCCTTACTGTTTGAGCTACTACTACAACTACTACTACTACTACTACTACTACTACTACTACTACTACTACTACTACTACTACTAATAATAATAATAATAATAATAATAATAATAATAATAATAATAATAATAATAATGCACTTATTAATTTTGGCAGATGCTTTTCTCTAAAGCGACTTGCATTACATTCAAAGTGCACATTTTTTTTCAGTTCTTGTGTTCTCAGCTCATGACCTTGCTACCGATATTGCTTACTGTTTGAGCTACTACTACTACTACTACTACTACTACTACTACTACTACTACTACTACTACTAATAATAATAATAATAATAATAATAATAATAATAATACATTTAAAATTCATATTAAAATGTACAAACTGGAAAGAGATTAATCAAATATGTTACTCTTATTATACACAGACATAATTGTATTGTAAGGTTTGTACATCTAGAACTCTGGTTGTGGGTACAATAAAGATACCATGTCATCCAGGTCCAGAAATATTTTACAAAATGTATAGCTACCTTCATATTTTATGCAGACTGCTAGTAACAGAAGTGTCCACAATTTAAATAAATAAATCGTTTGATTGCTTTAAATTTCTTTACAATTGCCACAATGCCACAAAAGAGATTTTATTCAAAACAATCAAATGACATTTACTGTAGCTTTTGTGATCTTTTGTGATGGGATCAAATATCCAAATACGAGTAGCTGTTGTCAATATTTGCTAGCACTGAGCTGAAGTGGGCATTGTTGTGTTTGCACTTACACGTTCCACACAAAAACTTGCACATGTTCAGTGCAAGTTGCCAAGAGCTGTTGCCAGTAGTGGCAAAACAGTTGTGTCACATTATTTGCCACCAATTTTTCATTTTACATCAAGTTTCATTGGACAAAAATGAAGAAATTGAAAAAAGTCAGAAGACAAGAGTCTTCTCTCAAGATTCAGAGACACATTGCTGCTTGCTGTAACCTCAAGGTCCTCTCAACGTACCCATTCTCGTGCCCTTCCTCTCTATCCAACATGCCTCATCACCCTCACCACACTTTCCATCCGATACACCCCCTGTCATTGTTTCCCTTCATTCCTTCTTCCTTCCTTTTTTTATTTTTCAATCACAAAGTGACAAGGAAAGTGTCGCCTGTCAGGCAGGCCTTTAGCTTCAATGACACCGAGAAAAGCTGCGAGACCCTGGGCAGCCCAGCCGGTGAACGGGGTGTCAGCACCTGTGCCTGTATCCTTCCCTGTCCATCAGTGTGCAGGTGAAGCAAATGATTGGATCCAGTCAGCGGCTTGATTAATGAGAGGCCCGTCGGATCCGGGACAAGCTATCAATCACGTCATTAGGACCAATGTGCCCCGAAAGAAGCAGAACACCCCCTCCGCCCACGGAATCCACTGCATTCATCTTCATCTGTGCATGCATGCCGTCAAAGCCTGCCAGGGTCACCGTGATGGAGAACAATCATCTTCTCCTCTACAAATTACTTTGCAAAGACAAGAGATGAGGGAGGTGTGTGTGTGTATGCATTTGTGTGTGTGTGTTGACAAGCTGGGGTGTGGGTGTTTTTCAGAAAACCCGCTTCCCGCCGACACACTGTACGCTGATTGTTTACACCGGAGGCAGTGCCTGAAAGTGAAGGTTATTTTAATGAATAGTAATGGTTCCACTGACTGTCTAAGACAGGCGATACATAATCACTCTTCCTTTTTGCTATCGTCCTTTTTTTTTTTTTTGCCCTCACTCTTTTTTTTTTTGTTTTGTTTTTCCTGTCATTGGGAGCAGCGTTTCTCGGAACACTAAAAGTTTTTTTTTTTTTTTTTTTTCTGACTTTGTTATGATGCTAAATCATTTTCAATAAGGCTAATTAACTCTAAGCTTTTGTTCTGGGCATGACTTGGAATATACGGTAAAACTGTGTTGTTGTTTTTTTTCCAACAGTGAAAAATAGCATGAAGTATAGGTCACTTTTCAAAAGTGCTCAAAAATCTATCATTTGAAGAAATTATTAGTACAGGATCATTATTTAAGGCAAGGGTTTTTCATACTCAGGTCTGGATAAAAGTTCAGAAGAAAGAAAGAAAGAAAGAAAGAAAGAAAGAAAGAAAGAAAGAAAGAAAGAAAGAAAGAAAGAAAGAAAGAAAGAAAGAAAGAAAGAAAGAAAGAAAGAGAAAGAAAGAAAGAAAGAAAGAAAGAAACAAACAAACAAACAAACAAACAAACAAGAGTACTTTTTTTTTCCCCACAGTGTCACAGGTTCATACATGAAAAGTATATCACCTGTATAATTTAGAAGTCCCTCAGAAGAGTATAACATATTTTGGGGTATTAGGCATTAACAATGTCGAAACTCCTTAAGAATATTGGTAACCAAACAGTTGATGGGCCTTACTGACTCCCATAGTATGGAGAGAAAAAAATAAATAAAAAAATACTATTGAAGTCAATGAGGCCCATCAACTGTTTGGTTAACAACATTCTACAAAACATCATCTTTTGTGTTCAGCAGAAGAAAGAAATTCATATAGGTTTGGAAAAACTTAAGGGGGACTACTGTAAATGATGACAATTTTCCTTTTTGGGTGAACTATCCCTTTATCCGCAAGTGTGGAATGTTGGACATTTCATGCACTCAAATGTTGCAGATTTAATACTCAACTACATTTGATGTACTCACCTACATGGTTGAGTACTTCGATCATACGTACATAGTGTATAAGTGCATAATGCGTATATAGTAGTATAGTGAGCTATTTGGGATGATTTAAAGTACATGATTCAAGGATTGCAACACTTTCTTCAGTGATTCAAGTCGGATTTCTGCACTCAAATCCTGTGGGTGACATCAAACCTATTCTGAAGTACACGTATCAAAAAGCTTGAAATGAAGAGCTACAGGCTAGGAAAAGAAAACACAGAAAACAATACATCATTATTTTGCCAAAGGATGAAGGGTGAAGTTAACTTCTCAAAATGAATGAAGGATGAGATTGAAGTCTTTAAAATGACATCAAAATATCAACTGGCAGCAGCTAGACAATGAAGACAATATTAGATTAGTTAACTAGTCAAATAACCACATTAAAATGCAAAAAGACGGAAATCATCTTTCATATGCTGAATAAGCTTAATGATAAATTTGCTATTATGGGCTTAAAAATCTCAGGTTTAATCGGGAGTATATTCCATCAGGCTCATTTCAAAATCTCACCTCTCGCAGCAAAGCTTTCGCGCCTTCTGCAGCTGCATGCTGGTCCATTTGGGCCTCTTCTCTTCCAGGCCCTGGAGCACCTTATGGACCAGAGGCTTGGGAACGCCCTTCTGCTGGCCCAGGCTGACCTGCAGACATTCTGATAGCAGACTTAGCCTATCCTTGGCCCATCTCTCCAGGGGCTGTCCAGACAGGAGCTCCAGGGTGTCACCGTTTTCTAGATCCTGACAGAGGCAGACCAACAGGACCCAGAGGAGGAGGCCGGTAGACCTCAGCTGTCTGGCATGCTGGGAAAGCCTCTTCTCAGCCACGGTGAACAGGTAGCGCACAGGCAGGGGAAGGGAGGCTATGGTTGATGGAAGGTGGGTGAAGATAAATGAGAGGGCTTGGATAGCTAGATTTATGCTGGCTGATTAGAAAAAAGAATAAGGAAAGAGTTAGTTTGATTTCTTGTTAACCTTAAATAAGGTTAAATCATGTCCAATAGATATTTTCAGTAGTTAAAGATGGATGGATGGATGGATGGATGGATGGATGGATGGATGGATGGATGGATGGATGGATGGATGGATGGATGGATGGATGGATGGATGGATGGATGGATGGATGGATGGATGAAGTACATACTCGTGTTGGTTTCATTCAGCTTGGGATCTTGTGGAATGTAGTTCCATTCTTTTGGGATTTTGCTTAGGACATTTCTGGGTAGGTGTTGTCGCAAAAGGGGTCCAGACTGGTCTTTATATTCCTGCACCATGCTGACCAGGTGGATCAGGAGTTTGGTAGTGGATTCACAAACAATGGACCTGATGTATTTAAACAAGGCTGGCTCCTCTTTACTGGAGTCTGGAAGAAAGAGTACAATCTAAGTTTCGGAGGCTTAAAGAAGGAAAGACCACCAAAAATGAAAATTCTGTCATCATTTACTCACCCTCAAGTAGTTCCAAACCTGTATGAATTTATTTATTCTGCTGATCACAAAAGAAAATATTTTGAAGAATGTCAGTAACCACACAGTTTCTGGTTGACATTGACTTTCATAGTATCCATTGTATTTACTATGGAATTCAATGGGGCCCATTAACTGTTTGGTTACCAACATTCTTCAAAATATCTTCTTTTGTGTTATCAGAAGGAAGACAGATAACAGTAAATGATGAGATGACAGAATTTTTGGGTGAACTATCCCTTTAATAATTATATAACTTAATTTTGTAAATTCATTAGACACTGTCTTATTTTTTATAATTATATATATTTTTTGTTGACAGGACATTACCTTAGAGAAGAAGAGGGGCGTAATATATTAAGGATATTGGTGTTTCTTCATCTATGGGCACTTTTATTTCGTGGTAAAAGTGATCTTTATGAAAGCTTAAACATTTCAATTGTTTCATTTTGTTACATTATTCTTTTTGTATTAATCTCTTTTCTTTTATATTATTATTATTACTGTTATTATTATGTTAAGGTCACATTAAAACGTATCAAGCCTTTTTTGCATCTATTTAAAAGACTTTTATGTATCGATTGTATTATTTTACTCCTGTCCCAGACATAAATATGAATATGAAAAACACACACATACATACACACATATGTCATATTCATATTTAGGTCTATATTATATTATATTATATTATATTATTATATTATATTATATTATATTATATTATATTATATTATATTATATTATATTATATTATATTATATTATATTATATTATATTATATTATATTATATTATATTATATTATATTATATTATATTTAACTAATAATCTAAACATAATGAAATTAAAATAAACCACTTCAATATTTATTGTTTAAAAATAATTCAGTATTAATTGTTAATCAATATTGGTTAATGATATGTTTTGCCTCATTTTGTTGAATTTTCTGGAATTTTCTCACTTTTGGCCATTTGTAGTAAACGATTAAATAAATAACACAGCTCCAAAGAGTAGAGGAAGAAGAAAGAACTAAATAATTGTAAAACTGATCATTTTCCTGACCAGCCAAATTAGCTCTTGTAAATGACACAATCAAGGTGCCAAGCAAGCTTTATAAGATTATCTTTAAAGAAGAATGGACATGGTCAATTAAGCCTAAACACAACACCTTACATCAGTACAAAAACATGTAATACACACTCTCCTGCTCCCTCCTCTGTCATTTGTCTAATTTGTGAAACTATAATTGCCACTCACATGTAATAAAACAGAAAAACATCAGTGCTTCAGCTTGGATTAAATCCCCTGAATCAAAGCCGAATCAAAAGGTGTCAGGTGATAATTGCAGTTTCTATGTCAGCATGCAAAATCAATACGGTAACCATTAGCATAACAGAAAATGTTCATGCTGTGGTTTTTACAGAGAGGAAAAAGGAGAAGGCAGACATGTAAATAAATAAGCAATCAAAGAGACAGCTAAAGGTTTAATTATGGCTTTGATTTGATGATGGGCTTCCAGCTGGTCAAATCTGATATTGAGGCAATTAGAGGACACAGTGGGGGCACATGGTGATAGTGGCTTCTAACTGGACTGTAACTAAATGGGCACATCTGACTAAAATTGTGTCTTTTTGAAGTCTAAACAAATGTAGGACAGAGCATTGCAAATTCTGCACCTGTTAAGTTGTAAAAGTGCTCCCAAAGGTGTTTCCGGTCCAGGTATCCCTCCAGCGCTCGACTTAAAGCCCTGGGGAAGTAGTTTAGGGAGGACAGGATGGCAAAAACAGATTCTAAAAACTCTGCAGCTGCTGTCTGAGTATCAGGGGACACCTCTATTCCTCTGTCCACACAGAGACCTGAAAGCACATTACCATGGTTATTTTAAATTATATACAAAAAATAAATCAAATAATAACCACAATGCTAAAAATAGCATGGCTTAGCAATAATAATGCAGCTCTTGTGAGTCTGCAGTGGTCAGTATCTATCAAAGTGGTCCAAGGACAAAACAGTGGTGAACCGGCAACCGGGTCATGGGTGGCTAAGGCTCACTGATGCATGTGGGGAGCAAAGGTTGGCTCGTGTGGCTCGGTTTGAATGAATGATTTAATGACTCACTCATAAATAGTTTGTATGTTTCGTTACAGGATGTATCTGTTTTTGAATTAATATCTTGAATGATTCAATGACACATACATTTTTAACAGTCACTCGTCACCACCTAGTGGCGTAACAATGTAATCGATACAATTGTTGTTTGAAGCACGACAGTTACTCTATTTTGATCTCTACCATAGACATCAATGTTTATATCCAAAATATAAACGTTAATCTCAGTAAATCTGTGATTATTTGAATGATATAAGATTGCGTGGGTGTTTGAATTGAGATCGCAATCTTTTAACCATTAACCGTACAGCTCTAATATAGTCACTTAATACTAATCTGAATTACTGGACAGTTAAAGGAATAGTTCACTTTTAAATAAACTTTTCCTGATAATTTACTCTCCCCCATGTCATCCAAGATGTCCATGTCTTTCTTTCTTCAGTGGAAAAGAAATTAAAGTTTTTGATGAAAACATTCCAGGATTTTTCTCCTTATAGTGGACTTGAATGGGCACCAAACGATTGAAGGTCAAAATTAGTTTCACTGCAGCTTCAAATTGTTCTACATGATACCAAATGAGTGAAACCATTGCTCATTTTCTAAAAAAAATGAAAATGAAAAATGAAAATTGAAAATTATATAAGTTTTAACCTTAAATGCTCATCTTGAACTAGCTCTCTTCTTCTTCTTCTTCTTCTTCTCTATTAGAATTCCAGCAGTGTAGATGCTGCTAAGCGTATTACTGCCCTCCTCAGGTCAAAGTTTGAACTAATTTTTATATGCAATATGCTAGTTCAATAGTATATAACAATTAGTTCAAACTTTGACCTGTGGAGGGCAGTAATACACTTAGCAGCGTCTACAATGCTGGAATTCAAATAGAGGAGAAGAAGAAGAGAGCTAGTTCAAGATGAGCATTTAAGGTTAAAAAAGTTTTTTTTTTTTTTTTTCCAGAAAATGAGCGATAGTTTCACTAGATAAGACCCTTATTTCTCATCTGGGATCATGTAGAACAATTTGAAGCTGCAGTAAAACTAATTTTGACCTTCAATCGTTTGGTGCCCATTGAAGTCCACTATAAGGAGAAAAATCCTGGAATTTTTCATCAAAAACTTTCATTTCTTTTCGACTGAAGAAAGAAAGACATGGACATCTTGGATGACATGGGGGTGAGTAAATTATCAGGAAAAGTTTATTTAAAAGTGAACTAATCCTTTAAAACAAAAGTCTAAACAAAACATAACTTTGAGCCTAGCACAGGAAATTTACAGTGTGTACGGTCCATTTTAAGGCAAAAAGCCAATTGACTGTCTGGACAAACACATGAAATATGAGACCACAACAACAAGATATGACTGAATGCCCTTGTCTAAATGTTGTCAGACCTGTGGGGTTGTAGAAAGATGCAGGATGGTTGTGCCTTTGGATCAGCCCGTCAGTCTCGCTTCCTAGAGATGACAGGCTTTTGAATAGTCGATTGAATGCAACGCAGCATTCAATGAGTGTCTTTGATAAAAAGCAGGCTGCTGTTTGCACTTTTTTGATAAATGTTGGACTGTTTTGAAATGACAGGCCTAAATTACCTGTCGTAGTAGAGCGTGTGGTTAGCTAATACTGCTTTGCTTAACAGGGACTCTGAATTCTGCTCCTGGTGAGGGACTGATGGGAATCGACTCTGCTTTTTTTTTTCGTGTTGTTTTTTTTTTTTTTTTTTTTGCTGCATGTGCAAGGAAAACAGTAGACTACAAATCCCATTTTACTTGGTGAGAGACTTTTTGGTGTCTTGTTCTATCTTTTCACCATTTTGTGTTTTGCAAAGTTTGCTGCTTCAGTATTTGTAGATTATTCTTTTCACATGTTTTAAAGGCTTTTATTGGCAAAAACATTCAATATATGCAAAGAGTCAATATGTATGTTGGCCTTCTTCATAACCTCTGCAATGCACTCAGCTTCTGGGCCAAATCCTGACTGATGGCGATTTATTCTTTCCTTATTAGTTCTCGGAGATTATCACACTTTGTGGACTTCTGCTTGTACACTCGCCTTTGAGGATTGGCAACTGGTTCTCTGGATTGAGATCTGTGGAGTTGGAAGTACTGCAAAGTAGCTTCTTTGCTGCCCTCCTTGACACCAGGCCATTGTCTATGTGTGGAGATACACTCACACCCACTTGCTGCCAATATTGAGCAAGCTCTGCACTGGTGGTGACATAATTTCATAGCTGATTCCTCAGGAGGAGACAGTCCTGGCACTTGCTGGACACTCTATGATGTCCTGAAGCCTTTTTCACAGCAGTTGAACCTCTTTTCTTGAACTTCTTGATGATCTTTCAAATGGTTCTTTCAGGTGCAATATTCTTTGCAGCAATTTCTTTGCAAGCGAGGCAAAGCAATGACGGCTGCACATATTTCTTTGGAGATAGCCATGGCTAACACTAGAACACAACGACTGGAAGCACTTCTTCCCTCCTTTTGTGGCAATCAGTCTGCTCTTATAATCAAATCTCCCATGTGCTGATGATATGATTAATGAAATGATGTTAGCCAGTAAAATTTGGGTTTTTGTGATAAAGTTCTCTTCTTTGCCAATGAAGTTTGTGAATCAACACCACAACAGTTGAAGCAGCAAACTTTGCGAAACACACAATTTGTGACACTGCCAATACTGTTACAACCACTGGTTCCTGCACTACACTTCCCAGCATCCCCTCTGCCCTGCACCTGCTCATCATCATCACATGCACCTGAGGACGATCATCATCATTAGCACTCATTGGGATTAGCACTCACCCTTCACTCTTGTGTTTGTTCTGTTATACGTTGTATGTTAGTGTGTGTTACTCTCCTGTGTTCCCTGTATGCTATTTTGGATTATCTAGTAAAGTTGGACTTTGATCCTATTCTCCTCGTTGTGCGTATTCCTACACACTAGAAACGTAACAGGATAACAGACCGCCCTAAATGGATGAATGGGCTAAATTCATCGCCCTGGCTCAGGAGAGCCATGACTTTTTTTGTTTTTTCTTCACGTTTTTTTTTCCTTTTTGCCGTCAACAGTCAGCTGGAGGATGATGACTTGAGGAAGTTATACCGGATCGGGGCGAGCTACAATGGACCTTGTGTGCTGCCTGATACCACCGGCTTGAACTGGAGGGAAACTATGCTTAAATGCGTGGAGTTCAACGGCCCCGATCCGGAAACCCCCTGTACCCAGTTCCCAACCTGAGACCCACCGCCGATGGAAACAACGACCCCGCTGTGACGTCTGAGCCCACGCCAGGAGGAACGACCGAACCTGACATCACCCCGGAGCCTGAGGTATTTCCAACTGAGAAGTTCGAGTCGGGGGTCCCTTTCAGCGGCGAGGGAGTAGGTGTTGAGGATTTCGAGCTGGAGAGAAGCCCCACCCACCCACCCGTCACTGAGAGTGAGTCCACCGACAACATTACTTCCCAGCTATTTGAGAACTCTATATTGGACCTTCCCATTTCTACCAGTCTCTCTCTGCCACATCCTCTACTGGAATGTACTATAGATTCTCCTTCTCTGCCGTCTTCCCTGACCCCAACCAAATCTGCTGTTTTTCCCGAGCTGTCTCCCATCAGTCCCGCTACACCACCATCACCTCCTCTCAGTGACGTGGTGACACCGCGGGACCACTGTGAGCCATCTCCTCAGAGGCATGAAGTTCCCGTGGCTCCGCCTCCAACATCTGTCCCCGTCTCTCCTCCTCAACCCGTCAACCTGACTCCTTCACCTGCGCTCCTCCCTCCCTCGTCGTCTGCTGGGACCTTCGAGCCATCGGCTTCGCGGAGCTGCCTCGGACCGTCAACTGCACCTGGGTCGGACGTCACACCGCCTACGCAACGGACTTACGGGCCATCCGTTGCTCTCCGGCCCTTCACCCCTACTGCTCCAGCTAGCTCCGCCCTCCCTCAGGCTCCGTCGCCGCCCTCAGTCGCTCCAGCTACACCTCAGCCCTCAGGATCCCTGCATCCTCCTCGGATGGTCGTCGCTGTGGCTCCGTCGCGGTCGCCTGGGTCGTCATCGATGATGTACAGCATCCTGGTTGGGGACTGGGCCTCCATCAGACTCATCCTCCAGCTTCACCGTCCACCTCCTGAACCCCCTCCGGCCCGCCCCCTTGGATGTTCCTCTACGGCGTGAGGACGCGCCTTGCCGGAGGGGGGCGATACTGTTACAACCACTGGTTCCTGCACTACACTTCCCAGCATCCCCTCTGCCCTGCACCTGCTCATCATCATCACATGCACCTGAGGACGATCATCATCATCATTAGCACTCATTGGGACTTGTATATATTCACTCACCCTTCACTTTTGTGTTTGTTCTGTTATACGTTGTATGTTAGTGTGTGTGACGAGCAGGGCGGGCGAGAGCCGTGAGGGAACGGCGCGAGGTCGGTGACGCGAGTGATAATGAGCGTCACCTGCGAGGCGTGCCGGCCTCGAGTCTCTCACGGAGGAGCTCCGGAGGCATAAAAGGAGGAGCGACATCAGTGAAGGACGAGAGAGGACCAGGCCTGGATTTTATTTTATGTTTTATTATGTTTGTGTGGCCGGCAGACGTCCGCGAGGGTCTGCCGGCATTACTTTCGTTTTGTTGTTTGTTTATTTTTGAATTAAAGTTACGTTGAATGTTCGCCGGTTCCCGCCTCCTTCTTCCCATATCTACTAACCTCGTTACAGTGTGTGTTACACTCCTGTGTTCCCTGTATGCTATTTTGGATTATCTAGTAAAGTTGGACTTTGATCCCATTCTCCTCGTTGTGCGTATTCCTACACACTAGAAACGTAACTATATATATATATATATATATAATTTTAATTATAATTATAATTTTATTTTTTCCCCAGCAACATCATATCATCAATACAATATTCTTGGTTAGAATTTATATTAATGCATAATGGAATGTATAATTTTAAATAACTATTTTTGCATTCAGCGTTTTCTGATAAAAAATACACCTATTCAATGAATTCTCATATGAACTCATGATACTCAATTAATGAGGGTACAAAAAATGTGTGCATAATTATAGAGTAATTAGCAAAATTCATAATAACAATCAAATTAAAATAAAACTTTTTTTAAACCGCTTTGTCAATAGATACAGTAAATGCTATTTAAGGTTTGTCATGTCTAAAATCCCCAATTAACAATTTCCAAAACATTAAAAGACAAATAAAATTTTACAAAAAAGCATACTTATGTGAATGGCCACAAGGGGCAGTGCAGGGCTGGACAGGTTAATGACCTGCATCTTTACAATCATCTGTTTATGAGCCGCCAGATGAACCGTGATAAATGAACTGCTGGCGTTTCTCAAGAGAGGGGATTCCACAAACCAATTCTATCCTCCGCTAACAAACCTTTGCAACCTTGACGTGTTGCCAACAAACACACCTGTTGATTTTCTACCGGGCCTCACAGATGAGTTTCCACTAGAGGCTCTTAATTGGAACAAGACATCGCTATCAGTCCCTTAAAGAATTCCACGAACAAGCTCCTATTTAGAGCACAGCTTAGCACTAAGCGCTCCCAAACTGTGCTGAGAGACAGCGACTCGAGCGAGGAACTTTAAAAGAGGTTTCTCTAAACGGTAGACAACCAAGCCACCGCGTTTCTTCTTAATTAGCCAGGCTGTGGCCAGGCAGTGTTGATTTACGGCGACGTGATTCCCACACCAGAGCACGCAGGAAGACGTGCTCTCAGCCGAGCTTGGTTATTAATGAGCTCCGCCATAATGTGAATTAATGTGCAAGCACAAAACAGCCTTTAAAGGTTAGACTTTTCAGAGTGGAAGGAAGAAAGAGGAAAATCTTTAAAGGTCATTCACTTTGCTCTCACATGAGTGTTTATAACTGAGCTCTATTGATTCAGAAATGATGAGGAGGGTGATGAGTGCGATGATGAGTGAGTAAAACGACATTCTCACAACAGTCCGGATGAATCTCTGATCTGCCTGAGGATGAAACACAAATCTGATGAAACTGAGCAACGCATGAGATTGTCTAAAAAACAGGTGGATCTGCCCTACTCCGCAAAAGAGTATCAAATGTGGCTGATTGAAACCAGCCTCTCAAGATCTAAGGTAACATTTACTTGTTAGCAAATTCAACAGAGTGTAATTTCAAATTTTAGACTAGCAATTAACGATTTCTATGGCTTATTTTGCAAGAATGAAAGGACTCGGCATGGTTCCACCGTGCAGGTGTTGGGCGACTCGCGCGATGTTATCGTCGTGATCAGTTCACAAGTGCACACAACAGCCTATTTAAAATAAGATGCGTGCGAAATAAAGACCCATTAAAAACAGGTGCAGGCTATTAAGAGCAGCAAGGTCACTGGGCCATCCTTACAGCTAATCAGTCTTTCCACCAATAAATTGTACTAAATTCATTTGTGGAAACCAATGAAAGCATTGATGTGCTTCAAAGAACATCTCCTTGTATGCTCTTGTTGCATGCCTCTCTTCTGTTAAGCGCAGATGCAACCTACATCAGACTCAAACATGTGAAATTGAAGACTCATTGATAAGTCAACAAAACTATGTTTTGATATTTTGCTTCAATACAGCAAGAGTAAAAAAAAAAAAAAAAAAAAGCATCACTGGTAAGGGCACATTCACAGTTCAACAAGTAATGTGTCAGACTTACATGAGTATGAGATGATGATCTGTAGCAGTAAGCAGTCTTTGTGAAGGATGGTCTGCAGAAGTAGTGCTGGATTATAACAAGGTCCAGACACCAGTAGCTCAAACAGACATAAAGAAGATCCCTCAGATACTGGAAAATCCCTTAAACAATAGAAACATATCAATTAAGGTTTTGTCAATGCTCAAACATTTAGATTATTAAGTTTTTTTTGTTTTTGTTTTTGGAAAAAAGTCCCTTATGTTCACAAAAGTCTGCATTATAACTGTTTTATATTGAAATTTTAAATGTAATTTTAAACTGTCACCACATTCCAATATGCTAATTTAGTGCTTAAGAAACATTTCATAAAAAATAACAACAAAACATTGCTATGTGTACTGTGCTCTTTTGTTGGTTCAACTGCTTCTATTGTTCTAATTTGTAAATCACTTTGGACAAAAGCTCATCTGCTAAATTTTAAATGTAAATTTCTTCTTATTATCAATATTAAAAACATTTGAACTGCTGAACTGGGATACATTTTTTTTTAATCAGGATTCTTTATGAATAGAAAGTTTAATATATTATGAATTGATTTCATCCAGGTGGTGTAAGCCAGAAAGAAAAGTTATGAAGAAAAATATTTATTTTTGAAATAACATGCATTAATTAATTGTCCACAGAACATTATATATATATATATTAAACCACAAAATTCATATCACTGAAGAAAGTGTTGCAATCTTTGAATCATGTAAATCATCTTTGCTATTTGCATTTGTGAATTATTGAGCCTTAATGATAACCATGAAAATGTACATCAAATTGTGTACCTTAAATTAAGGGTTTCAAACTTCTTAATGCCACAGACCCCAAAATGTGTTAAACCCTTTTATATTTTCAGTTTTATTTTTATAATTTATAATAGATTATGTTAAATAGACAGTGCTAAAGTAAAACCATTAAACAATGCACAAACAAAACTAAAATAACGTACTGCGGTTCATTTATTCTTCACTGTTCTGTTGAGGAGCAAATATGCTATTAAAATACAACATACAATAGAATGTCAATTTTCCATTTATTCACCAGAAAACTTTTCAGTGATTCTTAAGTTGACTAGAGTTGGATAAAGTGTAAAGCTGCATTACAGTTGTTCTGAAGAGAGCATTGGTAGGTAAAAAATGTTAAGAATCCAAGGACATCTCCTCTTCAGTCAAATGAACACTTCAGAACAATAGTTCTGTCACAAACAACCCAATGTCATGTGATATTCATTGTGCTCAACCACTGTCTGAAGACAGTTTAAAGAGCCCTCACACACGGAAAACCAAAAAACCTCAGTCAGAGCAGTGTCATGTTTAATTTTTGACAGGAATGAAACAAGACCGTGAGGATAAAAGTACAGAGTGTTCAATGGATTGTACTGTTTAATTCAATTCAGCTGACGAAACATCTTTATAAAAAGAGATTCAGTAGACGAAAAAAAAAAAAAAAAAAAAAAACCTCTATAAAACAGATTTGAAAGAGAGTTTTGAAAAACACATGTGATTTGGACATTTATACCATTGTAACAACTGCAAGTCTATCCCTCACAGCCTCATTTTCAGCTGTGTAAAATTTAATATGGTGTCTACCTTGATGATGGTCAATTACGGTTTTCATCATCACTGCACTGTAATGTTCTCTTCCGGTAAGCTGATAGGAGGGTATTTTGCTTACCTGCACCAAACCATATTATTAGGGCTAAACTAAATTACAAAAGAAAAAAAACAATAAATTATTTACACTTCTGTTGAAAACAGAAGTGGGGGAATTAATTCTTTTTTTTATATTTTTTAAAGAAAAAAATCTAATTTCATGGATATATTATATTCACGTTTACCTTAAATGTCTACCGGAAGTGATGCAACCTGTTTTACAGAATACAGAACCCCCATTTTGAAAATTTGTTGAACAACAGCACCTTTAATCAGCTAATATTGATCATCTGTATTGAAACAGCATGTAAACAATTCTAACGAAAAAGTAAATTAGCAACTAGAAAAAGAAAAAGTCGTCAGAAAAAAATTAAAAAAGTAGAAAAAAAAAATAAATAGAAAAAGTAGTTAGCAATGGCTATTGCTATTTAGCAATATATAATTAAGGGCCAGATTTACTAACAGCTTGTGCCAGCACAAACAATCTTTTAGGATTAAAAAAAAAATACTAAAGACATGCAGTGAAAAAAATAGCACTGAAAAGGCATGGGCAGGGTTATTTTTGCAGCTGACCGATTTACTAAGGTTTGAGCTAGTCATTTCACTGGTATTTGCACCATTATTTAACGCCCAAAAAAGTATGTCTTAAACCAGGCGCTAATTTGCGCTGCTCTTGGTAGATTGCGTTGGTCATTATGGAAATGATCCAGTTGCGTCTGTGTTCTTTAATTGTGTTCTTTAATGGGATTGCGATCTCACGCTAATTTAATTTGCCCCGTTTAGTAAATCTGGCCCCAAGTGTTTAAATTGTCATTTATGCATATTGTTCTAAAAGTATCATATAAATGTGCCCCATGCAAAATATATAAATAAATAAATACAAATATTCAAATGGCCACTGACGTCTCAGTGGTGATAACAGTCATGCTTACTTTAGCACAAACCACTAAATATCATTATTTATCCCTGACCTTGGGTGAAGAACAAATGTTTAAGAGAAGGGTGAGCTCTGCTACATAGGAGAACATTATGCTTTATTTAAGCAACCGATTTGTCAAGTCAAAGGCCCGGTAATCCACCCGATATCCCACTTTAATGGTCCTGATAAATCTGTAAGCTATACCATGAGGTCAGGTTTCACTGTATCTGGAACATGATCAACTGAAAAAAAGAAGAAAAAAATATTCCTGCCCATAATGCTCCTTGATTTATTGATATTTCTTGTCTCTTTTATTACTTTTTTATTTAATAATCCAAACTGTCAGTTTGTTAGAGTGTTTGAGTAAGAAGAAGAGTTTGATTTTGGTGTATGGCCTCTTGGCTCTGGCGGGGCCCTCACCGCAAGACCCTCAGGGAGTCTTGAACACAGCGAGGCTAAATAAATAAATAAAAAAGGAACAGGCAATAAAAATGCACTAATTTAAATCCCTTCGACTTCATGGAAGTGGAGCCGGTGGGGCTGACGACCGGTGATTTGTGTAAGCGGGACACGCAATGATATCACGCTGGAGTGGGAGTCTGGAGCAGTGCTGGGGGGCTTGAGAAGGGTGATGTGAGATGTGGCTGACATTCTGCCTGGCTTCACAGTCCTCCTACAGGCTCCATTTCAGCCTTTCACACCCGGGCTGAAGACCCGCAGCGCATGTCAGCATAAACAGCATGACTAACTATGGCATCTGCATCTGGCCTGCATTAGGGCCGTGAGTCTGGGGGTCTGGTGACTGCAGTAATGTATTGACTGTGTTTGTGTGCATTTAACACATGAACGAAAACTGAAAAGCCATGCTAGCCTCATTTGGCTGGGCTGAAACAACTCACTACATTGCGTGTGTTTGTTTTTTTTTTTTTTGTAATTAAATTTAAAAATGGACTCAGCAATAGAGGTACAGTGAAATCTGGTGATGTTTTTATTGTGTCTATGGAATCTAAGTAAGTAGTATATTGTTATTATTATTATTATTATTATTATTATTATTGAAGACGTATCCACCTCAATAGTCATTACGTCAAAAATACATTTAAAAACAGGCACAGTATGTTCATATGAACTATTGTGTCAGTAAAATTGTTTTGAAAGAAATTAATACTTTTATTCAGCAAGGGTGCATAAAATGTATCAAAAGTGACAGTAAAGACTTTTACATTGTTTAGTTATATTAATATTTAAATGTATTTTTAAAATATGCTGTTCTTTTGATCATTTGGTTTCCACAAAAAAAACAAAAAAAAAAACAAGTAGCACAACTGTTTTCAACATTGATTATAATAATAACCTAGTTTGAGCCCCAAATCTGCATATTAGAATGATTTCTGAAGGATCATGTGACACTAAAGACTGGATTAGGGATGCTGAAAATTCAGTTTTGTCATCACAGGCATAGATTACATTTTAAAATATATTAACAAATAATTATTTTAATATATTCATATTTTAAATTGTAATTGTGTTTTAGAATATTGCTGTTTTTAATGTATCATCAAATAAATGCAGCCTTGGTGAGCAACTAATCGAACTTTTATATGATAGTGTAATTCTATAAACAGAAGACATCTCTGAAGGGAAAAATGGCATTAATGGGTTACTCATTCTAACTGACTACTGACTTAACACATTGGTTTGTTGCTCAATACTGTCAGTACCTCAGCAGCTCCTCTGTGAACAGTGTAGGGTTCATTACGCTCAGCCACATTGTGTCACGACTGTTCACTCCTTCTGGAAATTTGGGAGTTCTGCTGCCTCCTCCACCACAGCCTCCCTGAAAAACCCTGGAGAGAGATTGAGACAGAGTGAGAGAGAAACTATGAAATAAATAATACACATATACCTTCATCAAATTACTAATCTTGCCCTTCTAGGTCTCAGTAATCCAAGTTTATCCTAACTCTTGTGTCACCTGTGCAGCTCTGCTAGAGGTGATGTAAGGATGATCAGTACGGTCAGTAGCTGGTTACACAGGCTGTGTATGGACCACATCCAAGATCCACGGGCTGCATCTGGCCTTAGCAACACCTCCACAGAGTCACACATACTCCACATCAGATGCTCCACGGACAGCAGAATAGCTGTAATATCAACCCTGGAGGAGGCAATGAGACACCTCATATTAGAAATAACTCAGTGTCACTGTCACACTGTGTCCAAACCAAGATTTTCTAGCAAAAAGTAATATTTCTTTGTGTGTAATATGTGGTATTTGATAGAACTACACTTTATGGCCAAATTTGCTTGTTGATTATTTAATTTGAATATCATGGATATTAATAGGAAGATTCCATTGGTCATGTCAATCACAGTGCTGATTGTCAACATAATACTAAAACAAACACTAACCCAAACCTTAACCTCAGTATAGAGTTGGAAGCACACCCTGATAGATAGGATTATGTCACAATCACACTTTTAATAAATTATAAATTATATTATATATAAATTTAGTGCATTTATCTCAAATCCCCTCAACACATTATGGAGTTATCAAGGTTCAGTAATTACACTTTAATGTCAATGAATAGGTAATTTGCATTGCCATTAAAGTGAATTTACTGAACATAATCATACAAGCTTGATAAAAAAAATAATAAAAAAAAAAGATTTATTTTAGATTTATTTTAGAAGATAATAAGATTTATTTCAGATTTATTTCTCATTTTAGAAGAAAATTTCAGATGGCACTTAGAGGCTTTTGCATCTGAACTCTTCATATATACACACATATACACATATTAGCATCATTATTCCAGTCTTCACTGTCATATGATCCTTCAGAAGTCAGTCTAATATGCTGATTTTCTTCTCAAGAAATATTTCTTATTATTATCAATGTTAAAAATGATTTAAATTGAAAGAAAGAAAAGAACAGCATCAAAAGAACAGCATTTATTTAAAATAGAAATATATTTCCAGTCACTTTTTGATCACTTTAATACAGCTTTCCTTTTCTTTAAAAAAATCTTACAGAATCTTACTGACCCCAAAGTTTTGAACAGTAGTACTGACGTAAAAATAGGGAAAATCAACAATATCCAATATCGACCACTAACCAATATAGTACCGTATCACCCCTACTTTCAATTACATATGTATCAGTAAGTAACCTCAAATAAATGCATGTTCTGCTCAGTTCAAACCACTAAATGTGGGTATTATGTACTTCTGTACAGTCTCTCAGTATCCAGAGAGGTCGAGTAACCCACTTTGGTTTCCCTATCAAACTCAACTTTTCATCACCTACCACCAAGTTCTGCTTAATAGCACAGCGAAAGTTCCCCTTTCACCAGATAGGAGAAAAAGAGAAGGGAACAGAGTCAGAGCCCATCTGCTTGGCAGACCCTGAGCTCACCCGGCACTGAAGAGCTCATAACCGGGTGTCCTTGCAGCAAAGCTCATCTGCTGAAACAAAAACCGTTCCCTCCATTCATTCCTTCCCATCGGCCCTGGGCGATCTGCTCTTTCTCATCAGTCCTGGAGTGGAGGGGAAGCGTGCTCTTGTGGCATCTTTAACCACTTTAAGTATGTGTTAATGCTACGCACAAGGCCTGGGCGGTTGGGCCCGGTCTAGCATGAAAGAACCGGGCCCTCCGCCAGGCGCTGAGGCAGGGCCATGTGCTAACAAAGAGAGACTGTTCTACAAATCTGGAGATCTGCTTTGACCCCCTGGGGCCGAACACCAGCATGATCACTAAAGCATTCAACACTGTCTGCTAAGCCCGAGGTTCCTGATACAAGGTGAGCTTGTGCGTCTCAGTGCGGCAGAAATACTGTAAGATCATTCGATCAGACAGCATGGACGACTGCTCTCTCTTAGAAGCTTGAGTGTGACTGCTGACCATAAGACGGAGACGGGTGACTTTAACCATGCATGGCCACTTCAGCGAGACACATTTCCACAACGCAACAAATGAATGCACATGAGAATGGTATATGGTGCACAGAAATTGTACATGAGAAATAATATATAAAATCCAGCATGTTCAAAACTCATATTATACAATAATTAGGAGGATAGCAAATGGTATTTTATTAATATAATGTTGAGGAGAGAAAAAAAAAAAAAAACATAAATATATGGTCCAACTTTGTATTAAAGCTGCAGTCGGTAACTTTTTTTGGTTAAAAATTATCCAAAAGTACATAACCATTCGGTGTCCAAAACCATCTCCTTACTTTCGATTCACAACGGTAAGCTTGTAATAATGTGTTCTAATCTGGGTGGAACTGGTAGGTGCAACAATAATAATAATTTGCGCGGTTTGATGTGATATGAGCTAAGCAATCGTTAAATTTAATCAACATTTGTAGCGTGATTCATTGTAATGCTGTTTTTCACAGTTGGTCAGAACAAAAGTGGCAGATTTGTTACTTGTTCAGTTGACATTTTTTGATGAAAATTCTTTGGTCAAACTTCCAATACTATAATCTGTGATTCTGAAGTACAGTATCTACTGGTGTGGTGACTGACAGCCACACATTCTCTTCAAAACATTACATTCATCCACGCTGAGGAGCCGTGCCGATGCACAACCCACGTAAAGATGATAATTCAGCAAATAACTGCAATTGCAGGTTTCGAACAGAGATGGCGACGAAGAGGTAAAACTTACGGACTGCAGCTTTAAGTGTCTTTAACTACAAAGTACTTTTAAATAATTCATTTGATACAATAAACTTATTGTGTACTAGTGCTGTCAAATCTATTAATTGTGATTAATCGCATCGAACATAAAAGTTTGTTTACGTAATATATATGTGTGTATGTACTGTATATATATATATATATATATACACACACACACACATATGTAATATAATATATACATATAATAATATATACTCACACATATTATGTAAACAAAAACATTTATGTTACATGCAATTAATCGCGATTATTCGATTTGACAGCACTAGTACAAACATTTTACTTATATTTTAAAAGTGCTTGCATTTAATTACAGCTGTAATTCATTTCAGTAGTTACATCTATAATCTATCTATCTATCTATCTATCTATCTATCTATCTATCTATCTATCTATCTATCTATCTATCTATCTATCTATCTATCTATCTATCTATCTATCTTTCTAAAAAATCAAAAAAATATTGTCTAAAGGTATGTAATGGAATAAACAATGGTGAATGGGAACTTAAAAACAACAGTTCTAAAGTTAATTGTGGCAGATTTTCAAACCATCCTTTTATCTGGTACCTGATCTGGGGGAGTCTTTTGTAGGAGGGTTGAGCTCTTGAGTACCTCTGCACTAAGACCTCCAGGGTCTCACACAGCACCTGGGCCAAGGTCTGCCGGGCATGCACGGGGGCAACAGCGCCCCAAAGGTCACTGCGCAGGCCTGTGAGAAAATAGTGCCACATCTGGATGGAGAAAGAACACCTTTCACCCTGAAAAAATGGTGGAGGAGACAAAAAAGGAGACAAAGAGAGACTGGTAAAGAGATGATGATGATATCACTGCAAATAAATACCAAAATGACGAGAAAGGAAAAAAGACAGAAGGTCTTTCCAGACAATCTTCCTCTAGACCCTCATGGTCATGCCACCTGCACGCTGCACCTGGACCCCTCATTACCACAGAGAAAGAGAGAGCGCATGGATACTTTGAAGTTTTAATCTGGATATTCAATCACTGTTCATCTGAACATTACCCAGACATACATGCACACTGAGTCGAAATGGCAGAGACCAAAATGACCGGGTCATTCCTGTTATGCAAGACTCATCATGTCACGTGGGACTTAATATATTAGGTGAAATATAACTCACAATTTTAAAATGGAAATCATATTCTGTATTTTTTTTTTTCCTCTCCCCCACGACATCACAATTAGGTGAATTTTAAAGTTTGGGCTGATCGTGTCCATAGCATACCTTTTAATAACTGGCAATTTATTACGAAATTCTCCAGATGTTTCTTCATTTTTCCCTTCTCTAATCACAATAGTTCAAATAAAACATGGTTTGCTTGGGAATATTGTTTTAATTGGATTTTATAGGTTTTTCCTGTGCCCTCAATTTCACTTTCCATCCTGTTAGACTTCTGCAACTAACAAAAGCCAGTTCCATGACATCATCCTCCAGGAAGTGATTTCTTTTTTTTTTTTTTTTGGTGGGAGAAAACAGCATAAACATGAACAAGTATAAACAACATATTTGATGAATTATGTGATGGTATTAGCTGGTTTGTCTCAGTTTAAAACAGAGGTTTTCAAACTTTTTGATGATGCCAAAGACCATCAAAGGAGACTTTCGGTGTTGAAGTTCGGGGTAAAAAATTCCCGCCTCAGAAAGTCCCTGCTCAGAAGGTAGTACTTTTTCAAAGTTCAGCAACTTTCAGGGATGGGACTTGGGCATTGAACATGCTGAATGGTTTGATTTCTTGAGCATTTTGATTGGTTAACTCCATGTAGCATTTTATTTCAACCACCATTTTTAATAGTCTGTTGCGGTGCATGCAGTAAGGCCGCCTGTCCACCAAAGCATTTTTTTTTCCCAACGCCTAGCATACATTTCCAATTGTTTTCAATGGGAGCGCCACATTTTTTGCCAGGAAGCCAGGAACGTAACGAGGCGCTGAGCGTCTTTTTCATGCTCAAGAGCTGAGCACTCGCCGTTTTTTACCGGTCGCCTTGAGTTGAAAAATGTTCAACTTTGAGTAAAACGCTGTGCTCATCACTGTCAAATCTTAGCCAGCAGTCCAATCAGAGTGGAGGGGCGGGACAAATACAACACCGACCAACCGCCATATTCTGCTTGTACAATGTCAACAGATGACAACAACAAGCATAATAATGGAACAAAATAATTGCAAGGACAACTATATACATATATTTTTTTTTTATGTATAAATGCCCATTTAGAAAAAAAAAAAAAATATTAAGTGTGAAACTACATGTTGTATCCAAAATTAACCGTAAATTTGTCTACCCACTATTAGAGTACTGTATACTCCTAAAGAGAAAAATGTTCAGTTAAATTCAATTATGTATTATTTTATTATATTATAAATAACATTTACATAAATAAAACGTAATAAATAAATGTATAGAATAATTTATATTTATATTTGTGTACAATTTATGTATTTTGAAAGCATCATGAAACAGTAATAATATCAAATTAACTAAAAGTCTTAAAATGACTGCTATATGTTAAACATATTTAATAAATATCTTAAGTTCACAAGAATAATTCCACAGGCCTCCTAAGGCTCCTCAGACCGTAGTTTAAAAATTCCTGCTCTAAAACATTCTATCCTTTTAGATAAAATGACAGAAATCTGTATGTTATAAAAATTTCCAAAGACTGGAAAATATTTAAAAAATAACTTAAAATTGCCACATTCAGTGAGCATTTAATGAATAAGTGCATGAAGCCATTTCTGCACTTTTAAAGAAATGATTTGCAAAAAGTTACAGAGCACAAATGTAGTGCAAAACAGGAATGAGCTGACCGAAGGGTCAGATTTACATTGCTGAGATGCTTTAGAATTTTGTGATACATGCTCAACAGCTCTAACAGAAAAGCTAAAAAATGGAAACACAATTCAGAAAAATGATAAAAAGGACGAGAAAGTCTGGTTTTCTAAGAGGCTAATTACTTTCAGGCAAAGAGGAAGCAGCATTAGGAGTTCACAGTGTGACCAAAGAGAGATTATTAACAACCATGTACTACATCTCCTAATGAGAGCTGGGACGTGGTCCACCAGTGAGCCACGGCTAAGTCAGCCATAGAAAGAGACACACAGGGGCATGACCACATGTCCGGATCCAAGGATTTAGTGCTAGCGACCGGGCCTCTGGAAGCACTCGGGCCCTTTGGCATTTGCTCAGGAGGAAGTAAAAGGGAGAGCTGAATGGAAGAAGGCCAAAGAGAGGAGGGGGAAGAGGGGATACAGGTCAACAGAGGCGCAGACTCACAGAGCCAGCCGCACACCTGCACACAGCAGGCCAGTCTGCCCCACAGCCCCGCAATGGGCGGATATGTGCGTGTGCATCTGTGAGAGCGCTTATGAGTGCGAGGGTGTCTTAATGGAGCTAAGGTTCGGGCTACGGGAATGGCTGGTTGAGTCTAACGCTGCCTCAGGACACCACAAGCCTCATTGACAAGACTTGAGAAAGGTCTAGGACTGAGAGCTTTGTAGCTAGCGATATTGCTAGAAAAATATTTGTGCTTTACAAATATACGTTTTTTTAACATCTAAAACATTTTAATAATACAATTCAATTACAATTTTCATTTAATTTTAATCACAGATAATGAAGCAAACAAACTGTTTAATGATAATATTGATTAAATAGATTGATTAAAATGGACAGTATGATTAATGGAAATCAATGAAGCTAAAATCTCCATATCAATTGCAAAAATAATGAAAAATAATGTTTTCAAATAATTTTGGGAATGTTTTTCCAAATAATCCCCCGTCAACAAAACAAATAGACCTTCAAAATAAAATAATAAAATAAAATAAAATAAAATAATAATTAATAAATTGGGCATTTAAAGGCATTCCAATATTGCTATAACCACAATGCTAAACTGTATATTGCTTAAAAAAAAAAAAAAAAAAAAAAATCAATGTTTAATATATTGCCCAGACTGAATGAGTCATTTGAGCCGAAAGAAAAATTTATTTTAGTTTTTTTTTTTGTTGTTGTTTTTGTTTTTTTTAATGGAAGAGAAAGTTTTACACAAACACATTCTAGTTCTATAAAATTCATCAGATTGACTGAGACTGGAATTTGGTTACAAATGTGCATAACATTAAGCATTTTAAATAAGATGGTATGTATATGTTTAAAAAAAAAGAGAGACTCTTTAGTATGGCAGGGGATTTAAAGATTGAGTTTGGATCAACTAAACAGACAAGGACAATGTGCAAGAGCAGCCAAGAATTTAAGAGGGAGCCTACTTAAGAATACAATGTATCTTTTATTGCCCAATGCCACTGCATTTCAATACAAATGCACTTATGTTTTGAATGTGATATGCCGTTTGACTTAACCACAGCTTTGTCCTTGAGCACACTTCAAAAGTACAGGATGTTTTGTCTTCCAATATCCTAACCCAACCCCAAAGAGAAGCCTTACACGTAACATGAACTATTATTAAAATATTGCCAGAAAAGCTATAACCATCTGTACCTCGTAAAATGGGTTGGGGTCACTCCAGTAGTGGCTCTCGGCATCCTGCAGTATACTAGTGGCACACACATGGACGCAGTAGCTGGTCAGGTGATCGTGCAGGGCTGCCATCACATCCTGGCTTCTCTGAATAGGCAGCAGAGTTAGAGGCCTGGTGTTGGAGACATCAAAGCCACAAGGCATGGTTTAAGGCAAAGGCGGTGTAGTTTACAGGTCAAAGAGCCACTAAGTGATTAATATCAGCAAATGGCTTTTATTATTAGCTGTCAATCATTCAACACCTCCTTATTCCCTTCCCTAATGTTTTCTCACTCCCTCCCTTTAAGTATTCGGCCACACATATGGTCTGATACCCCTTTCTGTCTATCTCACTCTTTTTCTGTCGCTCATTCTCGGCTAGAACTTTCCAAACACATAGGTGAATAGTTCTATCAGAGCCCACCGGCTCACGTACGTCTCACTCCGGTTCTTTACAATCCAATTACTGCATTTTAGTAAATCTGGCAACCGTCTGACAGGCTGCCTGGCCAGGAAAACCTGGGCTTGACAAAGTGTACTATAAACCGGTGAACTTCAGCAGTGTTCACCCTCTCCAAACACTTTTCATTTTATGTACAAATGCACAGGTCAAACCCAGGCTGACTTTTTTAATATACCGTTTTATATTAGATTTTTATCATCCATGGAGAGATTTGGAGTTATTTATGAAATCAGGGGTACCACAGCATAGAGGATCAGACTTCACTGTCTTTCCTGACCAAATCCACTACAGAAACATGGTACAGCTTCTGCATTTGATAAATGTACTGTATACTTGGGCCACACATTAAGATCTTAATCAGAAGTTTATGCATTTGAAATGCAAATAAGAAGATTGTTAAGATTCTAGACTATGATTCTGGCTAGTTGTTTTCGTGTTGTTGTATTAAGCATAAACCATACTAAATTTCACTATATTTTCTTTAAAAAGAATCATAATATATTCAAAATGAAGTAAAATAAAATAAGATTTTTAATAAGCTTACACAACGGTTATCTTGATTTAAAGACATTTATGGCTGTTTAGTGGAATACAAAACAAAACAATTAAGAAAATGGTATGTTTTTACCATTAAAAATGTATTTCATTGGTCTAGATAGCTCAAATAATTATTAAAGTGTACACTACCCTTTGAAAGTCTGGGGTTCAACAAGGCTACATATTTATTTCATCAAAAGTGCTGTAAAAATGTGAAATATTATTAAAATAAAATACCCAATATAATAAAATCAGTATAATACAGAGACGAATGAAATAAACATGGCTTTAAGTTTTTCACATGGTTCTAACAGTAGTATCCATGTAGGAAATACTACAGAAATTAAAGCAATCAAATGTAAAATAACACTGGATAGTTTTCATTGTGATTGTGTGAATTAAAGTTACAAAAGGTATTCAGTCAAGAGCAGTGATTGATTTTCTCTTTTGCTTTGTTCTTTGATTAACATGACAGACAGCATCAGGTTTATTAGGCTGCTGTCATTTTAAGACCATGTGCATGGATGGATCCAATATACTGTTACACAACATGCCTTTTCTCTGAAATATTTCCGTTACAAAACTGACTGTATTTACCTGAATACTAGTCAAGATTTTGTATGTGTTTGACCGTTTAAGCGCAATAAGCCATGAAAAAGAACTAATTTTGGTACTCGCAAGCTGTTTGAGAGGCAGCTTTATGAGAGTGCCACTTTAGATCAGTTTTGGTGTGAGTGCGAAACCTCCACAAATGACTAAAAGTATTTAACCCGAGCGAACGAAACAAGTGAATGAGAGGAGGCTGGTGTGTGTCAATTCGCCATCGGAGAGAAGAGAGAGTGAGAATGCGCAGCGGGTATCGGTGTATCGATACAGCAGAACAGGAGTATTGGAACCGTTTCAGATATTTCAGTACTATCAATACATATCGAAATATCGATATTTGTGACACTGCTTCAGTGTCATGATCCTTCAGAAATCATTCTAATATGCTGATTTGCTGCTCAAGAAACATTTCTTCATTATTAACAATGTTGAAAACAGTAGTGCTGCTTATTATTTTCGTGTAAACCTTAGTTTTTTTCTGGATTATTTGATGAATACAAAAGTTCAAAAGAACAGCATTTATTTGAAACAGAAATGTGTTGAAACATTATACTTGCCTTTACTGTCACTTGCTACGTATTAACCCTTAAATGCATACATCGGGTCTTTAGTGACCCGGGACGTCATTCACTACCCTCCTCCCTCGTTCATTTTTTAAAGTTAGACTTCAACCTTCTTGGTATTCCTCAATCAATTCATTATAAAGAATATAACAAGAAAAAAATCATAAAATTATAAAAGAATGCCTATTTTTGTATTCATTTTTTGTAAAAATTGTATAGGGTCGCTAACGACCCGAGGTGTGTATGAGTGTACTTATATTTTTTCTGCACAACAATAATTGAATCTTAGATGATGGAATAAGAGCAATTCACCTTTATTCCACAAGGTGGCAATGTCTGATACACAATGCTGAAGTGACAACTCATTCAGACCGAAAAGGAAATAATAAGAAAAACATGAAATGGCTCAGCGATTTACTGCAGAGCAAGTATTGAACACAATCAAATATGACTGTATCTGTCATCTGGTGAAGCTGTTAGCGACCTAAATATTGATTTTGAAGATGTTGAAAATTATATAGTTTTGAGAATACATTTGAGATCGCGAATGGGCTCATATTCGTGACCTCAAACATAAAACTAGCCTATTATTTGCTGAATTTACTGGGAAATGAGCTCTGACGAGGACAGTGATGATGGCATAAAACATCTGCTCAAACTGAGCCCTTTCAGCTCCAAAAGGTAACAAAATATGCTTTATTTTACTCTTCTGTAATTGTTACTCTGATATCAGAGGAGTTTTATATTATCACGACAGGTAGAGATCCTTCCGTGTTAGATATAGATCCGGGTCGATAAAGACCCGAATATGTAAGAATGATTGGCGAAACAGTCATGCATTTAAGGGTTAATTAGTTAAAAGAAAATCAAATGTACAAACAGGAGCTTGGTGCTTAAAGTAGAACTAAGTAACTTTTTTTACCTTCATAAATAGTTTTCTAAGTCCTTACGATGGTTAATTGACTTGTAGTGGTGTGTTTGAGGCGTGCGCTAACCCCCTCTGGTACATCTACGCCATAAAACAGCACTTCTAATCTCGCCTCATGTTCACGTTCACGCGAGAGTGACAAAATGCTTTGCGGTAATTTAATATACACATAGCAACCTCACTTTATAAGACAATTTCGAAAATTACCCACCTCCATCGAGATTTCTTGTACTGTATTTGCAAAACTATTGCGCCGGTGAGCTTGGAGTATTTACGACAGTGTGATTCACTGAAGGAACCTGTAGGGGGAGCTTCACAAATCTTTAATAAAATGAGTGTAACTCACATGCGTGTGGAATCTCCGAGCTGGCTTTCATAGTGAGTGAGTGTCTGGTGAATGTAGACACTTGTGGCCATCAGAATGGGCAGGTTCTTGAGTGGAGCTGAGGCTGGCACTTCCCCTGCTCTTTCCTCTAGTCTGGTCAGTAGGAAAGAGGTCACACGGCCACACACCTCCACGTAGTTGGAGCACACGGGCAGCAGGGTGTCCTCTCTAAATGCCACAGCCAGAGGGAGAAACGCATCCATCTGCTCCAGGACATCTGCACAGAACTGGAAATACAGTGAATATCTGAATGCTTTTTCTAATGTTTTTCTAATAATACTCTTATGATCAATAGATAATCAATACTTTTGCCTTAAATGGTTAGTTCACCCAAAAATGAAAATTCTGTCATTAATTACTCACCCTTGTGTCGTTCCACATCCGTAAGTCTTTCGTTCGTCTTTGGAACACAAATGAAGATCTTTTTGATGAAATACGAGAACTCCATAGAGATCCGATGCAACTACCATTTTCAAGGTCCGGAAAGGTAGGAAAGACATCATTAAAGTGACTCCAGTGGTTTAACCTCAATTTTGTTTGCACAAAAAAACAATTCACCACTTTATTTATGAAAATATTGATCCGCAGCGATCACGCGAGAACTGACATTGTTGCGTGAACACGCTTTGGATAGTATTATATTGTAAATAAAGTGGTAAATTATGTGTTTTTGCGCAAACAAAGCACTCGCGTCTTCCCTACCTTTCCGGACCTTGAAAGTGGCAGTTGCACTGGATCTCTAAGGAGGGGCAGAAAGCTCTCAGATTTCATCAAAATTATAATCATCTGTTTTCTGAAGATGAACGAAGGATTTACAGGTGTGGAACGAAACAAGGGTGAGTAATTAATGACAGAATTTTCATTTTGGGGTGACCGAACCCTTTAATGTGTCCCCCAGATAATAAAGATAATAAAGAGAAAGAGTGTTTGGCTTAGGAAATGACACAACATAACATATTGAAGTACATGAACAACTTGACAGGCTTCATCTTCGACCGTGACAGATTTAACGCTTAAGAGCATGTTTGGTGCAACTATACTGTTATCCGCACTAGACAGGGCTTCCTTACTATCATGACCATTCAGTGCAATTATTTGCAGATAGTTATTGTGAAATAACTTTCAGGTACTCCATCCTGTCCCTCTTAAATCGACAAAAAGCATAATACACTAAGAAATTCTTTATCGTACTGCACTCAAACTTCCCTTTTTGAAGACTGAAATTGCATTTCAGCAGCTCACACAACTCTGCCACATGCGAATCGACTAGCATTTATTGTAACAGAATAACTGAATCATCCATGCCGATATGACTGTGTGAGACGTTCAGGGCCATTTTCGGATTCAAATACCTGCAGTTCCCCTCCTGTGGTGCCTGGAGAGAGAAGCAACACTTATCTCATTTTTCCACATTTGTCCTGAAGGAAACAGAGAATCAGCACTGGTATTTTCTCTTCAAAATGATTACGAAAGTGTGTGTGCCTGTTACATCTGCCTTACATTGCCTCAGGAGACACGCTGCTTGAAAGGAAGACCCTTAAGGGTTATTGCCAAAAAGAGGCAGCCCTGGAACGGAACATACACCTAACTTCCTCCACCCATATTTCTCCAACACTTGACAAATGAAGACATCATTGTGGATCTATCCCCATCTACCGCTTCCATTCCTCCCTTTCTCCATCCCTCCTTCCAGCCACACGTTTAATGCAGATCAGCAGTAACGGCAGCAGATCGGGCCATGCTGAAGAGCCAGACGCACGTGCTGGGTTCACTGTCGAATTTATATACCTATAGAAATGAGTTACGATGCTGGGCTATTCGAGAGCAGTAAAATAGACGTGTGCGTTGTATATATCTCCCTCCTCTCCACCCTTTCCCCCTTCCACAGGGAGTTACTGTGTCCCAAGGCCTCTGCGAACATGGAGGAAAAAACCCAGCACATGTTAAATGGAAACTTTTTCCAATAGCAGGTCTATCAATCAAGAAAGAGGTGACTTCATACCTCTCCACTAAACTTCAGTATCTGCATCACACAGCCTGCCATTTCACTATGTCCAGACACAATAGACGCAGCACGCTAGTGTTATCACCATAACTAAATTTTAGCAGCAATAAAAATGAGATTTCTCTTTTCTAAAAAGTTTAGAAAAGTTTATTATAATAAATTATCTATAATATAATACGTGCTAGAGTTTATCATATTTACTATACTAGAATTACTTGGTTTTTTTTCTGTATAATTAGTACATTTTAATACAAACTATAACTAAAAATTAAATTACTTTTTTAACAAAAAAACCGCATGCTGTAATTCATTAATAAATGCTGTAAAAATTATTGAAATATTGCTTTTTCAGGTAAATGAACAAATAAAAAGTCAGTAAAATAATAAAACGATAATTATAAAAGACAATTATTAGTTAGTAGTGTATTATCATATTAACTTTAATATTATAACTACTTAGTATTATTACAAAATTTGATTCATTATTTTAATAATACACTAACTATAAATATTAAAAAACAAAATGATGGTATGCTGCAAGTATTTATCAATTAGGTAAATATTGCTGACAAACAAAAAGTCATTAATATGGTAATTATAATGAAATTATAATTATAAAATATAATTATTATAATTTATTTATATTTAACTATATAATATATATTATATTAAATTGTATTAAATTATAAATTATATTTTATTACATAATTTATTATATTTTATATTAGTATAGTTAGTAAATTTATTTAATATCATTTAGTAAAATTAATATCATCATCATAATAATCTATACCAATAAATATTACCTATTTAAATTAAAACAATGGAATGTTGCATTTATCAAAAAAATAAAAAAATAAAAATGTTTCAAGTTTGTACAAAGAACAGTAAAGAAATGAAATAAATTATGAACCGTGAGTGACTTTCATTTTTTTCTAATTAATATTGTTTGATTAATTTTACAGGGTTAGTTCACCCAAAAATGAAAATTCTGTCATTAATGACTCACCCTCATGTCGTTCCACACCCGTAAGATCTTGGTTCATCTTCAGAACACAAATTAAGATATTTTTGATAAAATCCGATGGCTCAGTGAGGCCTCCATTGACAGCAAGATAATTAACACTTTCAGATGCCCAGAAAGCTACTAAAGACATATTTAAAACAGTTCATGTAACTACAGCGGTTCAACCTTAATGTTATGAAGTGACAAGAATATTTTTAATGACTTTATTCATCAATATCTAATGATGGGTGATTTTAAAACACTGCTTCATGAAGCTTTGAAGTTTTACGAATCTTTTGTTTCGAATCAAAAATATCTTAATTTGTGTTCTGAAGATAAACAAAGGTCTTACGGGTGTGGAATGACATGAGGGTGCGAAATTTTCATTTTTGGCTGAACTGACCATTTAAGAGTCAGTGGCAAGTCAATGGACGTTCACTGCAAGGCCTAACAGACCTAACAGACCAAAGACTAACAAATCAAAACAAATTTCCCGTTCACATCCACTTAAGACAAATCAACTGAGTTTGCATTAATATCCCCTCAAGATTTCAACGACATTTTGACCGAGAGGTGCATTTGACCACTTATGCATAGCCATATTAAAACATGACCTCTTGCACATGTTGGCACTCTGTATTATGATACTGATACTAAAACTGGTATAATTTTAACTAATGCTGCTTTTGACATCCCTAAAGTGCGCTAAGAGACCCGCCAACCGGAAGCCCCTAAAGGCTGAACAGGTCTTGAAACAGTCGGTCGATTGGACAGCGAGTCGATAACAGGCTGAGTGTTGTTGTTATAAGCTTAGTGGGAAGTGTGAGAGAGATGTGGGCGAGAATGCAAAGATTCGCCCCAATCCAAGGTGATGAGCACCCGAGAGGTGTCGGTGAGATTTATGGCTTTCTAAAGCCTGCTGCTCCGGTTCGGAGAACCCTTAACTAGAGCAGATCAAAGATATGGATTCCAATAGGACAGCCACCGCAAGGTTATTTCTCAGCAAAGCTTTAAAACATTTAAGAGCTCAACTCTGCAGCGGTCTTCTTGCACCTTTGAACAATCCGTGCTAAATCCTTCTCCTCACACAGGGTTAAGGACGATCGTCAACGTGAGGTGGTCAATAGCTGGATCGCGGTTTCAGGTTGATAAATGGTTTGCTGAAATATTATGCAGACAGGAGGTCTGGCAACTCTGAGAGTTCGAAACAAAGCATGAATGTATGAATATGAATGGGTGAAGTATTGATCTCTGTAATGCATCTGGTCTGACTATGCTCTGGCTAAGTCAGATCTGGGCTAGCATAACGCCGCCTACTTATGGGCCGTGTTGACATGTGTCAAAAAGAAGGGGTTCTCAGACACTCTGGGTAGCAGAGAATGCAAATAAATGCACATGCTAACCTTTGAGATGAGGGCTGCTCATTCTGAAGCACTGACCTACACGTAAATGTGTTGTACAGGTCTTGAGTGTGAACAAATTTTGACACTTGTTAGTGATGTGGTTCCAGAGGTGTCGGCAGCATCAATGAAATGGTATGGAAATCAGACATAAACTCTGATGTTCTAAACTTCATGAGATGAGGCCATGTTGTGCAAAAGCATCTTTTTGTTGTTGTTGTTCGACAAAGGTTTTAAAGGGTTAGTTCACCCAAAAATGAAAATAATGCCATTTATTACTCACACTCATGCCGTTCCATACCCGTAAGTCCTTCGTTAATCTTCTGAACACAAATTAAGATATTTTAGTTGAAATCCAATGGCTCCGTGAGGCCTCCATAGCCAGCAATGACATTTCCTCTCTCAAGATCCATAAAGGTACTAAAAACATATTTAAATCAGTTCATGTGAGTACAGTGATTCAATATTAATATTATAAAGCAACGAGAATATTTTTGGAGCGCCAAAAAAACAAAATAACGACTTATTGAGTGATGGCCGATTTCAAAACAATGCTTCAAGAAGCTTCGGAGCATAATGAATCAGCACGTCAAATCATGATTCGGATCGCAGCCAAATGGCTGAAATCACGTGACTTTGGCGCTCCGAGCCGCTGATTCGACACATTAATTCATTATGCTCCGAAGCTTCTTGAAGCATTGGCGCACCAAAAATATTCTCATCGCTTTATAATATTAATATTGAACCACTGTACTCACATGAACTGATTTAAATATGTTTTTAGAACCTTTATGGATCTCGAGAGAGGAAATGTCATTGCTTCCTATGGAGGCCTCACGGAGCCATCGGATTTCAACTAAAATATCTCAATATGTGTTCCGAAGATTAATGAAGGTCTTACGGGTGTGGAACGACATGAGGGTGAGTAATAAATGACAGAGTTTTCATTTTTGGGTGAACTAACCCTTTAAAGCTGGTTTGCATGTATGAAAAAGCAGACATATGAAAATACTCAAAAAGAATTTACTGTATTTTCCGGAAAAAACGTTGTACCTAAAATTTGTTGCCATGTATGCATACTCTATTTTGTGTGTTTGACGTTAGTAGCATTATATATGTTGCTTCAGAATATAAGTAGCATTATGTTTCAGATGATAAAAAATAAAGTCCGGAAAATACAGTTTGTAATGTAATATTTGGTGTTGGTAAGAATTTTAAATGTGTTTGAAACCTGGAAGTCTTCTATGCTCACACATTAATTTGATTAATTAATTTCACAGTAAAAATAGTAACATTGTTAAATATTATCACAATCTAAAGCGATACAATTTCTAATTTCTAATAATCTAAAATTTCTATTAATACATTACATTTTAGAATGCAATTTATTACTGTAATGGTAAAGCAAAATTTTCAGCAGCCATTACTCCAGTCTTCAGTGTCACATGATCCTTCAGAAATCATTCTAATATGCTGATTTGGTGCTCAAGAAAGAATTCTTATTATTATCAATATTGAAAACAGTTAATATACCTACTGTAACATAACATTTTTTGTTGAAACCATTTTTTTCCCAGGATTCTTTGATGAATAGAAAGTTCAAAAGAATGGCAATGTACAATCTGAAATCAAAATATGTGTGTGTGTCTGTGTGTTTTAAGTTTTATTGACTTTTGTCTTGTGTGGATATGAATGAATTATGTTTTTAACAAGAAAAAAAGGGCTGGTGCAGGGGGCATGCATGGACCGAAACACCTGCATCCTATCCAAGCTCCTTTGGGGCTGTGATGGCTCATCAATCTGCCTGAGCTGCAGCGAATGGAGCTTGTCTCAGACGGGGATCTCCGTGATGAGGGATAAAATGAGGCAAGACACTGGGCCGTAGAGCAAACCCACAGGACCAGAGAGGCTCCTGGAGCCACGGTGCCAGACATGTCATGTCATTGTGAACCACTGGAGTATTTCAAAAGAGACTGGAAAGGTAAGGAAATATTCACAAATCCATCACAAAAACATTCCTCTATAGGTCTGTCCTAGCAAGCTGCCTTGATGCATACTGCCAACAAGCTTCCTCATTCAAAAGAGACTATTTGGAATGCTCTACAGTACATGGGCAGAAACTCTGTGCACCGCATGAATAGTGTTCAGTTGCTAAGCTAACATGATGCTATAATAAGTATATAAATGAGTCATTAAAAGGGTAGTTCACCCAAAAATTAATATGATCCCATAATTTACTCACCCTCAAGCCATCCTAGGTGTATATGACTTTCTTCTTTCAGTCACACAATCGCTATATCGAGTTATATTGAAAAATATTCTGGCTCTTCCAAGCTTTATAATGGGAGTAAATAGTAACCGACATTTTGAAGACCAAAAAAGCACATCCATCTATAATAGAAGTAATCCCTATGGCTCCAGGGTGTTAAAGGAACACTCCACTTTTTTTGAAAATAGGCTCATTTTCCAACTCCCCTAGAGTTAAACAGTTGAGTTTTACCGTTTTCGAATCCATTCAGCCGATCTCCGGTTCTGGCGGTACCACTTTTAGCATAGCTTAGCATAGTTCATTGAATCTGATTAGACCGTTAGCATCGCGCTTAAAAATGACCAAAGAGTTTTGATATTTTTCCTATTTAAAACTTGACTCTTCTGTAGTTAAATCGTGTACTAAGACCGACAGAAAATGAAAAGTTGCGATTTTCTAGGCTGATATGGCTAGGAACTATACTCTCATTCTGGCGTAATAATCAAGGAACTTTGCTGCCGTATCATGGCTGCAGCAGTGCAATAATATTACGCAGCGCCTGTGAGCCCCTGCTTGTACAGGGAACGTGCCTTGCAACCATGGAGACGTTTGTGAGAGACGCTGCGTAATATCATTGCACTGCTGCAGCCATGATACGGCAGCAAAGTTCCTTGATTATTACGCCGGAATGAGAGTATAGTTCTTTTCATTTTCTGTCGGTCTTAGTACACGATTTAACTACAGAAGAGTCAAGTATAGGAAAAATATCAAAACTCTTTGGTCATTTTTAAGCGCGATGCTAACGGTCTAATCAGATTCAATGAACTATGCTAAGCTATGCTAAAAGTGGTACCGCCAGAACCGGAGATTGGCTGAATGGATTCGAAAACGGTAAAACTCAACTGTTTAACTCTAGGGGAGTTGGAAAATGAGCCTATTTTCAAAAAAAGTGGAGTGTTCCTTTAATAAAGGCCTTCTGAAGTGAAGCGTTTCTGTAAGAAAAATATTTATTTTGTTTATAATGTTTATAATTTTATAGACTATAAAACTAGCTTCCGGTAATCTCCGTCCACGCGTTCACAAGAGAGTCGAGTTCCGGCATATGACATGGGATGTAGGAGTAGCATAAGCTTAGGTGAGAGTAGACTCCTCTCGCAGTTCAAAGTAATTGGGCTGGGGAACAAGCTCAAGCTCCTCCGACATTTCTCTTTAAAAATTCTCTTTGTAGACTTATAATTCATGACCGTTGTTTTGTTTTGCTCTATCCTCTGTGCTTCTATGTTCGTCAATACGTCATGTGTCAGGTCAAAGTAAACTCTTCCGCCGTAATCGACTCGCGTACGGAAGCCAGTGATTCTAGTTTATAAAGTTATCAATATGGGTATATTTTTATAGAAATGCATCACTTCATTTCATAAGGCCTTTATTAACCCCCTGGAGCCGTATGGATTACTTTTATTATGGATGGATGTGCTTTTTTGGGCCTTAAAATATCAGTTTCTATTCACCCATTATAAAGCTTGGAAGAGCCAGAATATGTTTTAATATAACTCTGATTGTGTTTGACTGAAATAATCATATAAAGTCATAAACACATAGGATGGCTTGAGGGTGAGTAAATTATGGGATACTTTTCATTTTAAAGTGTTAGTTCACCCAAAAATGAAAATAATGTAATTTATTACTCACACTCATGCCGTTCCACACCCGTAAGACCTTTGTTAATCTTCGGAACACAAATTAAGATATTTTTGTTGAAATCCGATGGCTCAGTGAGGCCTTCATAGCCAGCAATGACATTCTCGTCGCTTTATAATATTAATATTTAACCACTGTACTCACATGAACTGATTTAAATATGTTTTTAGTACCTTTATGGATCTTGAGAGAGGAAATGTAATTGCTCCCTATGCAGGCCTCACTGAGCCATCGGATTTCAACAAAAATATCTTAATTTGTGTTCCGAAGATTAACGAAGGTCTTATGGTTATGGAACGACATGAGGGTGAATAATAAATGACAGAATTTTCATTTTTGGGTGAACTAATCCTTTCATATATTTTGAATATACTATCAGTCCGAAGTTAGGGGTCAGAAAGATTTTTTTTTTTTTTTTTAAGAAATTCATACTTTTTTCAGCAAGGACACATTAAATTGATCAAAAGTGACAGGAGCAACATTTATAATGTAACAAACGATGTATATTTCAAATAAATAATATTATAAATTTTCAATTCAAAAAAAAAACCACAAAAAAAAAAAAAAAAAAAAAAATATATATATATATATATATATATATATATATAAAAAAAAAAAATATATATATATATATATATATATATATATATGAACACATACATATTCATACATACATATATGTGTGTATATGTGTGTGGTTCTTCATTTACTATTTAAATGACTGAAGTTTGAAGTTTCAATTTTGAAATTTAAATTACCTTCGCCATCATCTTGGGAGAGTCTCTCTCTGGAGCGTGTCTGTTGGTAACAGGGGCTATGGAGATGTTAGCAGAGCCCGATGCATGTGCAGCTTCCTCCTGCTGCAGATTCTTATTGCACACATCATCCAACACCACCTTCACACAGTGAGCCATCTGAGGAATGAGGTCTCTGAACGCAGCCCTCCACCCAAACTCAAGACACACCACCTAAACACACACACAAATCCCATGCTAAATCTGGTCAGACTGAAACATATTTGAATGGTTTCAAAACAAAACATGCATTTAAGGATATGATAATGTATAGCGCTGCTTGCCCATGCAAGATTCAACAACACAATGATAAGGTGTTGCTAGGGTATTCTGGGAGTTTTTTATTTTTTATTTATTTTTTTTTTTTTTAACTAGTATTTTGACCCAATATTTAGGGTTAGTTTGTTTAAAGGTGCCCTAGAAAAAAAAAATTTAATTTACCTTGGCATAGTTGAATAACAAGCGTTCAGTACATGGAAATGGCATACAGTGAGTCTCAAACTCCATTGTTTCCTCCTTCTTATATAAATCTCATTTGTTTAAAAGACCTCCAAAAAACAGGCGAATCTCAACATAACACTGACTGTTATGCAACAGTCAGGATCATTAATATGTATGACCCCAATATTTGCATATGCCAGCCCATGATCAAGGCATTAGACAAGGGCAGCCAGTATTAACGTCTGGATCTGTGCACAGGTGAATCATCAGACTAGGTAAGCAAGAAAGAACAATAGCGAAAAATGGCAGATGGAGCAATAATAACTGACATAATTCATGATAACATGATATTTTTAGTGATATTTGTAATTTGTCTTTCTAAATGTTTAGTTAGCATGTTGCTAATGTACTGTTAAATGTGGTTAAAGTTACCATCGTTTATTACTGTATTCACGGAGACAAGAGCCGTCACTATTTTCATTATTAAACACTTGCAGTCTGTATAATTCATAAACACAACTTCATTCTTTATAAATCTCTCCAACAGTGTGTAATGTTAGCTTTAGCCATGAAGCACTATAAAACCCATTCAGAATCAAATGTAAACATCCAAATAAATACTATACTCACATGATCCGAAGCATGCATGCAGTATGCATGATGAACATTTTGTAAAGATCCATTTGAGGGTTATATTAGCTGTGTGAACTTTGTAAATGCACTGTAATATAGTCAAGAGCTCGGGGGGGCAGGGAGCACACGATTTAAAGGGGCCGCAGCCTGAATCGGTGCATAGTTAATGATGCCCCAAAATAGGCAGTTAGAAAATTTATTTAAAAACATCTATGGGGTATTTTGAGCTGAAACTTCACAGACACATTCAGGGGACACCTTAGACTTATATTACATCTTGTAAAAACTGGTTCTAGGGCACCTTTAAATTCTTTACCCTGAGTAAGAGCAATAGAGATGTTGTTGATTACAATAAAAACACATTTAGTAAAGTTCTATATCGGAGGGTTGTTTCAAAAGTCATAATGGTGCAATGAAAAAAAAAAAAAAAAAATGTTTTATGGTATTTGCACCAGAAGTGATTAAATAAGGGATGTGTATCACCTCTGTACTTTGCAGCACAAGATCAGTAGCGGCTTTGTCTTCTGCTGCCATGACATCCATATCCTCCCTGACCTTCTTCGGGACCCCTGCATGGAAAAAGCAAAAACACACAAAATGCATCTACAGTAAACTGTCACTACAGCTTTACGAAAGGAAGTGAGCTCCAAATCCTCTAATTTCCAGCTCATTAAAACATTTCGCACAGGAACATCTCATATGTTCCGTTAGCATATTATCATATGCATTCACGCTCTACACAGTGCCTTTAGAAAAGAAGCCAATGTGTGGGGTGCCAGGGTCAGGCCAGGTCAACATATTAAACTCCTCTGCGCAGTGACGATCTACAAACCAACAACGTGATTCACTCAATAAAGTGGGGAAAAAAACAAAAAAGTGGACGCAGTAATTGCAACAGTAAGCTTTGTTAAATTTGGAGGCTTTGGAGTTGATTTGAACCCCTGATAGCTATGGCCATATCTGGGCTAATCCATGGAAGGGTTAGAGGGAGGATAAGTGTGTGTGTGTGTGTGCTTGTTGTGGGCAAATTAAAAGTGCATGCATCAAGGCCGCATTTTTCTAATCAGACGCTTCGGAAGTGAGACCCCGGGCGAGGCAATTTAGTTGAAGAAGAGAGAGAGCCGAGCCAGGCGAAGGAGGAGAGAAGCAGCCAGCATGTCACTTTTTGACCTTTAAGCCCATCTGATGAATTTCTGGTAATTAAGTCGTTTGATTGGCTGAATTAATGATTTGGATAACTGCCCTTTAAAGGCTGTTTACTTCTCAGTAAATCCAGCCCTTTTCTGCTTGTCCTGTTTTTTAATGTAACCTTTACAGAAATTACTATACGCACCAGTCACTTTCATAGCAGAAAAAAAATAAATTAAAAGAAATTTCCGGCCTCCTCAATTTGTGCGTGTAGAAGTGTTTCTATATGCGAAAAGGAAAAAAGAAAAAAAAAATGAACACACACACATAAGGAACGGTAAAAGTGCTTTAAAGAAAGGCGAGAAAACTCCCATTAAAAAAAGCATATGTATACAAGGTAATGCTACAGGCCAGCAGTCTGGTCTCATAAGCTGCCTGTAGAGATGTCGCTATTATACGCAGGAATTGGAGGCTTGTCGTATTTAAAGGCTTCGTCGAGCACAATATAGCTGGAGGTTTTCCGCTCCCACGGTGACAAATCATTTCACATGTCAGATTTGCAGGAGACTGTTGTCAGAAATCTTGATCGGCTGCCATTTATTTACACTATGTTGATATTTATCCGAAAAAAAACAAAAAAAAACAACAACAACCATACATCTTGTTGACTGCCATATATCACATTCAGTCTGAGAGCAACATAAACCAGTTATCTGTATATGTTTTCACAGTTGCTGTAGGAGGACATTTGCTTATATGGTTGATAATTACGGGATTAGAAACTACTATATGGTATGTAAAGGCATAGTCCACCCAAACAAGAAAACTCACCCTCATATTAAACCTGAATGACTTACTTTATTCTGTGGAACACAAAATAGGATGTTCAGAAGAATGTTTTTGTCATTTTATGTTTAAACAAATACTACCGTTCAAAATTTGGGGTAAGTAGGAAAGCTGTTTTTGAATGCTCACCAAGGGTGCATTTATTTGATCAAGAATACAGTAAAAAAGTAACATTGTGAAATATTATTACAAATTAAAAGAAAAGTTTTCTATTTGATTTTTTTTTGTTTTTTTTGTGATGGCTAAGCTGAATTTTCAGCATCATCACATTAGCAGTCTTCAGTGTCACATGATCCTTCAGAACTCATTCTAATATGCTGGTTTGTTGCTCAAGAAACAATTTTTATTATTATTATTATTATTATTATTATACAACTGAAAATGGTTGTGGTGCTTAATATTTTTGTGGAAAATGTGATACATTTTTTCAGGATTCTTTGGTGAAAAGAAATTTCACCAGGGAATAGAATTTATTTAAAATATAAATCTGTTGTAACTTTATAAATGTCTTTACTGTCACTTTTGATCAATTTAATGTGTCCTTGCTGAATAAGTAGTTATATCTTCAAAGAAAAATCTTACTGTCCCAAAGCTTTTGGATGGTACTCTTTAAAATAACTACTTTCACTGTAGACATTTTCACAATATCTCCTTCACAATATCTTCTCAAAAGGAAGTCATTCAAGATTTGAATGACATTAGGGTAAGTAAATGAGGACAGAATTTTCCTTTTAAAATCAGGACTGCTGCACCGCACTGACCTGTTTCGAATGGATTTGACTCTAGTTCGCATTTGGATGTGGTAATGTTTAGCGATGGTTGTTAAAGTGTACCTTTGACACTGCAGACTGATTCTCCAGCGCAGTTAAGGAAACCCAGATGGGTTGCCAGGTCCTCCACAGTTTGTTCCAGCTCCAGTAAGGTGGAGGTCAGCTGGGTCAGGCACCTGAGCTGATGGGAGGTGAGGCAGAAGTTTCGTCCTCTTTGGGGAAGATCCTGAGGAGCTGTAAATGAACACAACAAAGAGTTAGTCATGGACAAATGTTGAACGGCATATTTTATGTTGCGGTTCTGTGCTGGAGCTTTTAACCTCAATCCGTCATTCCGAGTCCATCACAAACATTATGAAATAGTTGAAGACAACCCTTCTGTGAGCACTTAACTGAACTACAACCATAAAAAAAGGCACTTCCTATAAATTAGCTAAGATATTTTGTTCATTTTTACTTCTGAACTACTCTGGCTTACTCTTGAAACTTTGGGTAAAAGCGCTGGTAAATGATAAATGCAAATACATGCAAAATAGTTTAACTTCTTCAGTCAAATGGCTCAAAAACACATACACACACAAAAAAACACCATACTTGTCGACAAGCACCAAACCAGCATAAAACAGTGTAGGGTTGTGTATTATGCGTATATTTAGTTTGTAAAAGTCTGATGCAAATGCGCTTTTAAAGGTGCCCTAGAATTAAAAATTGAAATTACCTTGGCATAGTTGAAAAACAAGAGTTCAGTACATGGAAATGACATACAGTGAGTCTCAAACTCCATTGTTTCCTCCTCCTTATATAAATCTCATTTGTTTAAAAGACCTCAGAAGAACAGGCGAATCTCAACATAACACTGACTGTTACGTAACAGTCGGGATCATTAATATGTACGCCCCCAATATTTGCATATGCCAGCCCAAGTTTAAGGCATTAGACAAGGCAGTATTAATGTCTGGATGTGCACAGCTGAATCATCAGACTAGGTAAGCAAGCAAGGACAATAGCGAAAAATGGCAGTTGGAGCGATAATAACTGACATGATCCATGATATCATGATATTTTTAGTGATATTTGTAAACTGTCTTTCTAAATGTTTCGTTAGCATGTTGCTAATGTACTGTTAAATGTGGTTAAAGTTACCATCGTTTCTTACTGTATTCACGGAGACAAGACTGTCGTTATTTTCATTTTTTTAAACACTTGCAGTCTGTATAATTCATAAACACAACTTCATTCTTTATAAATCTCTCCAACAGTGTAGCATTAGCCGTTAGCCACGGAGCACTATCAAACTCATTCAGAATCAAATGTAAACATCCAAATAAATACCATACTTATGTGATTAGACATGCTGCATGACGAACACTTTGTAAAGATCCATTTTGAGGGTTATATTACCTGTGTGAACTTTGTTTATGCTGTTTAAGGCAAGCGCGAGCTCCAGAGGAGGGGAGCACGAGAATTTAAAGGGGCCGCAGCCTGAATCGGCGCATATTTAATGATGCCCCAAACAGGCTGTTTAAAAAAATTAATAAAAAAAAAAAATCTATGGGGTATTTTGAGCTGAAACTTCACAGACACATTCAGGGGACACCTTAGACTTATATTACATCTTTTGAAAACACGTTCTACAGCACTTTTAAAGATGTGCAGAACTACACAGGGGCAGATACATCAAATAAAACCAACTGTAGAATCTCAATTGACGGGTTCCTCTTTAGAGATTCTTAGTATGAATGTCTGTCATACAGACAGTTTCTATGGGTTAAGGATTTAGAAGGTTGAAATGTAAGCACATCAACATCAGTCCAGAAATGTTACGCTACAAAACAGCCTTTCTCTATACCAGCACTATGGTCCATTTCACACATTTAAGAGTCTTCAAAAAGAGTCAAACACTGGTAAAACATCTACTAGATTAGAACGGGCCTGTTTACACCTGGTCACTTCATGCGTTTTTACTGATCAGATAGCTATATGGTTTGGTAAAACAGTTCCATTTACACTTGGCCACATAATTGTGTCTCCACAAAACGAATATTAATCTGATCTTTAATTCCCACGCTATATGCAAATTTAACGGAGGTTTGCACGTTGAGGAAGAGATACTCAGTTACTCATCTGTGGCAATGAGTGTTGCAGTAGCGCTGTCATATCTTGCCTATAATATGCTCTCACATTTTTTTTTTTTTACATTTTGGGAGGAGTAAAATTTGCATATGAGGTTTCAAGAAACACTTGTCCAGTTTCATCTGGAATGCGTCTCAGAAAGAATCAGAGAATCCTTCTTGAAAGCGTTTCGGAGGGCATTTACACCTTGTCTTTTCACGATTGGATAGATATCCGATCAGAGAAAATGCATGAAGTGACTAGGTGTAAACAGGCCCAATGATTTCTGAAGGATCATGTAACAGTGAAGACTGGAGTAATGACTGCTGAAAATTCAGCTTTGCATCACAGGAATAAATTATATTATAAAATATATTGCAATAGGAAACTGTTATCTTAAATTGTAATGTTCCTCAGTATTATTGTTTTTACTGTATTTTTTTGATCAAATAACTGGAGCATTGATGAGGATGAGACTTTTTTTTTTAAATCTTACCGACCCCAAACTTTTGAATAGTAGTGTATACGGTATTTACCAGCAGTGGCTAACTGGACCATGCTAGCCAACCAAAACCTTGACCTCCAAGCCGGTCTATTTAGAGCACTATTTTCACTTTATATCCTATAGTATCTAATTTTAACATAACATTCAATTTTCCATGATGCATTTGTTGGAAAATTGATATTTTAAAAGTAATTGAAGGTTACTTTAAGGACATTTCCAACAATAAACATGTAACACTGGGATCCAAGATTGCACATTTCTCAAATAAATGAAATAATAAAAACTGAAAGACTTGTGTGAATGTGCATTTGACACCGGGGGGCTGTGAACCGTGGCCTCGCAATCTACACCAATCCCACAGAGGCCGTAAAGTTTCCTCTCAAATCTACAGTCAAACATTGCTGGGCACAAACTTTCTCCTGTAACCCGCCGATGACCCTCATCTCCAGCGTGGCTCTCCCATTTCTGCAGCTGCCAAAGCCATCACCCAGGGGATGTTCCGCATTAGGCCTGAAGAATGGGCCGCGGAGAAGAGGGCTGCGGTATTTTCAGACACTTCGACAAATACTTTTGTGTGTGCTCTTAAATGACTTCCTCTGACAGAAAAGGCATTGGGGAGTGGATCAGGAAGGCATTAGCCCCAGCTATGAAAGCTCCAGGAAGATTGAGTGGGAAAGCGATGGAGGGAGGGGAGAAATAAAAAGAAAGGAGTCGCAATAATTGCAACAATATCGCCTCTGGATTCTAACACCATATTGTCACTTTGTTATCGTCAAGCCGACAACATGGCAACAATCTTATTCTCTCATTTCTCTCCACTTAATCAGGCACATACATTGATCATCTGTAAATTTGTTTTGCTTTTTTTCATGTCATTTTATAATTTCACAAGCTAATAGATTATAGAGATGCAGAGACTGACCCCATGAGGTGAGTTTGTGAGCACCTTGGAATTCATGAATTTGTGATATATACGTGTGTAGGTGTGTGCACATTTTTTTTTTTTTTTTCACAGGTGAGCGTGTCATACCAGCATCTTGGCTCTTCATTAATGGGGTCCAGAGGGAGACTGTGAGGCAGACCTGGGAAAACGACTACATGAATGCATGGAGTTCCACTCCACTGAGATCCGCTACCCTCATACAAGCACATCAGCCTGTCAGTAAAATCACTCCAAACATACTGCATTATGTATAAAGAGCTGTGCATTAAGTGGCACATGCAGCACACAAGTAACACATGTGTACTGGGAATGTACTATATGTGAGTCCTATAGTAGTATCTGTATCTGTATCTGTATCTCTTTACCACTCCAGGATTAACAATAAACATCTCAATGAGATCCAATAACATAATGATAGAATTACTGTAATAAGTGCTTCATTGTAAGAACTCTGAACACTTGCTTGTATTATATGCATTATTTACATAATGCACATGTTTACTACATAATGCCCTTGAGAACAATGCAGTGTAAAAAAGACAATAGTGGCTATGCTAACAGTTATAGATTGATATAGGCTTGTGGAAAGAAATCCAAACCTGATTCCAAAAAAGTTGGGACACTATTTTATTCAGAATACAACATAGATGACATATCAAATGTTTAAACTGAGAAAATGTATCATTTTAAGGGAAAAATAAGTTGATTTTAAATTTCATGGCATCAACACATCTCAAAAAAGTTGGGACAAGGCCATGTTTACGACTGTGTGGCATCCCCTCATCTTTTTATAACAGTCTGCAAATGTCTGGGGACTGAGGAGACAAGTTGCTCAAGTTTAGGAATCGGAATCTTGTCCCATTCTTGTCTAATACAGGCTTCTAGTTGCTCAACTGTCTTGGGTCTTCTTTGTCGCATGTTCCTATTTATGATGCACCAAATTTTTTCTATGGGTGAAAGATCTGGACTGCAGGCTGGCCATTTCAGTACCCGGATCTTCTTCTACGCAGCCATGATGTTGTTATTGACGCAGTATGTGGTCTGGCATTGTCATGTTGGAAAATGCAAGGTCTTCTCTGAAAGAGACGACGTCTAGATGGGAGCATATGTTGTTCTAGAACTTGGATATACCTTTCAGCATTGATGGTCCCTTTCCAGATGTCTAAGCTGCCCATGCCACATGCACCCATGCAACCCCATACCATCAGAGATGCAGGCTTCTGAACTGAGAGCTGATAACAACTTGGGTTGTCCTTGTCCTCTTTAGTCCGGATGACATGGCGTCCCAGTTTTCCAAAAATAACTTCAAATTTTGATTCGTCTGACCACAGAACAGTTTTATACTTTGCCACAGTCCATTTTAAATGAGCCTTGGCCCAGAGAAAACACCTGCGCTTCTGGATCATGTTTAGATATGTTAGATATATATTTTTTTGACCTATAGAGTTTTAGCTGGCAATGTCGAATTGCACGGTGGATTATGTTCACCGACAATGTTTTCTGGAAGTATTCCTGAGCCCATGTTGTGATTTCCATTACAGTAGCATTCCTGTATGTGATGCAGTGCCGTCTAAGGGCCAGAAGATCACGGGCATCCAGTATGGTTTTCCAGCCTTGACCCTTGCACACAGAGATTGTTCCAGATTATCTGAATCTTTGTTTGATATTATGCACTGTAGATGATGATAACTTCAAACTCTTTGCAATTTTTCTCTGAGAAGCTCCTTTCTGATATTGCTCCACTATTTTTCGCAGCAGCATTGGGGGAATTGGTGATCCTCTGCCCATCTTGACTTCTGAGAGACACTGCCACTCTGAGAGGCTCTTTTTATACCCAATCATGTTGCCAATTGACCTAATAAATAACTTTTTTTGGAATGTGTAGCTCTCATGAAATCCAAAATGAGCCAATATTTGGCATGACATTTAAAAATGTCTCACTTTCAACATTTGATATGTTATCTATATTCTATTGTGAATAAAATATAAGTTTATGAGATTTGTAAATTATTGCATTCATTTTTTATTCACAATTTGTACAGTGTCCCAACTATTTTGGAATCGGGTTTGTAGTTCTTGTGCTTGATGTTTTGGAGCAGAATTGTGTGGACAATAAAGGTCCATTTTCAATAGTGTAGCAATAAATGAAGCACAGCTCATACAGAAGTCACTTTTAAACTAAGCAGCTTTCTGTTGGTCATCTATTTAAATGACTAGTTTTCATTCACAAAAAAGTGACCATACCTTTTTTAATTCTCATTTTGCCTCAAACCCTTAATAAAATGATAATAATAAAATTGAAGTATAATGAAAATGCAAAGTCATGGAAATTGATGATTTTAAGTGACGATTTAAAATTTTGGTCTGTTCCTCACACTATTACTATACATGAAATTTTATATGATATAAAATATTACAATTTCATTAGACTTAGACTTGAATTTCATTAGACTTCAATATAGCTAATTGTATCAACAACCTTTATAATACTTTTAGGCTGTGTTCACACATGTAGTTTGGTTTACTTGGTTCGTTTGGTCTTGATCCCCCCCAAAAAAAAGAAAAAGAAAAAGAAAAAATTGTGCTGGTCCACTTTGAGTTCACATTGGCATTTTAAACATCAAAGCTAAAGTCATAGAGATACTTTCACAACCCGATTGGCCGGCTTTTATGACATATTATTGTGACGAACATCCAAAACAATGCTGTGTGCTGGGCTAATTGCGCTTGTTGTGTGTGCGTAGCCTACATTCGATGGTATTTTGACCAGCTGAGAACCCGTGAAGTAAAGGAGTCAAAACAGCAGCAGTAATCCCTCCGTCACACACAAACTAAGATCTGCTGTGAAGTGATGCTGTTCTGATGCCTGTACAGAACTGTGATGCATTTAAGGACATCATGTCCTGTTTTTGGTTCATTTACATGTCTTTGGTCCATGTTCGTATTTAATTAGAACCCTACCAGAGTTTGTTTGGAAGTGGGCCGAGACCCTTCTTTTCAGGGGTCTCGGTCTGCTTGTTTGGTGCGCACCTGGGTTCAGTATACATTCACAAATGGATGGTACAGAATACGTTTAACAAATGAACCACACTAACAGAGCAATCACACCAGGGTTCGTTTTTTAATCGAACCAAACATGCCAAGTGTGAAAACACCCTTACTGTGCTTTCAACATCTTGGACATTATAAATCACCTACATTATACTGTATGAACAGCTTGGACATTCTGCCAAACACCTTCCACTGTATTTCCCAGAAAAAAAATTAGTCACCATAGTTTGGAAAAAGGATGGGTAGATAAATGATGACAGAAATTTTCCTTTTTGGGTGAACTATCCCTTTAATAAGAGAGAATATTCTTAATAAAAACAACAGATATACGAAACAGATCTACATACAATGCATAGATGTTCCCTGCAAACACTACTTCCTCCCTATAGCATAATCCTTACAACGCACATCACTGTGACAATAATAGTTCATGTTCTACGCCTCAGGACAAATTCCACGGCATTGTCTTCGTCATATAATGAAAAACGTTACAAAACCCCACTTGTCTAACATCCACCAAATTATTCATCCGCCCCTTGCTCGCTCTCCATCCCTTTCAGAGGTGTCCTTGAACCCCACCCGTCCTCTACACCCCCTGCACTAACTCACACTTAGAGCGGGCAGCTCACCTTTATGTTTAATGCTCCGCTGTCATTCTATCTTGTCTTTTCCTCCCACCCAGCCATTGTCGGGCTATTTATTACCCCGCCATTAACGGCTTATTAGGGCCTCTCTCATAGCTAACCATTAGGAGTCTTGTGCGGGAGGATGGCCCAGCCACTGAAGCCATAATGGGGGTTATTACAACACGCTGATGGGGTGGAGGTGTTGAAGGTGTTGAGAGCAGTGATACGTGTCGTTTACTGTGGAAAAAGCGGAGAGTCAGGGCCTCGCCGGGGTCGTTAAAAGGGCATCACACTCATATCAGATGTAGTAAAAGAGGGAAGGCCTGGGAGCACAGCGGATAGAAGAGGCAGAAATGTTTAACAGAACATCAATCAAGTGTTTGAGAAAAATCTACTAAAAAGCAGCAGGGAATTTAAACTAAATACAATTATAATGCAAGAAAGAGATTGAGTCAGTGAGGGATGTAAAAGCTGTACCTATGCACATTATTTTCAAGAATGTAAGAGTGTTGCATGGGATTTTTTTGTGAAGGATGTCCTGAGGAAGCTTATAGAGCTCCAAGTGCGTTTTGAAAAATGGTAACACAATACAAACCCTGTACTACATTTTTTCAGTTCAAGGGAGAGGACAAAAGACTGCATGTTCAAACCTTGAAAGGGGTGATCCTTGAGCTATCACCATTTTGCCCTTGATTAAGATTAAAATTAATAATAACATTTAATTCTCATTCAAAAATCATTTATTGACCATAACGTTATTCTAAAGGCGTATTTTTTATTTATTTATTTTTTTTATCATTCAGCATCTCTAAGCTTCTCTTTAAGTGAAGTAAAGTGAATGGGAACAAGGGCAGTCAACCTGCAAAATATTATTACATTCCAAGCCTTCTAAAAACAAGATAGATTTGTGTGAAGACTAGATATTATTTCTGAACCACTGACTGGTGACACTAAATGCAAAAACAACAACCCTTTTCCAAACTGCTTTATTGTTCCAACAAACTCATGCCATGTGTTTTGCTGATCGCTATGCTCAAAGACATGGTTTAAAGATATTTTTAAGCTGCATTTTAAGCTGGAATATGCCTATTCATGACATAATAAATAGGTGAAAGACCACCTTTGCAGAACACCTACTTCACCATTGCAACTTTGGCCCTGCCCGCTGGCGTTACTGAGACGAAAAAGAGAGAAGAGCACAGGATCACTCACTGGACTAAAAATAACCTTCCAAAGGATCCTAATGCTAGGAATGTGGTTATTTTATTTATTTTCAACAATGTGAATGTCTCAGTTGAGCATTATTTAGTTTTTATTCAGTACATTTCACTGTGGATTCTTTGGTAAATCAGTCACAATTTTCAAACAGACGTTTACGAAATGGACTCAACAGTAATGCGACAACATGTAAGTAACCACGTTAATTATAATGCCTGATCTGTGACCAGTGATTTCTGATTTGATTCATGTACAGTCAGACGTTCTTTGTCTATGTGCCAGTAAATCAAACCAGTCAAAGCAGTCAAATCAGTCTCTTAGTAGGATGAAAATAATCTGTTATTGAAACTGATTAAATTACAAATATAAAGAGATCAAAGAACGCTCCCTTTGCCATCGCTGGAGCTGTCAATCAAACAGCACGAGTTTATCCGTGACTGAGTTCTGGACTCATGCCAAAACTCCCGTAATAATCATCAAATCTCTTATTTACAGTGTGTTTGCACTGTTAGTTATGAAAGCATCCGTTAGTGTGTTGAAATCAAGTTGCAATGAACAGATCGCTGCATTCATGTGCTCAACACAGTTGGCTACATGCTCATCATTGCAACATTTCATGCCACAATCTATATAGTGCCGCAGATGTAAATATAATCAACACTTTACATGATTAGTTAACCTTGAGAGCTGTAATAGTAAAATGGTGCTAAAAGTTTTCGAGAGAGTTAAACATGTAATACTTAGCTATTTCATATGCAAAGATGTTAGCCAGTCACAGCAGTGGACACTGAAGTCTCAAAGCAGATACACCCCTTAAAACAGAGTGTTCAAATCAGGGGGCTAAAATCAGGGAAGTTCATGACCCCTTTAGAGGGAAGCTCATCCAAAAATGAAAATTCATTATTTATTCACCCTCATGTCATTCCCTAACCAATTTAAAAATATTATTATTATTTATTTATTTTATTTTTTTTACTGACAGTTTATACCCGATAAAATATTTAAGACATAACTAGGTTTTTAATGTATGCCATAGAAGCAGCATTTTGAGTTTCCCAAAGAAACTTTCAGAGAACAGTTCTTTAAAAAAAATAAAAAAAATAAGAACAATTTAAAAACCTAAAGAAGCCCTTTCCGCTATAAAGAACCTTTACTGCAATTGAAAGATTCTGTGGATGTTAAAGGTTCTTCATGCAGCCAGAATAAACAACCTTTATATAATGAGTGTTGTAACAACAGAAAAGTTACAGTACATCACGTATGGTTGTGTAATGAGGAATAAGGATTGATAATAAATAAAACTATGCGCAAAGCCATATAATTTTTCCTCTAATGTGCTCTTCAGCATAAAAAAGCCTTTTGTAAACTATTCACATCACACTTGCTTTGACTAGAAGGGGGGAGGCAGTGAAAAATGGCACAAAGAAAACGAGAGAGAGCGAGGGAGAGAGAGAAGAAGAAGAAAGAATCGTAGGGGAGGCTGGGAAATCCCCAAACAGTTGTTATTGATTCCAGTGTTTACGGGCAGATAGTTTAGTGCCGTTTACAAAACAGAACAGATGCAGCCAGTGAGCAAAAAGGTAAACAATTGCTGTGTGGCAGGTTGCCAAATCCCCGGCCTAGAGTATTAAACTCACACTGAAGTGCATTTCCCCTTTGGGTTACACTCGCTGCCACTTCATCTCCTCCATGCCTGCTCCCTCATTCCTTCTTTCATTCTCCTTTCCTTCATCTCTCACACACACACAAACAGAGACATGCGGTTCCAGCTCTCGCTGGCTGGCTTGTCCTACTCTGACCCTTGGGGCCATGTTCTGCCTAGCTGGGCCATTAGTGCGGGGAATTGCATGTGTCTGACATGGCCCTAAAAGCAATTATTAAATGCTTTTCTCCAAATGATGCCCAGCCTCTTTAGGGAATGGGCAATCACGCAACAATTTAGCCACTGATTTCATTTCCTCGCTCTCTCTGTTGATTGGCCTCTCTGGCAGAAAGGTGAGGAAAAAAGAGAGAGGGCGATCTTAAAAGAGAACGGTTTGGCGTTGTTCCTGTTCTTGACGTGCGGCTTGACCCAGAACATTAGATATTCATAAAAAAGCCTCATTTATCCACCAGCCACATCAATGACGGCACTCTCTGTCGCCTGTGAGTGACAGCACGACACCGATTCTGCCAAGTGTCACAGACAGAGATCTGTATAGATGTGGATACTCTGGGGATTAGAGCTGTTTTTATATGTGCTGGTTTACATTTTGCCCAATGTGGGAAGGAGCTGTGAGAGGGGGAAAAGAAAAGCATGTAGCTAGATGGAAATGGAAATGCAAAGATCAGTCCATCTCACATAACAGGACGTGCGCTCTGGGTGGTGTTGTGGTTGGCGGGGCCCCGGGGCCTGAACGGACCACATGTGGAGCCCCCTGATGGCCTGAGGGAGTCTGAGTGCTGCAGCGTGCAGTGGGTTGTCTGTTGCAGCCCGCTGCTCACTGAGACAGGCGGCATTATAAGCCGCCCCCACTGACACACACTAAACCAGCTCCTTCGATGCCAGAGGCACAGTCCAGCTGGGATGCAGTAGGGCGGACCTTCTTTGGGTAAAAAAAAAAAAAAAAATGGCAGGTTTTGATATCTTTATTAAATTATTATGGGGAGGAGTAACTGATGTAAGTACATTTTTTGCATGCAATCATTGCTCCACAGGTTGGACAAATGTACTAAAAACGTGGGCGATGGAATGCTTAAATCTGATTGGTTGACATATGTTCTAAGGTGTGCAATTATTTCAGGGAAACGCATGGCTAAAGTAGTTCAGACAGCTCTTGACCACATTAGAGTTCCATATCACTTCGCCAAATAATTACAGTTATTACCAATGTCCTTACAGCCTACAACAGCAAAACAACCAAAACACACAGTGACACTGATCAAGCAAATAAATATAGTAAACAATAGGGGTTGGGAGATTGACAAATTACTTCCATGTTTTTTTTGCAACAATATTACGTTTTATTATGTTCGTAAATCACTCTCTTTCTCGTGATCTCTCTCTCACTCAAAAGCACACACATTCAGTACAGACACACACTCGTACAGAAACATGTAGTCAGCACTGCTCTGACGATTTTATCACTAAAATAGTTTAACAACACTGTAAACCCGAATAAGTTGGCAAAACTCAAAAAAATTGAGGAAATCGATTACATTAAAATTTAAAAAGTTAAAAAATTCAAAGTAAGCAGAACTAGCAGATTTTTATTTTATATTCATACATTTTAATTGTTATTAAAATAAAATATTTGAGTAATCCGATTCATGCATTTAACTTAAAATTAGCATGTAAACACACAAAAAAATTGTATTAGTGGAAACTAGCTATAACAATCTAATTCAGAAAACACTAACTTGCAAATTTGCTAACATGTTGGCAATAGCATGGTAGAGTACTCGCTGAATGAGGGCAGCAATATAAAACATTTAGCATACCTGCTCTCAAACCAAGTCACTTGTCACCGACGGTAACTCTCCAAAATCCCACATTAACAGAAACCCTTCTAAATTAACATAAAACATGAATAACTACTAAATCTCCCACTTAATATTAATCTTGCAAAAAAAAAAAAAAAACTGTAAATAACACGTAATTTTAACAATTACTCTCCCTTTTGAGTGCCATGGGCAAAGCATTCTGGGGAATAGAAATCCCAGCCCAGTTTCAGTTAAACTTAAGTTTGTATAAATTAAAAGAAATTAGCTCATAAAAATCAAAACAATAAAATAGTTCAGTTTACTTCAAATATATCAGTTCTGTAAACCAGAAAAAGAAAGTGTTAAATACTCATAAAAGTTAATTTCATTGAGCTGATGTGTTTAATTTAAGTTTGTCATACTCAAGCCAATTAATTATTTTGAGCGTTATAGGTTATACAGTGAACTTAAAAGCTACATGACATTTATCAGTGGCGAGGTAATAACACCGTTGTTCTTGGAGCAGATAAACGTACAGTTTCGAGATTAGTAGAGACGCTGCTGAGTAAAGACTCAGGTCATTCACATATGCTTAATCTCTCTCTCATAACTGCATTAATAACTGCACTAGTCTGCTATCAAGGCTCAAGCCTCCGTTACTAGCTCTAAAATGCCTTTTTGGAATTATCTTGGGATTAGATGCATAAAAAATTAGTCCAACACACACAAGAGCGCGTGTACAAAAACAAAAACCAGGACAAAAACCTGACAAATGTCTTGAAATACATAATCTGAACAATGTTTTGAGGTGTAGTAACCATAGTATTAGTGGAATAATTGGCACCAGGCTGTTGAATTAATGAAAAATAATGCAATATTTTTTTAATAGTCGTCAATTATTCCTTACAAAATCAGTGGCTGGTGTATCAGAATTGGTTGACATAATTGAGAAATTATAGAGAAATGAACCTACAGGTAAACAGCACATACCCACAATCACATTTTGATTTACACAAAATAAACAAAACATTATGTCCACAGTGAAGACTAAATAAAAGTATCTGCAGAACAGATACTTTTTTCCTCCGATGTCTATGCAGTATGCACCTTCATGCCACAGCTGACACTGTGTGACACAGGCAAAGAAACAATTTAGGGAAGTGTGGTTTAAGTAAGCAATAAGGTACCTTACTGCTTTTATAAAATGGTTACCACACAATACAAATATTAAAGCCAAAAAATATATGTATCAATGCAACTTTCATGAAGTAAAATCACCAAAAGCCTTCCTTCCGCTGGAAAAAAATAGTCCCTGACCGTGAACAGCAACAGAAGTTACATTATTACACTATTAGATGGTGGCAAAGACTGTCTTTATGAGTGAGTCACTCAGTAGCGAAGACTTTTATATTGAAAAGACTGAATTATGGTGAACACGGAACAAGACTTAACTGACAAATGCTTTGACTAGCGCTGTCAGTCACGGGAAAACCCCTTAAATGTTAAAAGGACAAGATATTGCAGTGAACATTTAAACGTTTTTTTTTTTTTATTATGAACATAGTACTGACCTGAAGGAAAATGCTAAATCTAAAATGCAGGTAATAAACTCGCTCACTCGATCTCTTTCTCACAGTACTCTAATGCAGTAAGCTTCAATGAACAATATCAATTGAGAACACACAGTTTATATTGCTAAGAGTGGTTGCTAATGGTGTTGTGTAGTGATACACAGAACCGTTGGGTGAAGCGGTCATAGCTGTGTTTTATTCATGATACCAATCAGAATCAAGGACAGGAATTAACCGTTTTATAATTAAATATTAACACTCCTGACAGATACTGCAGGATGAGAATTCTCTGCTTAGGTAAGATGGCTGCAGAGAAAATTATGTTTTAGTCATTTTAGATTGCACTGGACCTGGAACATTCTTTTAAATTGTGTATAACAGAATTAAAAAAAGCACTCTTCTCTCTTTAAATATGTATAAAAATAATTTAAGTACTAAGAGTTAAATATAGCGATACATGGGTAATCATAACAATAATAAAATGTTATTGACAATAATATATTATTATTATTATCATATTATCTCCTCTGAGAACATGTTACATACATACAGTGGGGTACAGAAGTTTAATATCACTAGTGAAAATTATTTTAAATTGCATTGTTGTTCATTGCATATTGAAAAAAATAAGCAATTCAGAATGTTTCAGTACTATTTGGTTTGTCTCCCTTTTGCTTTAATGACAACAGCACTTGAGTTTGCATGAAATCCCAAGTGAAACCTGATGATTATGTTCTCCAACATGATTTGAGAACGAAGCGAGATCACTGGAAAAATATCTGACTGTTTATACAGTGATCACATCACAAATGTACTTATTTTATTAGTGACCTAGAAATGGAGAGTTATGATTTCAAGTTGTCGTGTGTGCCTGTGTGCCTTTTTGTGATTTATGAGGATAAAAATTTGTGTAATGACATGGGTATTACACTAGTATTACGATGTAAACATGTTTTATGAGGACATTTCATGAGTCCTAATATTTAAAATAGCTTAAAAAAACATACTAAATGTTTTATTAAAAATGTAAAAATGCAGAATGTTTTCTGTGATGGGTAGGTTTAGGGGTGGGGTAATGTAGGGGGATAGAATGTACAGTTTGTACAGTATAAAAACCATAACACCTATGGAATGTCCTCACTTTGATAGCGAAACAAACCTGTGTGTGTGTGTGGGTGTGTGTGTGTGTGTGGATTGTGTGTTTGTGGTCTCAGAGTTTTAGACCCTACTGTATGTCTTACAAACCGAAAAAAAAAAACCGTTGCCCTACAGAGAAGTGAGTACAATAATATAGATTTTCTGTAAGAGTCTCCTCCGAGAATGCAGCATATCTGAGAAAACTATATTTTTTTTTTCTTCTGGCTGAACTGATGACGATAAAAAATAACATATATGTGAAATATGCAATGCCTATAAGTGTCAAATACAGCATGTAATGTGCACATACATACACTGTACATACAAACATCAGCCAGCTCTCCCTCACTCTCTCTCTCTCTCTCTCTCTCTCTCTCACACACACACACACACACACACACACTTACACCTTTTCAGTTCTTTATCCTGTCTGCTACAAATCCACTGAGGTGTGATAGTAAAGGTTTAAACTCCTCATTGTTCCAGATCAGCTGACCTGTATGGCAGTCTCCTGAGCCCAGCCCTCACCCCATTACCTCTAAGAAAAGTAGAGGGGAAAAAAGACGACATAAAGTGAGAGGGATGAAAAGCAAGGGATGGAAGAAGATGGGTACAAAGGGCTGAGACTCCCACATCTGGTGAAGGAGGGGGGGAACAAAGTCTGTTCATCCCTTTCAGATGGAGGGGTTAAAGGAACTGGCATATCTGCGCATGAAAAGCTGTTAAATGCTTCAGTGCTTTGACAGTGTGTGATGCCAGGAGCGGCGGCGCTCCCATGGGACAGCGCGTCAAGATTCATCCCCCACCCACCCCCACCACCACTTCTCCCAGACGGGCTTTCCGCAAAATATGGAAAATGAATAAAGCACAATAAATAACACCTAACAAGACAAAGAAAAGAAACGCCAGGTTGTTTTGATAGCTTCTATTGAAAGCGAAACCCATATCCGTCATTTACTTAATAAAATTCAGCTATGCAGCTAAAACGCAAACCCTGCAACCGTCAACAACTGTCAAAGCGCTCATTGTTTGATTTTGCATCATGTTCAGACTTCCTAAGACAGTTGTTAGCTGGAAAATCAGCCATAAAGAAGCAAATAACTGTGAGATGCTCTTAGTAACTGACTAATAAAAAACTATTTCAATCATTATATGCCTAAGGGCTTCTGGTACAGTGTTCTAAGAACATTAAGTACATAGTCGCAAGCATCTGACACGCATTCCAGTCACTTTCCAGCAATACACACCTGTGGTGTCTCTTGTAATTAATTAGAAGGATTGCTGGGCCCCATGTAGGTCTGTACACCTGAATCCAATGGCCCCATAGACGTAGGGCCAATTATTCAGCCCTGCTGCTCCCTCATCCTGTCTTTAGAGCCAGGAAATAAGCGAGAGTGTCTGCTGCATGTAAAAATTAGAGAACTGTGGCAGGAAGGTGAATTAAATGGAAGTGAAGCCCTAATAAGTCCATTCAAAATGGATGCTGACGTCTGTACAAGGAGCTGGAATAAGCTAGTCTATAACAGATCTGTCAGTTAAAGACTAGTTAGTGCAATATCAGAAGAAACGGTGATTGTTACTATCTTTAAAATATGATTTGGCAATTGGTGCATTAAAAAATGTACAATGATTCAGTCAACTCAAGATGCCTGGAGGTAAGGAATATATATAGTACTAGTCTTATGTAGCTAGACATTTGGATATCGGCATTAAATCTGATTCACTTTTCAGATTATTCTGGACAAGAACTGCCCAAAGGCCATCTGCATACAACCACGGTAAATCACCAAGGCTGATATTTAGACTTTTTTTTAATAATTGGTATCTGCAGATTTTCTGTTTGGCCGATGATTGTTGGAAGAGAGACTTTTATTTTGACAGCTCTGGGATTTTTATTCTGACAGTGCTGAGAACGTTAGCGCCTGAGCACAGATGCATAGTTTTCAATAGTTCTGTCCCATAAATTATTTTTTTATGCTTTCTAAAAATCTAAATATCTTTCAAAAATGTATCACACACAGTGACTAGCTGTTCCTCAGTCAGAACAATAATAATAAAAAAAGGTGTATACCCGGAAATCACATACTCTACCAGTCAAAAGTTGTAGAACACCTCCATCTCCTGAATAAGAAAAAGAGGTTTATTGCCAGTGGACCACTGAAATCTTTGGTTCAAGAGTAAGTGGCACCCTGGCACCCTGGCACCCTGCACCAAAAAGACTACCACATCAAATTGAAGCCATGCAATACCCTCTGGTATACAGTTAGTCAGAGGTTCACCCTACAGCAAGATAATGACCAACAAAATACCTTCAGGCTATGTCAGAACTACCTCAGAAGTAAAGGCTTCAAATCAGGGAATGGCCAGCAGAGTCCATCGAGCTGGTTTGGGATGAACTGGACAGAAGGGTGAAAGCAAAGCAAACTACAAGTACAACACATTTGTGGAAACTTCTGCGTCAGTGTTTGGAAAAACTTTCAGGACAATGTGGTTTTCATTTTAGAAAGAATGCCACAAGTGTGTTCGGCTGCCAAATGTGCTACTTTAAGTCAAAAAGTCGATTCATCAATTGTTTATTTGTTCTATTGTTTAATTTCAAAGTAAATGGAGACATTAAGCTTAGTAAATGTCAGTAACAACAACTTTTGACCAGTACCATAACAGTCAGCCAAATAGATTGGAAGTGGCAGTTTCAGTTTATAAATCAATTTATCATTTCCAGTTTTGTGTGCAACATGAATAGAAGGACATGAAGACACTGACCTACAGCAGACTTCTTGTAGGACATCTTGCCTCCTTTGCTGCTGTGTGTGGTATTGTCTTTCAATGCTGTCTCAATCTCCTTCTCCATCAGGACGCCTAGTTCCTGTGCCACTGTGTTCAGGTAGACGTGGTTGAGAAAGGCCAGGATGTTATGTGGTTCCGCAATCCCATTAAGAACCTGAATTTCCTCTCTAAGCATTGAGCAAAGAGTTGGCGAGGCGGTTTGAAAGCCCAGAGTCAGTCTGTCGAAGCCTTTCTCACCACCTGGGCTACAGCTCTGGCAGCTTCGGAGAACACTGAGTACAGCCTTGATTTGAAGGTGCTGGTACCAGCTGAGGACCTTTGTATCAGTGTAGAGGAATAACAGTTGCTGAAGGTACAGGACCTTCTGAGGAACCTTAGTCCCAACACCCTTTTCTCCCTCAGTCTGGCTTGGTTCAGCCATCATTTGGAGTTTGCCAAGTAAGTGGTTCCGCAATGAGAAACGAACATCATCCCATGCTTCCTGGACCTCCAGAGCAAGGTCATCGCATGGTGTGGACAAGGCAGGGATTGGGGAATGCTCTTGGGTAGATGCTGGGCAGGAAGTAGGGAAAGCAACACCACACTGAGAAGAGATGCTCAGCAGTAACTGCAGAACTGCCTCATCACAAGCCTCCTCCGTCTTCAGCAAGTTTTGCTGTTAAAATATAAGAAAGAGAATTAGTGTCAAGAAATGAATGTGGAATACTATTCTTCAACATGTCATGATTACGTATGATGGATAGATTGCATATAGGTTATGTACGGCTTTGGTTACCATGGCTCGAAGGAAGTCCAACAGCTCTTGGTGTCCCGTAGCCACTGGTTTCAGGATGCCCAAGTTACGCTGACTGAACCACTGGAGGCATTCTACTGGACTGGGCACTCTCTCTCCGCTGCAGGACTCACCAACCTTGGCCTGCAGTTCCTTTAGATTCTGTTCAATACTATAATCAAATAAACAAACAAACACACACTCTTAATGTCAGTGAGGTATTTTATTTTCCATTGCTACCATTTACCATCTTAATGACACAAAAGCAACTTATTGGAATATTAAAATGGTTAAAATGGTCATAATACACTGCCCTCCGAAAGTTTGAAACGCACTAGAAAGGTGGGGCTTTGGACAATATTGGCATGAATCCTTTTTAATTTGTGATAGTTTTGCACTGATAAGGGACAACACAAACTACGAAAACATATTTTATTACATAAACAGCTTCTACATAGAAAAAAATTACATTTTCGATTCATCAAAATATCCATTAGCAGCTATCTGACCCAAACTGTGTTCTAATTGGTTCATTGTATCAATCAATGTTGAAGCTGTCAATGTGTGCTGACCCAATTTTTTTTTTACAAATCTGGGCCAAGTTTAAACCAGTAACCAGGCATCACAGCTGGCAAAGGGGCATGTCTGACTTTGACATGTATATTAGGGCTGCACGATTAATCGCATGAGATTGTCATGCGTGTCTCGTCAGTAAAGCCGGTTCCCTGATTACCGCTAAATCGCCATCACCTGTTTTTAAACGGAGCGCCTTTTAATAGACGGAGCCGTAGTTCACGGACAAGCCACGCAATATCGCGTTCATTATCGAAGGCGATTCATCTGCGATATGAACGCGATATTGCGTGGCTTTTCAGTGATCTACGGCTCTGTCTATTAAATGCCGCTTCATTTGAAAGCAGGTGATGGTGATTTAGCGGTAATCAGGGAACCGGCTTTACTGACGAAATGCGCGTGAGAATAGCATGCGATTAATCGTGCAGCCCTAATGTATATTTCCCCATTATTAAGTAAACAAAATGAAAATTATTATTGCTGGTCTTCAATGATAATGTCAAGTTACTTTAATGTATTTGCACCAAAAAATGATGAGGATCTATGCTGATATCGTTCAAAACCACACTTTGCCAGGGGTGTTTCCAAACTTTTGGAGGGCAGTGTACGTCCGCTGGTTCAGTTGGGTCAGTAGTTCAGATTTCTACTTGCCCTGCATACTTGTTTGATTTATTGATTGATTGATTGATTAATTGATTGATTGATTGAATATTTTTCAAGCAATCAATCAATCAATCAATCAATCAATCAATCAACCAACCAATCAATAAAGTATTAAAAATAATAATAAAAATGTACAATAAAAATACAGAGAAAAACATGGTAATGATGTTAAACCAAGCTGGGATGCATTCTTAATGACATATCAAACTGTGATCATATAATCAATATTTAATGAAAAATGAATGTGAGATGAATGTGTATAGTTTTTTGAGTGACAGGCATTGAATTTCTGTTGAAAAATGCTGCATTTCTGGGGAGCTTTGCTGGCACAGTTGCAATTGGAGCTGTGGCCTAGTCGTTCACAAACATGAGGCAAACACAACTGTTTTAATAATGTGGGAGACACAGTTTGAATCCGGCATGCCTTTTGTCATGATCCTGTTCTCTCCCCTTCTCCTGTCTGCTTTCACAATCAATAAAATGCAAAGAAAAATGGACTAAATATGGACATTATGTTGAGAATCTTTGTCTGACTTTATATTGTGTAGCTGATGGACTTTCAACATTGAAATCACATTTATACCCTCTCAAAAAGTAAGAAACATCTTCAATTGTTACATGTCAGCTGTCTCTTTAAAATCCAGCATCCTCCGGTTACTCTACAGCTGATATCAGCCATATCAGGCCTAATGAACACAGACATCAATATATCAGCTGGGTGTGCGTGTGGCACGTCTCTCTCAACGAGACAGGATGAGCCGATCTTCTTCATAACCACACGGCATCAGCACTTCTGTCTCCTTCTATCCATGAAAAATGAGACATGACACAAAGCCGTAAAGCCATACAGGTATATACACGCACACAAACACGCACACACAGACACATCTCTTACAAAGCGACATAAAGCACCGCTGTAAACACTACGGCAATGCACGAGTCCAGATGCCTTCGAATGGCAGCTTATTAAATTCCATTTAAACCTGACACAGTTTTACTTCCTTGAAAAAAAGAGAGCAAACATAAAGTGAACATAAAGGGTTGTTAATTTTAACGATATGCAGCTGAATAATGTAGAAAGCAAAGATGAAGAGGGTTCTTTTCGTTGGTTAAAATGCAAGGTTGCCGACAGGAATCCAACAAATGTGTCTCTTTTTGTAGTAAAAAGGAAATATGTGTGACGAGAGGACATGAAGGTGCTGACAGACCGTGCTGGAAAAGCAAATCTTCCCATTCTGTTTAATGAACAGCCTAAAGCTCGCTGTAAAAACACAACCGCTAACAGGGAACATAAAAATTCTGTTTTACACACTAAAGATGCTGTCGACACAGACACACAAACAAAACTGCCCTTTTATAGGTGAAATTCTGCTTATAGTCGTTGTATGTTGACAAAAGCAGCCAAATTCTATCAAAATGTGTAGATTTACTTCACTTTTAGAGTTTGTTTTAACAGTTTGGTATATTTTGAGAGGGTTTTTGGGAACTATTGTGTTTATAGGGCATTCTAAAAAAAGTTCACAACAATTATTTGTTCCTCTGTGTTTTTTTGTGTACATTGTTAACTCAAGGATATCACTTAGCTTAACTCTTATACATTAGTTAAGTGTAGCCATCCAGAGCTAGCAGAAAGGCAGATATACTGACTAAGTCTGTTTAATGTTTCTAATAAAATAAGGATTTGTGCTCAGAGCCGGTGCTGAGCCAGGCGTCACCCCAGGACTCTGCTCAAACAGCAGGGTCTAAACGAGCTTCCATCTGTGCAGCCACACGACGCTAAAACTTCATAAAAGTCTCATCTCTCATCCGCACACACTCCTGCCACTCGCCAACGCCTGCGTAATCCTTTGTGTATTGGCGCTGGATGGGGTCAGCGATCACTGAAGGCGAGTCACGGACAGTGTTGGTCTGAGCACTCATGAGGACTGGCATCAATCAAAGGGTCAGCTGCTGTCAAACTTCTGCCCGACTGCCACTGATGATGTGTCAGTTTCACATTCAACAATAAATATTTAAGAGACATGCTTCAAATAGGAATAGATTATCACAAGAATGGGTTTGAAATTAATTGTTTTTCTTAAAAAAAAAAAAAGAAAAAAAAAAAAAAGACTTACAACTTTAGAAAGATGGCAGCATGATTTCATCCTTTTATATTTTGGTTTTTAACAAACATTTCTTTAGTTATGCTCATTTTAAAGGCTATTGATGTTTCAACCCCAGAGATATGTAGATCTTATTTCAGCTCCATGAGTAAATTGGTAAATTGTACACATTTTCTGTGGTCAAAAACGAAATGTGGGTCACTTTGCATAGAGGAGAGCGGGGTAAGTTGTCACACTCTTCATAACTCCAAAACTTGAGGCTCAAAAATCAAATAGCCACTTTGTGTGACTTCTTCTTCTATAGTCAACTTCCTGGTCACATGTGATCAAGATCGCTCTAATCTGAGGTTAGCACAATTTTCTTATTTTTTGGCTTAAAAAGTAAAAAAAAATTGCACTTTAAATGTTATACAATACAACTTTGTTAGATATGAATGTTAAAAATTATTATTTTGCACAACATAGAGGAGACAATAATGTGTCTTTTGATACTTTAGCTGACATGCTATGTTGAGCTCACCTTGAGATTTAGCCAACATTAGCACACATGTCAATTTGGGGCAAGTTGTCTCAATGACTTTGGGGCAAGTCGTCACATGTGACAACTTGCCCCAGTACAAATAAACACATACAACATGCTCAAAAAAAGAGGTTCAACAGGTTAAGTCAGTTATGTTCAGAGATTAAACGTTAAGTTAAGCGAGTTATCTGCAGTATTCCATTCAGTTATCATGGATCTATGTGCAAGCCAGAGAAAGTTTGAGTTTAAAGTTCAAATTAAAGTGGTCTTGCCGCTTAATGTGTTTTGATTGAAATGTGTATTGTTTGGATTGAAATAATCGTTTTTCCAAAATCTCTAGGCATGATTGTTTATATTTCCAGTTCTGGTTTGAATTTAAAAAGTAAAATCAATAATAACAATTAAGTAGTTGTGTTCTTATTTTTAGATAATCTAAGTGTGACAACTTTGGGGCAAATTGTCACAGGTGCACATTCTCTGTTCAACAGTCTACAACTCCGTAATGAGATATGAAAATGTAATGAATACAACATATGTACCCAAGACTTCCTTCTTTCATTTGATATGACATTTATACCATTGTGATGTATGGTGCTCAGTAAATGTTAGACAGTGTGAAAAGTGTGACAAAAAGTGTGTACAACGAACTGTTGAAACTAGAAATTAATCTCGTTTTTTCTTTTTTCTTTTTTTTCTATCAACACAACTGCATAGAATTTTACCATGAGTATGTTTTTTTGTTGCCTGTATTAAAGATAACTCAATATGATTTTGGATGCTGGTTATTAACAAGCTTTTCTTTTTAAATCTTCATTTTCAAGGCTCTATATGGTTCAATCCCATTGATATGAGGATCTCAATGTGGCTCCATGTTCAATTTGTTGAATTTTACCCATTTTCAATGGTCGAAAACCAAATGGGGTTCACTTTGCATACAGCTGATACTTACTGCATTTAAAGAGGAATGTCTGAAGAATAAATAATGTTGAAACTAGAAATGTATCTTGTTCCCCTCTATCAAAATAATTGCATACAACATACCTCTCTGAGTGCCAAAAACTCACTGAAATGTTCAAGTTGAGCATTAAAAGTGTAATCAAAAGTGTATTTATTATAATCTATATTTGAATCAGTTTCAAGGATATTTGGAAGAAAGGATTTTGTTTATTTTAAAAGCTTCTGAAGCTAGCAAGAGTTAAATATCTCTGGGACTGAACCATATAGGGCAGGGGTAGGCAAGTTCAGTCCTAGAGAGCCGCTTCCCTGCAGAGTTTAGCTCCAACCCTGAAAAAAAAACCTTCAGCTGCCTATTGGCTTAGTAATCCTGAAGAGCTTGATTAGCTTGTTCAGGTGTGTTTGATTAAGGTTGGAGCTAAACTCAACAGGACAGCGGCTCTCTAGGACCGAACTTGCCTACCCCTGATATAGGGCCTTAAAATGGAAAATTCCAAAAGAAGTTTCATGGGAACAAAAATCTAAAATGATATTAAGATATCTTTAAAACTTCTTGAGTTACAGATATGTAACCTTCAGAAAAAAATATTTTTTTGGCACTCAGTTGATGATGTTGATGAGGAGTTTGTTGCTTTTCTATCTGATGCCTATAATTCTCTTTCTGCTGTTGATGTTGATACTGCATGTGCTTCTTGTCCTGCTCTAACTTCGTACACAGATTTCCTCCTTCACACTGTTGCCATACTATGAACTGCAAATGGGACTATCTGTTAAAGACAACTTCGTCTTCTGAGGCTCATGGCTGATTGCACCTGCTGATTTTCAATCTGTGCTGGTCTCTACAAAGGACATCAGCAAGAGGTGAGAACCAAACAACACCTCCATGATCTCTATTGGTGGCCAGGAATGTATCTTCAGGTTCATGATGCTGTGCGTTCCATAGCAGAAAGTGGCTGTGGATATAGTCGGGCTATTTGACACTACTGCATCCGACTAGAGGTGTTCAGTTTTTAAATCTGCTGCTTTCTCTTCTTTTCTGAAAGGAATATTCGTCACCATTGTTCCTCTCTGTACCCGGCAGCTAACAGTGCTGTAGAGAGGTTCAACCGTGTGCTCAAACACACTGTCCATCCAGCAACCTCAGCCATGGAAACCTGTGGTAACTGACTTCTTGCAAGTTTACTGTGCCACTCCACATGCTGCAACTTCACCCTTTCAGCCCCTCTATGGCAGGCAAATGCGCACAAGGCTGTCTATTTTGCCATCTGCTCCTGTGCACTCACAAGCTGACATGACTGTTCGCCGAAGGGTTACACAGCTGCAACACAAAATGAAAAAGTACAGTGATGCTAAGCGGAGTGCTCGCACTCCTTGTTTCCAGGAGAGGGAAAAAGTGAGGGTATGGAACCCCTTGCAAGTTTCTAGGGACACAGAAAGCTTACAGATCCTCTCACGGTTGCCAAAAGACTTGGGGTGGGTACGTTCTTAGTGATGGAAAAATTTGGAATGCTTCCCATCTCACTACATTTCCATACACACCAACAACACTGAGAACACTGCTCACTACCACTAGACCTAAACGTAAAGTTGGTTGAAGGACTATGTTACATAAATATGATGTAATATTCAGTTCTTTAAAAAAAGGGGAAATGTTGTGTTTAATGCGTGAACTGTATTGTTGACTATTTTGAAACAGAAAGTCTGATGAAGTGTTGAACTGTTAAAAGTGTTGTGTAATGAAGTAATGTGTGTGGATAACAGAACTGAAAAGTACCCAGGTGAAAAAAAGTACACTTCCATAATGTACTTAAAGTGCTCTATTTCCACGCATCAATTTTTTTAGTTAATATACTAAAAAATCTTCTTTAGTACTTCTTAAGATAATCTTAATCAAAGTATTAGTATTAGTTCACTTTTAAATGAAAATTAGCCCAAGCTTTACTCACCCTCAAGCCATCCTAGGTGTATATGACTTTATTCTTTCTGATGAACATAATCGCAGAAATATTAATAAATATTCTGACGCATCCAAGCTTTATAATGGCAGTGATAGGGATTAATTAGTATAAGCTGAAGAAAGTGCTTTCATCCACATCCATCCATCATAAATATTTGCTCCATACGGCTCCGGGGGGGTTAATAAAGGCCTTCTGAAGCGAGGCGATGCATTTGTGTAAAAAATATCCATATTTAAACAAGTTATGAAGTAAAATATCTAGCTTCTGCCAGACCACCTTCCGTATTGAAGTTACGAAGAAAGTGTAAACTGGCATCATGTCATTTAGTCTTTTTCCGTAAGTTGAATAGGGAAGGTGTAGGACATAGCGTAGGCTTTGTAAACTGCAAGAGTTTTACATTTTCTGCGTAGTGCGTACATTGAATACGGCAGGCAGTCTGGCAGAAGCTAGATATTTTACTTCATAACTTGTTAAATATGGATAATTTTTTACTCAAACGCATCGGTTCGCTTCAGAAGGCCTTTATTAACCCCCCGGAGCCGTGTGGAGCACATATTTATGATGAATGGATGGATGTGGATGGAAGCACTTTCTTCAGCTCATACTCATTGATCCCTAATCTATCACTGCTATTATAAAGTTCGGATGCATTCAGGATATTTATTAATATTCCTGCAATTATGTTCATCAGAAAGAAGAAAGTCATATAGACACAGGATGGCTTGAGGTCGAGTAAAGCTTAGGGCAATTTTCATTTCAAAGTGAACTAATCATTTAAGAACATCTAAGTGTAGTCAACTGTGCTATTTTGAGACACCATGAACATGAACTAAAATGTGCTTTTAATAGGGGTGTGACGAGATCTCGTGAGACTAAACTGTGACGAGATTTCTCGTCGAGGCGAAAAGTAGTCTTGTGATGTTGCCATGACAGAGTGTTAGGATGATTAGGAAAGAATATGCCACCGCTATGTTTACATTACGCCTCCACTGTCGTTTTTAAAAAACATTTAATTCAGTTGGATAACGGTCGCCGCCGCACCATAATTACAGAGTACGCACGATCGCTGAAAGTGAAAGTAAACGCGAGCGCGCATTCAAACGCGATTTCAATACCCCGCATTTTGAAAGCGGCTCCCTGATAAATGCAAGTATATCTTAATATGAAAGCTATTTTAGGCTGGTTTAGGCAGTGTAGTTGTAACCATCTCTCAGCTCTGTATCAAAAAAAAATGTGGTCTTATTTGCACTTTGAATATTGAGAGAGTGCGATTATGGTTGCACTTAATGTAGGTGTTACCATGAAAACGAATAACAGTTTTCTCTTAATCTTATTAAGCACAAACAATAAGGTTTCATTTGTTAACATTAGTTAATGCACTGTAAACTATGAACTAAAAATTAATGACTATTTTTTATTAACTAACATAAACAAAGATTAATAAATACTGTAGCAAATATATTGCTCATTGTTAGTTGGTGTTGATTAATACAGTAATGTTAATAAATGAGACCTTATTGTAAAGTGTTACCATTTTTATTTATACTGTTTTTATCTCTATGATCAGTTTGTGGAAAGGAGTTCAGTTAGGAGGTCAAAAGTTGTAGAAGCTCATAAATCATGTACAGTAAGGTCTGAAGAGTCAGTCAGTTGAGTTAGTAGCAAAACCTTTTACAGTGCTGGAGTATTGTTGTCTTTTACTGCATATAATGCACACTCAGATAGTAGAACTGAAATGACATTCATTACAAGATGATTAGTTAAAACATTTCAAATATACCTGCAGAATATTTTTTCTAGTCATGTTTTGCACCATTGAGGATTTCTTAAAAATAGTGTGTAAAAATATTGTCTTGTCTCGTGAACTCAGTCTCGAGACTCGTCTCATCTCGTGAGATACCTGTCTCGTCACACCCCTAGCTTTTAACATACTATCTCTGTATTTAAAAAAAAAATGTAATTAGTTACCACTTGTAGTAAACTTGAATTTTTAGTATATTAAGTACAAAATTAGTGAGCGAAAATAGAGCTACTTTTTTTTTTACTTTTTTTTTTTTCACCTGGGTAAACAAGATAGATGGGTACTTCTGTCTCGTATGCTTTTTTGTTTAATAACTACTGACAGATGCCACAAAGATGTGCACGGGAACTCAATTCAGTATCATACACTATATGAGAGGAGGCTTTCTGTGTGCGCAAAGAAAATAGTGCGAGGCGCGATTGCCGAATTTAGTTCTCTTTTGCGTCTTCTTTCACTTGAATATGGTTTGAATCGCACACATGAATCAATAAGCATAATCAAAATTTTAATTTTATTACAAGTATCTGATTCCTGACCATAAGTATCCGATTCCAGAATTGGAATTGGTTTTCAATTTACAACCCTACTTATAATACAATAATACTTATAATACATTATTATCTGTTACTATATTGTTATAATTCTTATATTCATATTTTGGAACCACAGTTCCACAAATGCATTATACTACCATTCATTGTTACAACTTATAAAATACATGCAATTAAGCAATGACCATGTGTTTTTATACATTACTCTTAAAAGGTATAACTATGAATAGAAACATATTACAACTATGATTACAATTAATTAGCCTATGATTACATAAACTGAAGAATATCTAAATAAAAAAATATAGGTAAATAGCTATATAGTACTGAGCAAAAGATCAAGCGACCAATCATCTGACCTCACCTGAAGACGTGTGCTAACCCCCTCGAGATTAATCAGATCCAATAACACGATTTTCACTGACTCTGAGAGCCACACAGGATGAGAAAAAAGAACAGAGGCAGACAGAGAGAAAGAGTCTCAGAGAAACACACTGAATAAAGCCAAAAAGGCCGTCAACAGCCTCACACACGCACAAAAAAAATTCCTGATTAATCTACCCTTTAAATCAAACAACAACAAAAGGAGAAGTTGAAAGGAATTTCAGGGAGACCAGCTCCACACAAAACTGAGCGCGGAGACTAGGAAAAGCTCCCTTAAGCCCCATTCTCTGCTTCCTCCCTGTCTGCCAATCACGCTTCCAAAAACTGTAATTGTTTTTCAAATCCGCACAAACCAGACATGACAGACCAGGTAAAGAGAGAGAGAGAGGATGGGGGGTAGAACAAGAGGACTAGAAAGCAAGAGAGGCAACGGGAGTCTTTTATTAAATATGATGGCATGTTTCACAGCTCTCTGCCTTACAGAAACCCAATACACTGATTAGTCAGCGCTTTGACGTTATCTTAAGTTCCTTGTCAAAATTAATTTAGTGTGGGTGGGCTGTCGCGCTCCAGGAGAGAGAAGCGGAGAAGGAAATAGCAGGGTGATAGGGAGGGAGAGGAAAAGATCTCTTTCAAATAAGCCTCAGCTTCAGTGAGCACCAAGTCATGTGCCCAGGAAACAAATAGCCTATCTGGGAGCTATCAAAGAAGGCCTCTCTTTCCCCGAATATGCAGTACGCAGTGAAAGTGGATCCCGTCGACTCGAGATCTGGCCCGCTTAGCCTCCTCTAGTGCCAAACCCCCAACGGGTTATTTGTCAGGACTCACACAAGCTCTCACACACAAGGTAAATTGGCACACTGCTGCGGCTATCTTCCGTAAGCCGGGGTGAAATCCGAAGCCCGGCCTCCCGTCGCTGGACTATGGCTGACACTTCATTAGTGGCCGGCGTACTGCCGGTGGCCTCCCTGAGTGTCCGATTTGATGAAGCTTAATGGATAACAGTGTTTCAATTTGGGAGATCCCAGGCTGTTTGACAGGCTATCTTAATCTCCTTCAATTAGGAAGCAGCTCTTAGGCAAATCTCCGACATCCTAGAGCCGAGAGGAGGCAGCCTGTCGTGCTGACCCTTAAATGGTTTAGGACCGCAAAACGAGGTGGGCAGCCGCAAATTCTCTAGTTTCCCATTCTTTCATAGAACTTGTCTTCGGATAAGTGGATTAGGAAGCAGGTGTAGAGCACGGCTTTGGCCCACCCTAGTGGAGGTCACGGAGAAGGGCGAAGTCTTCGCCTGCCTCTATCCACATCGGCTCAGCTCTGACTGACCACCAGACCTTCACCCCGCCTGCCTGCCCACCCTCCCTCTCTATCTCTCTCTTCTCAGCGCAATTCCCTATTATCCGGGTTCTTTGTTCTTATAATGGTTCTCCATCTTCCATCTTTCTCCAAGAACACAAAATAACCCTTTAATGCTTAGAGAGGCAGAAAAACTGTCTCGGCCTTCAGTAATAATCCTTGAATTACCCACACAAGGGTTTTCGTTTCAAGATGTGGAATCTTCAATTATTACTTTCCCATTTGGAGAGGAGAGAGGCCGGACAGACAGGAATGAGAACGTGTGTCTAATGGCAGGGGGGAGTAAGACCGCCTTTGTTCACGCACAACACATTTAGCGTAGACCCTTCTGGCCTGCGCGTGTCCTCAGAGCAACATAAAGGATAAAAGCATGGCAGAGATAGATTTTTCAGAGCAGGCAGCACAATGGAAAGAGGTGCCATCAGGGAGAGAGGATGAGGTGTAGAAGGAGGTGGAGAAGGAAAAAACAGAGATCTAGTCATGAGAAGCATGTCCTCCAAAACTACCGATGCAGGTGAGATTCTACGGTGCATTATCGGCATAAAGAGATTACGAATTAAAACAGAGCGAGAGAAACAAGTTCAGGGGCACTCGTCAACATGTCCTTCATCGACAACAAAACCTCAATATCTGATAATGCCACAACCTTCCATCAAATTGGGAAAAAAGGACGTCTAGCTCCAGCTTGCATTCAGAATGTGTTTAAGTTCATTGATTTCAGATGAAGTGGCATGCTATTCATCAACCCTCAATTAATCATGCGGTCTGAATGTTAGGATTACCGACACTGGAGAAAGCATCTGTGGAAATAACAGCTCTGCAAATGAATCATACAATGTCCACTCAAGCACTAAACAACTGCTACCATGCTGTATTTACATCTCCTACATGAAAAAAAAAAGCCTTGTGATTAATATATTAGCCTATGCAATTTTATGTCTTCTCAAACAATGCTAATATAGGCAATTCATGCAGTATACTTGTAGTACAAATATGATGGTCATATATCTGTATATCGATGCGTTCTAGATCAGGGCGATCAATCATCTTCGCACCTTTAAGACTAAAGCACAAAGAGGATCAATACAAAATGAGACTGTCTTGTTTTGAATGGGTTAGTCCATTGAAACCTACAAGATGTGTGTTTATGTGAGTGATGAAGGGCTGTTATCTCTTTATACCAGAGAATGACATAATCCATAGTTATATCATTCTTTCTCTGCCTTTCAGGATAGAGCATAGAAAGAGATTGTATTCTATAAAATGTGCGACACTGTTATTGTTTCTTGTGTGAATGCAATGGTATTATACAAACACAGACACCTAATATAATAAAACTTATAATAGCTGAATTAAGAACAATACTAAACATATTTGATGCATTTATTGCAAATGTGACAGTGATTCCGGTTCCTAAAACATTCACAAAAGTATGCCCACTGTTTGTTTGTGTTTAGAAAATCTCTCAGCACAGGAGTTACCCAATTCTAAATGACTTGACTAATGACTAAAAAAAAAAAAAAAAAAAAAATGAAGTGTCTTCAGTCATACTGATCCATTAAAGGGTTAGTTCACTTTAAAATGAAAATTAGTCCAAGCTTTACTCACCCTCAAGCCATCCTAGGTGTATATGACTTTCTTCTTTCTGATGAACATAATCAGAGTTATATTAATAAATATCCTGAGCTTTATAATGGCAGTGAATGGGAAACAACAAGTATGAAGCTCAAGGAAGTGCATCCACCCATCATAAACATATTCCACACGGCTCCGGGGGGTAAATAAAGGCCTTCCGAAGCGAAGCGATGCATTTGTGTAAGAAAAATATCCATGTTTAACAAGTTATAAAGTAAAATATCTAGCTTCCATCAGACCGCCTTCCATATTCAACTTAGGAAGAAAGCATAACTTTGTTAAATATGGATATTTTTCTTACACAAACGCATCACTTCACTTCGGAAGGCCTTTATTAACCCTCCGGAGCCGTGTGGAGTATATTTATGATGGATAGATGCACTTTCTTGAGCTTCATACTCATTGTTTCCCGATCACTGACATTATAAAGCTTGGACGCGTCAGGATATTTATTAATACAACTCTGATTGTGTTCTTCAGAAAGAAGAAAGTCATATACACCTAGGATGGCTTGAGGGTGAGTAAAGCTTGGGCTAATTTTCATTTCAAAGTGAACTAACCCTTGAAAGTAACATATTTGTATGTTTATTAAAGCCCTGTTTGTAACTATCTCTGCACATTAAATTGGGATGGGAGAATGCATTTTAACATAAATTACACACCTCACCTCTGAGTACAACATAGAGTAAAAATGTGAGTCCTCTAGGCCACTGACCTGCAGGCATTGAGTCTGAGTTTCTCCTCTGTGTCTCTGATCAGGTTCTGGATGTCCACCTCACCAGGGATTCCTTCCACCTGCAGCTCCACAAATGCATGGTCATGCAGGAATTCACCTTGCCCATCCATCTTTTTTGTCCTAGAAAAATGAAATACTGGTAAAAATGTTGAACTTTCAGTCCTACTTCAAAAACAAACATCAGCCCTTATATTTATATACACTCAGACTATAAGGGAAATCAAAGCTGTTCAGCTGCTTAAGGAATTATACTTATAATACACAAGCGACTTGAGGTATGTTCACAAAAGGAATGATAAGTATAAAGATAACTATAATGATAACAATATATCGTGCCAATTTAAGTCAGGTGGATTCTGATTGTCTGTCAATGTTTTAATAGTTCATCAACTGAAAAAAAAAAAAAAGTTTCCATGTGTTTCCAACAATAATGTTCCTCTGCATCATTATCATTATAGCTTTATTTTATCTATGGATAATCATTTTACTCTCTTCATTCTTAAAACTTTTTTTTTTTAATTATCATTGTTTTTATTTTTTTTATTTTATGGCTATGGCTGTCTGGTTGGAAGAGTTGGGAGAATTGGGAAGTGAGATGGGGGGTTTACACACTCAGACGTGAGTGTAAGACACCAGGTCGCAGGCTGAGGCACACAGTGTGGCGTGTACTCCACTCCAATAAGGGGTTGGAAAGCCACTGGAAGCCATCAGAGGCAGAAGGTGTGGGGATACTCCACCCCATGAAGGGGTAGGAAAGACACTAGTAAGCCAGGAAGTCATGAACCAAAGCTCTCTGACTCATCCATTTAGACAGGGGTGCCCCGAACTTAGTGATTTGGGCAGTTAGAGAGGCAGCCTTTAGTTAAATATGATTGTTATTTTTATTTTCCATCCACATTCAATTTTTTTTTTATTTATTTATTTTTTTTATGTAGGTTGTGATTATTTTATGATTATTTGAACTCCTTTTCTGTGTAAAGCACTTTGAATTACCATTGTGCATGAAATGTGCTGTACAAATAAACTTGCCTTGCCTATAGCCGACATGTGGACTTCCCTATTATCACATAATTAGAATGATTATTCAAACTTTATACTTATAGTTATCGTTATAGTTAGTCATTGGTGTGAACAGCCCTTTAGGGCTTGTTTCATCATAAAATTGCATGTAAATATGAGAAGTCAGAGTTTGCATTTTTAGGGCTTATTTCTGGAATATAGTAGTGGTTTTTGATTGCTAAGGCTTGGACCCTATAGCATACATAAGTGTGACACATTCCAAGTGGTGCTCACCACAGAGACAAATGGGTGGACCTTGAGCTAGTCCAGCTCCACCTCTGTGGATCAAAGTGGTAACCTAATTCGGATAGGTTAAGTTTAGGGTTAGGGTGTGATTGGACCTTCTAGCTCCACTGAGGGGGAGCTGGACATCAAGTTCCACCCATTTGCTCTGCAGTGAGCAGCCTCTCACACATTTCACCTCTCACATCCCAAGACCTTCTCTACTCCAGTGATGCCCAAATGCATCTTTTCCCTTTCCTGCATGCACATGCCAGAGAGATCTATTCAATGTCCACCTGTTTCATATTGCCAATGTTTTATAACACAATAAATCAGATTAAAAAAAAAAAAAAAAAAAAAAAAAAAAGGCAATTTTTCCACCATTATTCATAAACCCACCCCAAAATGAAAAGATCAGGAGTTACTTTTTTTTTCTTTCTTTCTTTTTTTTTTTTTTTTAGTTACTGTACTTAAGTATCTTTTTGGCTACTTTGTAGTTGTACTGAGTATCAAATATATTGCCAACTTTTACTCTCCACTTGACTACATTTTTGAACAAGTAAATGCACTGTTTACTCCAATAAATTTGTGATGCAATTACACATTACATTTTGCATGGCACCTAACTTTTTCTGCAGTAGTTTGTTTCTGCTATAAAGATGCGATATCGCCATCTAAGGCCATTAAAGGTACTATATCTTGTGCTTTTGCCTTTTGATGTGGCTGAAACCAGCATATCCAGTGCAAGTAGACTTTGACTTAGTCTTAGTCTTATTGGAATTGGTTACTTGTTACTTGTAATTGGTTGCTTGTAACTTGTAATAGAGTCATTTTCGAGTACTTTTACTCAAGTATGTTTTTTGTACCTACTCTTTATACCTCTGATCATAACCAACTTCGTGAACAGCCGTAGCCAGTAAAAAAGAAAAGAAGTGGAAAAAATAATGGATGTCTGCTTGTGTATTGCATTTGTCTGAATGGCATCAAATGTAAGCTTGAAAAGAGAAGCCTTTATGTTTGATGAAACGCCCTCGAACACATATGACGGCCCCTTACACGAAATGATTTGATTTCACCCCCAACAAGATCCTTATCAGTGGCTATGCGTCAAAGCGCAGCTGGAACAAGGCGTTAGTTATCATCTGCCATAAATATTTCCAGCCTCGATCCATTGCTTTTCATCTATCCGCCTCCCCTCTCTGCGTCAAGCTGGAGTGCCATTCAATTTACAGTACAGCTCTGTGGTAATACATGCATATCGGAAAGAGCGGCCTCGCGGTATTACCAGGCGCCGTAGGGATATAGACTGACACATCTTCTTGCCCTCACTTTAAATAAACAATCCATCTGGCCTCAGATTGCTATAAAGCCCTCAATGTTCAAGTCTTGCTCTGCACAGATCCAACGTGCGCCAGCGAGAAAAAAGACTGTATCAACGTCGTCATCGCAAGTCAAGTGGAGTGTAATGGAGAGTGTCAGTGTCAATTTGGCTTTGCTGGCGCCCCTCTCCCCTTCATCTGGGCTGATTTTAATAATCCCTGTCAAACACCAAACAGCTCGCACTTCCTCTCCGACACGACAGCCCTTTCTCCTCGAGCAGACAGAAATCTCAACATTAATTTAGCCCGCACAAAGGGAAAGGCTGTCCAGCTGGACAAATATTATTTCCCTCACTTGACAGACTCCGCAGTTAAGCTCGCGTGTTATTATTTTCTAAACTCTATTCAAGCCTCGACTACTGTCTGAGGGGAAAGAGTGAAGAGAGAAAGTGACTTGTGTAGGTTTTTAAGACACAGGATTAGGAACCGAACAGTGTAATTACACTGGGACCGTCTGCGTCAATGTCTGTGTGCACGCACGCGTGTGTGTAGCCGATGTTACAAAGGGATGCGCATCATCGCCCGTGTCTCATCCACATGAGAGTTGTGGGAAAAGTGTCAGGTTCATGCTGTCACCACATAGGGCCCAATTAGGCAGATGCACCCTCCATTTCCTTTGTCTTGTTATCTATTTTGAACTCAAATGTTGTGGAGTCCCAGAGTAGTTCTGAAAGCTGCCACACAAGGAAGAGAGCTGGTGCTGTGCATAAGTGTGTATGTGTGTGTGTGTGTGTGTGTGTGTGTGTGAGAGAGAGAGAGAGAGAGAGCTGGGGCAGATGTATTCTCTCGACACTTAAAGACACACTAGAGTTTCTCCGCATGTCTACCCTTACAAACTGCTCCCCACTCAGAATGGAGGTAGTGGTGTGAAATATTTAGCAGCCAGTGCTTCTACTTTAAAACTGCCTAAAAATGTTTTTCTTATCATGTTCTAGCTCCCAAAACTCTTAAATAGAGCTTTCGGGATATTTAATATATTGAAGAAGTACATTGTTTTACTTTGAAATAGTGAGAAGGTTATGTCTGTTGGCTGCGTGGTTGAGACAGGCAAAATTGTGCAATATTCAAAGGATTGGACGAAAGAAATAGTAAAGTTCTGGGGAAATAAATCCAGTCTGTGTGAGGGTTGTGTTTGACTGTGTGCATGTTGTTGTTTTTTTTGCCAGATGACTTCTTCTGAATGGAATGGTCCTGGAATAGCTATAACAATATTTTCACTATATTTCACATAATTTTGGCTAGCATTCGAATTACTGATAAAAGTATTCAAAAGTTGCTGCTGCATTTCAGCTGAACTTGTCAAAATATGTCAGGAGCTAGAATCTGACTGAGAGCTGCATTCATTAAAACATGAAAACAAATCCAAATAAAAAGCCACCTTCATAAACAGGAAAAGTAATGCAATGTTAATATTTACGGTCTTGATTCATGAGATAAAGTTTACAATGGTAACCACTGCAGTTCTAATCACAGGTTTTCACTAGTTTTTCCGCAATGTCTTTCAACAGCACTTCATTTTCATGAACTAGAAAAGAAGTTAAGCAGGCTGAAATTGACATATTCCACTGCAGAGTTCATTAATTCATATGAATCGCCAGTTCATAATGTATATTCAGTCAATCGCTGCCAGTCGTATAAATAGATGGCATATTTTTACCTGATTATAGTGTCATACATAGATTTAAAGTTAAATGTATATATTAGATATATTCACTTTCAATCATTTTGCTTGTGCTGTTGTGCTTGTGCAGTTTTGACAGACATAATGTTTCACACAATAAAATGCAATAAAATTGTAATAATATTTCACAGTATTACTGTATGTTATGTATTTTTGAACAAATCAATGCAACCTTGGTGAGCAAAAGATGGGTATACATCTATATAGTGTCACACTCGGTTGAAATCAAAGGAGAGGTGTAGGATCTAAATCACAAGCAGTATAAGGTTTATTGATATTGATAATAACTTTAAACAAAAACACTTTTCACTATGAAACAGAACAAAACAACCAGGTATACACAACAGAGAACTGACAAAGAACAGACTGAAACACAGGGCTTAAATACACTGAACAAACAAAGGAACTAATAAACTAGACACACCTGAACATAACTAACTCAATCAGTAACCATAGAGACCAACAGGGGGAGAACGGATGAATAGAGGGTATGCATTGACGTCACTTTCCCGCCGAAAGAGTGCTCCCTCAGCTGGACTGAGTGGCAAAAGAACCTGCTGCGTGAGTGGATTTAATAGGGGAAACTGCGAAAACGCGAGTAAAACTAACGAATTACACTAAAGGTTGGAATTGAATGTGTTCCTTACAACCTGTCAAATAAAACTAATCCATGGATATTGACATGCAGCCAGGAGTTGTGTTTCCTGACATTTATATGTGGCCTGATTTTGACGCTGGGGAAATGCATAAAGCAAATCTGCCTGTGAACTTTATATAACTACAATATAGGTAGGTCTAAATCCGCGTAATCACTTATATCAATGTTATATCGTCATATTGTCCAGCCCTAAAACATATATAGTTTTATAGTATAGTTTTTGTCAGTGTTTATTTAAAAACACCCAGTTATGCAAAATATAAGATGAAAAATATTTAATTGATGAGTTGTCAACATAATATATAACAATACAATATATACGGAATGATTTTACCTCAAAATCCAACAATTTGACACAAAATGATTACTGCAAATCCATGTTTCTTTGCTGGAGTCAGCCGTTTCTGTGAATTGCAGAGATCCATTTGCTTATTTTTTCTGTTGCTTTCTGCAGTTTTTAAATATATACCTCAGGTTTTGTGTCAAAGCTATTTGTACAGTCAATCACAGAGCTCTTTCCCGTTTTGGATGAGTTTTGTGCTTTTTTCGCGACATTCACGCTGAAAACCAATGCTGCCGCTCAGTCTTTGTGCCACTCAGTGGGCGTGACCGCAGTCATAATGGTCGACGGTGACTTCATGTGCATACCCTCTATACAGGACTAATTAACTAAACACAGCTGAACTCAAACACTAATCAAAACAGAAACCATGGATACAAACAAGTGGCGGGAAACTGAGAACAAATGGGAACGTGACCAATGAAAAAAGAGCTAAACAGAACAAAACAACGCAAACCGTTACATATAGAGTTCTTTTTCTTTTTTTTTCTTTTTTTTGAAGAAAGATAAACTTAAATAGTAATGAAAGAAAAAATATTAAATGCCATGGATAAATATTTACTGAGTAATTCACTATTTTGTAGTGGATTACAAATTTCAAGCCAAATTACAGGGGGGAGAAAATAACTTTAGAAAGATGGCAGCATAATTATTTTATTTTTTACATGTAAATAGGTAGGTAGGTCCATTAGTAAATTATGTTGTCTTTAACAATCCTTGTTGCATTATATATAAATGGTGACGGTTCAAAAATGGGGAGAAGCACTTCTCATGTTCCCCCACCCCCTAAGTTGGCATGCCTTCAACTCAAACAGTAATAAATATATCTCAGTATGTTTTTAGATGATGGTTCCTAAGAAACTTTTATTTTTAGAATCTTAATTTCTAAGGCTCTATATAGTTTAACCCCAGAGATATGGGGATCTCAACATGAGTAAATTGGTAAATTTTAAGTAGTCAACAACCTAATGGGTGACTGGGTGATCTTTTTATCTTTTAAACAGCAATGTCTGAAGAACAAATAATGTTAAACTAGAAACTATACATTTTTAAACTAGAAATGTATCTTGTTTTCCATCTATTAAAATAATTGTATAGAACATACTTATCTGAGTACCAAAATATTATTTTCCAATGTTTGTGCTGTAAGACTGGAGAAACTGGAAAATGGCGTTCATTCTGGTTGAGGAAAGAATATTCCCCAAGCACACAAAGGATGTTTCTGGAAATTAACATCTGAACTCTCTATTGTGAAATTAGCATCCACCGAGATGCAATCAAACTGAGTAAATCATCTTTAATTTACATTTCTGTCCCTTTTCCCCCTTTTCCCCCCATCTCTTCTCTCCACAAGCTGAAACCATTTGAAATTCACCCAAGAATCTATAGGGTTTAATGTGAACAATTATCATACAACACTATACATGTTTGGTATCATTTGAAATGTCTCAGTGCGACCTGTACAAAGGTCTCATTCCCACAGAAGTAAACCAGAAGGGAATAAGGTTTTAAAGGCCAGAACACACCAAGCCGACACCCACAAACTAGTGGCGACGAAAGCAGACTGTGGGGTTGGCTCATGTCGGCAGCGTCTGTGTCCAAAGTTGGCCTGACACACCAAACCAACGCTAAACAGCCGACGACTAAGTAGCATGTCCGTTCTGCGCCTGCACAAGATGAAATGCCTTTCCTTAACAGCAGGTGGCGGTATTTAAACAGCCAATCAGAATGATCGGATGGCCTGACAGACCAACAAGCTCCAACGGCGATTCTACATTTCGAATCAGCCGAAAAAAAGCTGACGAGGACCAACTTCAGCCAACGGTGCAGAACACACTGAGAAAACGTAGTTGGCCGACCGTTGGCTTGGTGTGTTCCTGCCTAAGATTTTATACATATTTTGCTTTCTGTGGACCTCTTTCACAGGGTCTTTCATGCAAATGGGTTTCTGTCCCCAAAAAGGTGTAAACTACCCAGGTCTGAACTTGAGTAATGCTAATTCCCATTGTTAACACATGTTTCCATTTGAAAGAGATTTCTAGCTTGGTCTAAGTAAAGAGATGTTGCAGAAGGTTCAAGGCACGATTCTGTAGCCAGGTCGGCCCGTAATGATTTGTGTCCTTCAGACACTCAGTATTATATATTTCTGATGTCAGATATTCATGTTTTTTACTCTTTATTTCTGAGCATTTGAAGTGTTGTATTGATTATCTTTGAATTGATTATGTAATTGGCATTATACATTTACCTGACTAATAAATTGTTATATTTGATTTTATTCTGACTTTTACTCTGAAATTATTGACTGTAGATTACGTTAAGTCAGTAACACCATAAATCTATGACTTGGGTAAAGTTGGTTTTATATTCGCACATTCAGACTTCTGATAAATTCAGACTTTCCAATAAATGTGCAATAAATTAATGTTTGCAAATTTTAAGCAGCGACACGATATTGACAACCAACGATTGTCAACTTACAACATTTTTCCACAGTCGATCAAAATAGGCAAGTATTGTTTAATGGCATATTTACTTGTGAATATCCACTGAATGTCCAATGTAGTGTGATTAACAAGGCTATTGAATATGGATGTCCGAATGTGTGAATATAAAACCAACTTTACCCAAGTAAATCTATGCTCGGGTTAGTAACAGACTAAAGCTCAGTTTGTGGAGCATCGGGGCACGACAACTGAAGTTTTAGGCATTGGCATTAGTCATGTGTACTTAGACTGTAGGGGCTAATAATGGGTTTTCCGTTGAGAACAACAGAGTGTTGTTAGACCAATCTGAATAGGGTGAGCCTCAGACTCTGATTATTGTAACATTATTCTAACTACGTGTACAGGGGAAACCACGTTTATGATTATATAAAGTTACTATTAAAGGGAAGTTAAATTGGTCAGCTTGGTTCTATGGTAATGGTCATGACCTCTGGTTAGATATAGTCTTGCTTTAATTAAATGTGTACAGATCTATGGGAACTGAATACCATACTTTTAGAAATAAGCAAGCATGATGCAGCGTCTAAAAGTATCAGTCAATTGCCCCCAAGACTGTCGGGTTTCTGATTAAGAGATCGTATTGCCGACCGGTGCGAGACTCAAAAAGTTATAGGAATCCGAATGAACGAGTGTAATTTCAATAAAGAGTTAAATAGAATAATCAAATGTGTAGCTAACTATTATACAAATGACCAATAATAAATTGGCATTCTAATCTAAATTTGAGGTCATAATAAAATAGAGTCAGATAATAGTTTAATTGGAATTAAACTACTTTGCCACACTGAAAAGACCGAATGCACAAGAAACCTTCCCCGCCCTATGGGAAACCACCGTTGGGCCAATTGGGAGGGTCTTACAGTGCAACTGTAACTTCAACAAATGTCAATATCCTTTTAGATTCTAGTTCTAAGTTTTCTTTTGGAATGTTCATTTTAAGGTCCTGTATGGTGTATTTCCAGAGATACAGAGATTTCAATGTGGCTCTGTGTGCAAATTGTTGAACTTTACCAATTTTCAATGGTTAAAAAACAAATATGCATGACTTTGCATACAGCTGATACTTGTTGTATTGAAAGAGGAATGTGTGAAGAAGAAATAATGTTAAAAGTGAAAATGTGCCTATCCACATAAAAACATAAATATCTTGATTTTTGAGATTCCAAAAAAATATACTGTTATTAACAATAAGGAATCAAAAAAGACATAAACAAAACCTGAGGTGCAGGTCAAGAGAGATAAATCTAAATTTACATGAGATTTGACTGTCATACCTTGACAAAGGCTTTGTGCCGAAACGTTGGTTAATAAAAACTTTTTGCAAGTGAGTGTGCAGTCAAATCTCATGTATGTTTAGATTAATAATAAGGAAAACATGGCTATTCAGCTGGTGCAATACTTTTATTCCATTTTTGTATTTCAGAAATGTATTTCTAAAAATCTGAGGAACGAAGTTAATGTGCTTCAATTTGGCTATTTTAGTGTGTTTTTGGTACTAAAATATTGTTAAAATTGTTATGTTTTGATAGAAGGAAAGAAGTTACAACATTTTAACATTATTTGTTCTTCAGACATTACTCCTTAAATTACAATAAGTATCAGCTGTTTGAAAAGTCACCATTTGGTTTTTGGTCACTGAAAATGTGTACAATTTAACAATTTACTCATGGAGCCACATTGAAAACCCCATATCTCTGGGATTGAACAAAACTTGGGACTTTAAAAAGAAGATGCCAAATGAAAGGTTTGTTAAGAAACAAAATTTAAAAGGATATTAAGATAGCTTTAATACTTCTTGAGTTACAGGCATGCAAACTTAACCTGCTGCCATCTATGGAATTGATGTTTAAACAACACAAGACAAAGAGAAAATCACTTTTGTAGCTTTAGCAAAGATTAATTATGAATATTTAATTGATGTTGACAGTGTTATTTCTCATTTGATTATTTAATTTCTCTACCTGAATACTGTTAGACTTGCCTGAAAAACAATCTTTGTTCTATTATATTTATCTCTGCTTGTAATTTGTTTATTATTCTCTATGCAGATGCACTCCCCCTACCAAATCACCCCATTCATTCTAGAATGATTAATTCTTTCCAAATACAGCTATTCAAGTCATCTGGTGAAAATGTTCTCATATCACAATACATATCACAGAAAAACAAAATATTGCAATGTCAGTTTTTCTCGATATTGTGCAGCCTTACTATCTAAGTGTAAAAAAAGAAACAATGGTGCTCCCCCATCCCCCATAATTTAGCACTTGGGTAAAGTTGGTTTTATATTCGCACATTCGGACTTCTGATAAATTCAGACATTCCAATAAATGTGCAATAAATTAATGTTTATGAATTTTAAGCAGCGACATGATATTGACAAACAACGATTGTCAACTTACAAGTAATATTATACTTATATTATCTTCTTCTTTTATAGGAACATGTCAAATGTCAAAATATACAAAAATTCATAAGTGATATATGGACCCCCCTGGCATTATGTCAAGGACCACTAGGACCCCTGGTTGAGAAACACTGCTCTACAAAATAGCGGACTACTCAATACATTTTCATCCACGGCATTTCATATTTTGGCTTTCATCACTTATGTTTGTCTTTCTTCAGAAAAAAATATGAACAAAATCAAAAATTTGAGCCGAGAAAGTTTCTCAGATTTGGTTGATTTGACACGGAATGACCCTATAGACGTACATTATTTATATGCATAACAAAACATGTAAGTCTTTCAATTAATAAAACGTGCATATATAATAATTATAAAAAAGTTAGCAAAATGTTTTAAAAATAGTTACAGCATGTCACACCAAATCACGTCAACAACCCTTCAGTCTAGCCTTAGATCTACATACTGTATGTGGGCAAATGCCTTACTTATAAAATACTTATTTAGTATGTTTAAAAATCAACACTGAATCATGAATTATTTCTTACTTGTGTAATATTTCTTGTATATTCCTTGCACACAGCTTTGTGAGAGCACACCTGTTGCTCAAGTGCATATAGACTATAACAGGGTGTTTTTTTCAAAGCAATTAACTATTGTACTTCATCGCCACTTATGGACCACTCCACTATCATCACCACACACGTAAATACCAAAACACTGGGGTTAAGGAAAAGTACACAGTACCTTTTCACGCAGTGATTTCAGAGGCTCTTCATCACATTAAATCCAACAGCAATGAAGGACTAGCAAAGGCTAAAATCCAAGCAGACTTGTCAAGTTGTCAGATGCATTTCTTCCCAAATCTTTACTTTTCATTGCAGTGAAATGATCTAAATGATGTGAGAAGTGTTTGCTACAGCAATCAAACCTAAAAGCATGGGTCTAATAGTGTCGAGTAAATATATCAAATGGACAGTCTCATAGTCTTTTTTCATCCATTCTCAGCAGACAGCACTAATGGAAGGAAAGTGCGAGTGTTTTAATGGGAGAGTGTCTTTCATATCGAGTCATTTATATCGATCCACAACATTAGATTGCAGACAAAAGTGCCGTATAAGTTTAAAAGGCGTTCAGATGGTTAAATAACATGCTGTCAAGCTCGCTTAATATATAACTGTTCAGCCGTTGCGTCCGTTTGTTTATACACACACGTGATGACGCGCTGCTATGTTTCTCAAGCGCAAAGCGTCTCTGACAACCAACCGGAAGCATATCAGAATTTCCGTGTTACGGAACAGACTAAACCACAGAGAAAAGAGGGGAGCGTGTATTTGTTAATGTTAGAATTTTCTTCTCATTCGTTGTTTTTTACTTCAAAATCGATCATGTTTTTATTTTATATCACTTTTCTTCAGGACTTTTTATAAATGTGTGCGATTTAAATTGAATACAATAATATTTAAATGAATTTGAACATAGTGTTCACCCCTAATAATATTACGTGGTCAGGCTGCACACTGTACGCTAGTTTTGAAGCACAACTAAACTAAGCAAAATGACAGAAACAACGAAAGCGGAAAAGAACTATTCTATCTAGTTTTACAGTTAGCGTCATATTACTCATGTTATGTTTGTTATATATATACAGTACTGAAGTTGTCGTGTGATTTAAGGCGAATGGCCAGTGTTGACATTTGGCGCGCAACTGTAGTGCCACAAGAGCGAGATCAGACTGTAGAAATCTTCATATCAGAGTTGTCATATCTTCATAACATTGCATTTGTGTCTGTTTCAGGTAAGATAGAAACATTGTACGTATATTATATTTGTTAAGCAGTTGTGAAGGTTTTCTTAAGCAAATTACGTTTTCTTGCGATTTTTTCTTTCTGTAGTTTATCTGTATTTATCATATAATATGTTTTTTTTACTAGGATGGTAGACGAGAAATATGTCTTTCAAATGTCTGGTATCAAGAGCCATTCTCAGAAAAGACAGTTACTCCAGGGCATCAGACTGCTGGGGGGCAAATATATTGGGGGCTCTGTAAGTATCTGCACCAATGTCACATAATTTCTTACCCTTTGCAATGGTAGTAGTGATCAAGTCAATCCTAAAAAGAAAAATACATAAATTGTGAATAAAGACATCTGGTTGACGTATTGTATTGTACAGTGGCCCTAAAATATTTGGACGGTTTAGTTGGTTTGACAGATTGCATAAGAAAGAAAATATCAAACCAAAAGTGTAATTTATTTTAAAGAAAGTACACACAAGCACACATATCAAGCAAAATATTTAACAATTTGTTTTGTTTATAGCTCAGAAATATGAAGATGGTTGTAGGGAAAGCTCTAATGTCATTTGTTTGCAAAATTTACTTGGTTTGATATATTTTAAAACAGTATTTCAATAAGTTTAAGTGTGATGTAACCACTCAAAAGCGCACTGCTATATTATACAGCCTTTGGAAATTTCACACGAGCCCACCTTCTCCTCTATGACATCAAACGTGTCTTACGGTGCGTACAGAAAATGATAAAGTGTTGGTGATTAGCCCTGAAAAATGACTCTAATTGCTTCCTGATGCTACAGTGTATTTCGGACTGTGTAATTTTGCCCTTGCCCTCAATACCATCTTAATATAGTCACAGATTGTTCTCTCTACTAATTGAACCCCTCATGAGAATAAACTCAACCTCTAAGTTCTTGACCTTTTCCTAAGCTATCTCATGGTAAGGTTGTAGACCAGATTAGTAAAGTGACTTTAACATCAGATAAGATATTTTTACATAATTTACTGTTCACAATATATCAGTGCCACATGTTTCTGTTCCAGGAGTTTAAGGAGGCAACAACTCACCTCATCGTCCAAAAAGGTTTAGCAAGTGAAAAGTTTCTCGCAGCCTGTGCTGGAGGTGTGTAATATTGAAAATTGAGACTTGACCGTCATGTGCTTTGATGGATTAAATAATTAAATTCTTGACATTTTACAGGAATGGGCTAATATAAGTTAAACTAATAATGAAACAATTAATTGTCTTAACCACAAATTATTGGTCTGGAAATGAGCTAAATTTAAGCAAATGCACTCCTTAAAAAGCTATTGCTATCTTAGAAAACATCAAAGTTTTTGGCAGAATATGGGAAGTTGTGTGTGGAGTGATGAATGACAATGAAACATGGTGATACCCCAGAGTGGTGTTTTCAAAAATCTGGTGAAAAATATTATAATAAATGCATCTCTACCACAGTGATGATGGAGGAAGAGGTGTCATTGTGTGGGGAGCTTTTGTAGCTGCTGTTATTGGTGAGCTACTTCACTGTGAAAAGCTTTGGAGCACAGGAGAATATTGAAGAATGGCTTACTTCCCACAAATGAAAAGTTATATAAAGACTGAGGAATGATCAGATGTTATTTTTCAATAGGACAATGCTCCTGCTCAAATTGCCAAGACAACCAAGAAGTGGCTTGAGAACAAGTCCATCAGGCTCATGTTTTGGCATTAGTCAGAGTCCAGATTTAAACCCTATAGTGAATATTTTATCTCACATTAAGCAAACAACCTGGGAAATGTCTTTCAACTACTCATGAACTGTTTGAAGCCATTAACATTGAGTGGAACAACATTAACTCTTCTTCCTATAAAAAGCTGTCTGCAAGTTGGGGAAGGCTAGTTACTTTATCTACAGTGCAGTTCTTGCTAATTTCCTGACCAGTGATTTGTGATTAAAAAGGTCAAGACCATTAAAAGACCAATAAATGGTATTCATATAACATAATAATGAAATAATACTCAAATGGTGACTTTTGTTTCAGGGAAGTGGATAGTCACCCCGCAGTTTGTTCTGGACAGCGTGAATCAAATGGCGTGGCTACCAGAGGCTTCATATGAGTTAAACTTAACTGCTCAGACCCCTGAGATACCCAATCCACTGAAAACATGGAGAGAGAGGGTGCTTAACGGAACAGTGTCTGGAGCCTTTCAGGTGAGCATTGCTATATTGTTAGCTTATTTAGAAAACAGCTAAAATAAATGAAGCATGTTTGACATTTCTCATTTCCACCTGTAGGACTGGGTAGTGCTCATTGACATTGATGATCCAAGGAGGAGGAGTATTTTTGTCAGGTCAGGATGTGAACATTGACTTTGTTTGGACAACATGCTTTGGGCCTTCAAAATGATATTTTGATATTTTGCTGGAAATCTTGAAATTGCATATGTGAATTTTGCAAACTACTTTTTGTTTGCAGGATATTAAAAGCAGGCAGAGCTGTTGTCTTCACAGACTGGCCAAAGTCATATGCTGTAACTCACGTTTTGACCAAAAACACATCCAATGATAGAGCTGAGGAGTGTGGAATCCGCCGCTATAATGTCAGCTATGTAGCCAAACATCTTTTTGGGGTAAAGTAACTTACTTTTTGTATTGTACACTTTTTTTTTTAAGGAGTAGTTCATCCAAAAGTGACACATTTATCATTGGTAACTCACCATTATGTCTTTCCAAACCTGTTGTGTTGTCTTCTTTCATGGAATGCAAAATTAAGACAGTTTTCCGTACAACAGAATCATGTAGTGACTGGAAAACAATCACACACCATTTTTAAGTAAGCAATGTGTTTGTTTATTACAGTGAGACCAGGACAAATTAACCCAAAATATAATTATTTACATAAATTTACAAATTATATACATTTGTTAACCAAGCAAAAATAATTCACAAAAGAACAGGGAAAAGAGAAAGAACGAGACCGTGCCAAATCAAAGAAAGGAACAAAATATAACCAATCTTACTAAGCAGAAAACAGAACTTCTAATCTAACTCAACCATCAATATTCACAAAAAAAAAAAAAACCTGCACTGAACAAAAAGAAAAATCTTCAGCGTCAAGGACGCCCTAAATACACTACTCTTACTATAAACCAAAAATAAACCAAATGGGCCGCTAAACACTGCTTATCAAAGAACACAGACTTAACCAACAGGTATTAAACACAAGGATGGTACAGGGCAAAACAAGCACGTGAGTCAACCACCAAACAACAAAAGAATGTGTGGCGTGCCAGAGAACTCCCGCTTCCTGCACAGGTGCGCTCTTTAATAATCAACTAGGGCGCCCTCATTGGTGAAGCCGTGCGTTGTCGTCACTACGCGTCACGGTGATTGGCAAAAGATTTAACCACTCAGGTCACCCTGCTGAAACGAAAGTAAAGACATAGAGAAAAAAAAAGAGGGAAGGAAACAAACAAACAAAATACCATTCCTAAAACAAATAATAACATAGGACATAACAATTACTCTTGTCCAGTCATATACATTCACCTGGGTGGTCATTTGTTCCCTTATTACTCCCTGTGTATTTATACCCATATATTCCTCTGTTCATTGTTCTATGTCATCAGTATTGTGTATGGTTATTCACTTAATACTCCTGAATTCTCCTGTGATTGTTATTAAAGAATATTATCTCCTTCGTCATGTGGATCATTTAATACAGCCACACGTGAAAATCAGCATTAGAGAAGGATTTCTGAAGGATCACGTGACACTAAAGACTGGAGTAATGAAGAGTTATTTAAAATCATAATATTTTACAGTATTACTGTTTTACTGTGTTTTTGACTGAATAAATGCAGCCTTGGTAAGTGTATGAGATTTCTTTTAAAAACATTAAAATTTTACACCAAACTTTTGATTTGAACAGCTTTTACTTTTTATATTCAACCTTAAGCTTTGATATTAGTGATTTGTTTTTTGTTTTTTTTTTCTTTCTTTCTTTCTTTTGCAGCATGTTTGCTCCGAGTTAAACTGGTCATGTAATTTAGAGTCCTTCGATGAAGAAGAGACCTGTGAAAAACCCACCCTGGCTGCTGCTGTCACTGACAAGTCCATGAATGTCACTGATGACTTTTCACTTAAAGAATTGGAGGAAATGTTCAAAGAATACATCATAATAATGGAGGTCTAATATATTTTTATTCTCCCCATCCAATTTTTATTCTGGTACATTTATAAATCATTTTGAAACATAATTATAGCTTTCACAGATGGATTTTAGGCACAAATGAGAAAGTTGTCATGGTTATCACTGTAACTACAATAAAGTATGACCTTACATGACATCTCGTTCCAGCAACGGAAGAAGATGCTTTTGACAGTCCCAGAGTTTTACAGCTACTACACGCCCAACCTGCCTGTTCAGGTATTCAAACCTGTGTAAAAAAACTTTTCAGCACGTCTTTCTGCCATACACAAACTGTTAAAGTGTTTGACTCATCAAGAGGATTGGGTCATTCAATTTCCTGTGTGTCACATAGAGGAGTAATAAACGGAGGGCTCATCACAGCCAGGTCACCTGATTTAGGCAAATCCGTTTGATCGGTCCACTCATGATTGGCATACCCATTAAAGAAACATTGCTGTGCGCCTCCACTGGTTTCTCAAGCGGAAATGCCCAAATGCACTCATTTGACACTGACCCTGAGAACACATTATCATCAGTCATCTTATTTCCTGTATATCTTTCTCTGTTTCTCTTATACTCAGATTCCAGTGGTAGATTTCAGCAATGTGCAGAGCTTGGTGGAGTGTGCCTTCTTCCCTCAAGCTCTGGAGGAGATCCTGGGGTCCCTGCAGCCTGGAGTGAAGCCTCCAGCCCCGCTGCTCCAACAGCTAATGCAGCACACACTGCATGTATGTATAATAAGAGCTATTCTGAATATCCTGGAGGCTCTTATAAAGCACTGTTACTTTTAGTTGGTATTATCTTTCTTAAAAAGCAAAGTGTAGTATGTTCTCTTTCATTAAGGATGTTGTAAAAAGTGTGATTTCTGCTGCATTAAAGGGGTGGTTGATTATGATTTCACTTTTTTAACTTTAGTTAGTGTGTAATGTTGCTGTTAGAGCGTAAACAACATCTGCTGATTTACGACGCTCAAAGTTCAATGCAAAGGGAGATGTTTTATTTTAAAGAATTCGCTATGACTACAACAAATGGCTGCTAGGGACTACAACGAGCTTCTTCATGGGTTAGTGACATCACTAACCCTAAAATTTACATAAACCCTGCCCCTGAGAACACGCAACAAAGAAGGCGAGGCCATATTGGGCTGCTTTCTCCATCAGTTTCTGACTCCGGTTTGAACAATGTAAGGCTGAACACCGTTACTGACAATCGTCATTTTTGCAGTGTGGGATTCTCCAGCTTTGTTGTTGTTGAGCAACTGAAGCACTAGCTGTTAAGGCTCCGCCCTCTTTTGGAAAGTAGTCCAGGAGCAGCAGCTCATTTGTATTTAAAGGGACACACACAATAATGGTGTGTTTTTGCTCACACCCAAATAGGGGCAAATTTGATACGCTATAATAAATGATCCGTGAGGTATCACAGACACATTCTGGGGACACCAGAGACTTATATTACATCTTGTTAAAGGTGCATTACAGGTCCCCTTTAATCCCAAGTGTAACAGACAAGGCTTAAGACCAAAATCCCAGACCAAAATGCATGTTTGAGCTGTTGAAATGAAATGACATATCTTAAAATCATCACAACATTTATTATCTTGTATTGACAATGCAAGAGTTGAGCACTTTGTACAGTCTACTCCAGCACATCCCAAAGACTTTCATTGAGTTTGTTTTCATGCACCCTCATAATGCGATTTATAATGGGATTTTATTGCGATTAAACTTTACCTCATGTGAACGCAATACTTTAAACAAAATAATATGATTAAGCTCATAATCATAGTAACCATACTTGCATTAAACTATGTGGCGTACACTATTTTAATCGCAATAAACACCTTATTTCACATTATTACCATTCTGACCAAAGTGTGCATGTGCTCGGACATACACAGATGCTCTGTTTCCTTCACATAACTTCATGAATGAACTCTTGTGACATTATTCTGAAGTTTTCCCTCCACTCTGAATCGCTAAACTCTGTCAACACAACTCGCAAGTTCTTACTCTGATTATTGGAAATAATCGCATTATTGGTGCGCATGTAAACATAGTCAATGAATTTAAGGTCTTGGCTCAGAGGTGCCAATTCATGTGTGAAAATGATTCTTCAAGCTCCCTCCCGACCATTCTTTCACAATTTGAGCCTGATGAATTAGTGTTAAAAGAAACATATAACATGCTATAAACATAATAATAACAGCGATATTGATCCAGTCATAATTCTCTTAAGCATTTGCCTATTTAAATCCAAACATTGATTTGAGGTTTGCTTACTATCTGAACTCCCCACAACAGATGGAACTGTTTTGAAATGTATTGAATTTTATTATTAAAAGTTTGTTTGGACCTCCCCTGTTCTGGGTTGACCAGATAACCCAGTCTTCGCTCTTGCTCTCTCCCTTCTAGGGCGATGCAAAACCATTGTACCTCAGCATGTTCATCACTGTTCTCCACAGTATCCTGCGCAACAATCCTACCTGGGGTTCTCCCGGACACACTAAGTACTTCCTTCAGGTCCTCCAGTGTCCAGAGTGTAAGGGCGGCCTCTGGTCACTTCTTGAGACGTCAGTTCGGTATGAAACTGTCAATGTACCTGTCAGAACAGCTCATAAGCAAACAGAATTTCTCTCAGTAATGCAATTTTGTCTGATTTATTCAAGAGTGTGTCTGGCAAGCGAAACCACCTGTCACTCACTGCCAAGCCCACCATCCACTGAGTTGTTTCGTCTCCATTGTAACCTGCAGGAGTTCTTCCTGAGACTCTTTCAGCTAGAGCTTCATGCTGCTAGCTTAGGGTGAGCACCTGAGCTCTGTTCATCTCTGCTTCAATAAACAACAACTTTATGATATTCTACATGAGCCCAAAGAAGAGAAACTGCAGTGTTTTTCCACCCCTCAGCAAAATAAACACAGAAAAAACATGTCAAAAAGAATATAGAAACTAAAATTCAATCTGTAGCTGCTTTGGAGTTATGTTGATGTCTTACTGTACACCTTTTTGTTTTTAAGATCAAGTCTTTGTAGGTAGGCACATTCATTCTTTTTGGATAGAAAGACAATAGTTAAGTAACTGTGTTAACTATAGATATTAATATATGTAGATTCTACATTAGGAACTTGTCCTTATTATGGCCACATGTCTATGTGTCTGCTATATTAGACAGGATTACATATTGTATATTCAATAAATTACCTTTTTAAATCTGCATAAACTTTTTATATAAACCCTAACTAAAAATGTTGATGATTTCAACATAACAGATCTGTCAATGTATCCATAGCTGCCGCATCTACATATTAATACTTATGGCAGTAACCCTGTCTTACTCCGTGCAGGAGGTCACCCAGAAGCAGTCGGGCATCTGTTCTGTACAGCACCTTTTGGAACATGTGGGAGAAGTCGACTCTGACCTCCAGGGCAGTTCAGCAGCTCAGCACGCTGTTGATCAAAACTGTACTTTGTGCTTTCAACTCCACTCAGGTAGGAGTCTTTCAGTCTTCTGTGTGATAATGATAATCTATCATAGTACATAGTAGCTGCTTTTTATAACATAACCACAAAAAGTGTGGTAAATAAAAATGAATAAATAAATATATATGTAATAAATATATATAATATATTCTTTTGTGATGGGGCCATTGAAAATACCAGCAGGCCAAGTATATTGCTGTTTCTTAATTCTAAGAATGCAAAGAACAGACTTTCATTCTTGTGGAGATGGGCTACCTTGAAAGAATAAGCTTGGAAGGGCACAGAGCACAGTTTTGTGAGAAATGAGATGTACTTTGATCTTGTTGCTTTACTGACCACCCCAGCGCATTTTAAGTAGTGGTAATCAGGATTCAGGACATGCCCCCTACATTATGAGGACATCCCGATGTTAAATAAACATTTTATTTATTTATTTTAAATACAAAAGGTTTTCTGAAAATATTAGCTCAGTATTAAAACCATTATGCCTATGAAATGTCTTGATAGGAGACTGTTTGTTTATTTTTATTATACATTTTTTATCTTTTTATCGCAGATGCCATGATGCCACTTAATAATAATAGCATATTTTATTGAAATCTCCTGTTTTTAGACTTTTATAAGATATAAAGACACACATAAGGTATATGTTTATTGTTGCAACATATTGTTTTGTGATCTAAGTGCAAACAAAGTAAATTTTCCTTGTTAAACTACAATTTGTCATATTACACCTGTTTGACTATAGAATGCCAAGAGATTTCCACATTGAATATAACATTTTGTCGAGACATGTCCATTCCAGATGCTTCATCAGGCTGTACAGGCTGAGTTTACTGTGTGTTTGTGTGTAGGAGTGGAGGCTGGGAATGTCAGTCACTCTGCAGGAGATTATGTGTGTAGTGGTGGAGTTCTGGGCTCAGGAACACAGTCCACTCAACAGCAGCCTGGTGGAGAAAGGCTTTAAAGACCTGGCTGAACACATTGCCATACTGTGCCAAGGTATCCCATAGTGCAGTGGGAAACTGGTGAAACACTTTTTATAAATATACACTCACCGGCCACTTTATTAGGTACACCTTGCGAGTACCAGTTTGGACTCCCTTTTGCCTTCTGAAAAAACGGGGTCAGTTGCTTCAGTTTTAATTCTTCACGGCATAGATTCAACAAGGTTCTGGAAACATAGGGTTCTGGGTAGGGTTGCACCAGCCGTTCGTAAGTTCTTTCTTAAATTGGAACGTAAAGTCCACACTAGTGGCTTAGTAACTACTAGCTAGTTTGTAACTAACTCTGTACTTTATTCGGTTGCACCATTTGTTCTTAAGGCAGAACGTAGCTAGTAGCTCGTAAGGTCTCCGTAAAGTAATGCGTAGTCGCATAATATGACGTTTACCTTCAGTGATCCTTCAAATACAGGAGCAGAAGTTGTTGAAATTCCGTGAATTTCAGTTTATCCTTCATTCTGACTTATTTTGCCTCACGTAGCTAACAGTAAAAATAAGTTCCCATTAAATATAATAGCCTACTACTTAATCATAAATGTTTTTATATGTAAATAACATTCAGAAACTGTATTTGAAACGAAATTAATAAAGATCAATAAATAAATACTGAAACAACAACAACAAAAACATAAGAAATTATATTTATTGATTATGACTGATTTTATTTGACATGCACAACACTGAGTGATAGGACCAATGCACACAGCGGCGCGCTGTTTAACGGGTTCGTGTTGAAGAGTGTCTAACAAAGTAATCTTTTCACATGATGTTCTCTCTCTTAAAATTTAAGAGAGTGTAAATGTCAGCAGCATCATATATGTGTAAAGAATGAAGTCTGTCAGGTAAAACAAGAGCTTATTGATGCAGTTCAGTCAGTCTGCTATTTTATTCCAACCGTTACTCCTGATAGGAGGCTTCCGTAAATATTTAGTGTATACGTAGAGTTACGCTTCAACTAAGTTTAATGGTGCAACACAAAAATATTTAGTAGTGTGTAAGTTGTAACTTAGTGCCCATATACGTCAAAACTAGTCTACGTTGTAACTTGCGCACAGCTGGTGCAACTGGCCCCTGAACCCTAGAGATGTTTTTTTTTTGTATGTGAAAATCCCAGTAGATCAGCAGTTTCTGAAATACTCAGACTAGCCTGTCTGGCACCAACAACCAAGCCAGCCAATGAAACCTTTCTTCCCCGTTCTGATGCTCAGTTTGATCTTCAGCAGATCGTCTTTACCATGACTGTTTCTCAGCCTTGCCAGGCTGCCTTGAAAGAACACACTCGGAAGGACGCAAGGGCACAGAACACAAACTAGTGAGAATTGAGATTTAATGTAATGACCTTGTTGCTCAACTGACCATCCCAGCATGTTATAAGTAGCGGGCAATGTACAATAAATCACAAACAAATGTCATAACCTATTAAAACATCATGATTTCACTTAAGAACTTATATTGAGAAACAGCCCTAAATGCATTGAGTTGCTGCCATGTGATTGGCTGATTAGATATTTGCATTAACGAGCAGGTGTCCGGTGAGTGTATGTAGCAAAAGTGATTCTTCACCAGTGATTATATATTCATTGGGAATTTACATTTAAAGATTTAAATAATGGCTGTAAGTACATTCATGTCTCCTCACTTAGACCTTCACTGTGACATGCTGAAAGAAGTGATTCCAGCCATTCGCTCCACAAGGCTCCGCATGTTGACTGCCGACGCCATTTACAGAAACATCTGCTGCAGCAGGGGCCTGATCCTAAGCTCTGAACCACTCTGCTTGCAAAAAATTGTGGGTTTTATCTTGTATACATGTTTTATTTACAGCACATTTTGGCTTCTCAGAAGTCTGTATTCATCATATAACGCAACACCGTGAATAAAACCTTCAGTGTGAAATGGAGAAAAATTGAGAAAAATATTTTTTTTTCTCCATGTCTCCTGCCAGGTCTCAACCTACCTCAAAGCTCTAGGGAACTTGTGTGATCGAGGATCAGTCCAAACCCTGAAGGGACAGAGTGACAGAACAGAGATGAATCAACCCTCTACCAGCAGTGATGCCCATGTTCGAGGCTCAGAGTGAGTTTCACCTCCGCCACATCTATCTGCTCATGCTGTTGTCCTCCACACAGACACTACAGATCACAGAGCAAAGGAGAAAAGCAAGAACACATTCACTTTTTTTTAAATATTTGTATATTTTTGATGAATAGAGTAAGTACTAGTGTTTACTTTTGTAAGATGTTTCACTGTAAAATCACAAGAATTAATAGGTGTCATTTTCTACATCCTTGTGCCATCAGAGCACATTTTGAGATAACCACTCTCCACTTACATCACTATAAGATCCTCTTTATGTCTGCATCCATACGTGTATGACAGAGGTAGAGAGTGCAGTAGGTGCCTTTAATTGGACAATTTTCTGCCATTATGGGGCATTAGAGTGGTTTAAGATGGCTAATGGAGAGAGACAGGGTGCTGTCCTGCTCTGTTGGGGCAACCTGTGATGGCAGCAGACCACCAGCCCTGTTACTGTTGGTGACATGGGGGTAATTGGGGCTGTGTGCCTCTCAACCAGCTCAATCAACTGCTGCTTATTTTTTGCTTACAGGCTTCAGCTCAGACATGATGCTTGGCTGCTTTTAAATCTAAGCTGAGAACAATGTTGCTGTTGTTGTTGTTGTTGTTAACAAAAACAATTTTAAATTGTTTTAGTTATTTGAAATAAAGGATGAAATCATGCAGTGGCAGCTAACTGAAATAAAATAAGTTTAAGTTTAAGTAATACAAAATTACTAAAACTGAAATAAACAAATTAAAGATATATAGGAATAGTTTTTTCAAAAAACCAAAAACCCAAATTACAAAAAAAAAAAAAAAAAAAAAAAAAACTAAAATTGAAATGAAAACTGAAGATATAAAAATAAAAGGCAATGCAAAATATAGTACAATACAGTACAAAAGTATGGAAACATTACAATTGTTTAATGGTTTTAAAAGAAGTATCTTATGCTCAGTAAAAATGGTAATATTGTGAAATTTTATTACAAATTAAAAGAAAAAAAATTGTAATGTCTCCAAACTTTTTATAGGTAGTGTAAACACTGACTGAGAATAGTTAGATACTTTGCTCTCAAAAAGAGTTAAAAATAAAATTAGCAAGTTCTGTTTAAAAAAAATATAGATATCTGCTCCAAATAGATTACATAGACTAAGTCAATAAGATTCTAAACATCCTGTTATCATGTTTGACAGTGTGCTGTCATAGAATATTTTAGGGCAGCAGTGGTCACAGGAAGAACATTGTGTCTGCACTCTAATACACACACTCACAGACTTGTACACTGCACACAGTGATGTTTACTCCTCACTAATAGGAAACTAAATGGCCATGTGTCTGTGAGAATGTGGATGTTTGTACTGTTCTGGTGTGTTAAATTGCGCCTTGGTTCTGAACAATCCAATTACTAGGGAACAAGACACTGTGGAAGCAGGGGTTTTTATTTATCTGACAGCAGTATCCTTTAGGCCACTCACAGCCTGACTGTAGTATTCTTCTGTAGCTATTTGTTCTGTATTTTAAAATTCACTTCGTGAGCATCTTCTTCAGTCAAACCTTAGCAAGAATTTATTAAAGAATATTCAGGACTCACCCTCAAATAGCTGCTACATTTCCTTAGCTGCACATTTTAAAAGCAAATCATTCCACTCGGTGGCTATCTTGGGCATCTTTTGTCCTATGTAGGTTATAGTTTCAGTAACATCTTTCAAATCATAACTAAAATCTTGCTTCTTTAGCTTTAGAAACTGTTCTTCTTGGTTGGTCCAATACTCATGTACATTCCAGAGCAATGACAATGCAGCACCATGTGATTGACTATTTTAATTGTAAAATGCAATTAATATAAGTTGTTGTTCATTTAATTGTAAGGTTTTCTTATTGGATTCTTCATGAGTCAGAAAAAACCTGAATATATCAGGGAAAATTTAAAGTTGTGATTTCCAAGCCTGAAAAAGTCATGGAAACTTCTGTAGTGAAAGTATTTTTTTTTTTTTTTTTTTTTTTATAGTTTTGCTGTGCTCTAAAATATTGCATCAGCTAGATTAAAGGATTTTGCCTGCAAGCCAGCATTGAGGGGGTTATTGGAGACATTTTTGCATTATAAAGTATAATCATTTTAATCTATTAATTAAAAAAAAAGTTATTATCTATCATACAATTTTAATCCACATTAACAATCTAGACAGATAGGTCGATAGTTTGATTAATCGATCGATCGACCATGTGCCTTAGTCAACACTTGATCAGACATCCAACACACTTAACCCAACTAAAACATCAGCTGCAGCTGTGCCTGCATCACTGTAGTGATTTTGGTGCCATTTACTGACAGTTCCTTAAACACTGGCCAGGAACTCCATCCTGGGAGAGCTCCACGGGGGGGTCTGGATAGCTGTCTCCTCGGATAAAAGGATTCAGTAAGTACAGCTAACGTACAGGCTGGCTGATAGTTGCTACAGGCGATGCACTTAGATGCCAGTCTCTAAATTCCATCCTGTGGTAGTGTGAAAATGTCGTGACAGTGATATAATGATGTTTGTAGATTCGAGCGGTGGTGTAAAGTGGGGCATATTTAGTGAACTTTGTGTTAGGGTGTCATCACTCTGTGTTTTGTAAGAGATTGTCTTGGAAGTTTTAAATATTACAGGCTTTTTCCAGCTCTCCGGTCCTCTGGCTAAGGATAAATTCTTAATTTGGCCGTATTTATGAGTGTTTTCATGATGTGCTGATGTTAGCATACATGATATATCCTATCTATTTACCCACAAGCTCTGTGAACTATTGTCCCTTCAAAAACACATGGCTTCATGTCTCAATCTGTCTGTGAAATGTTACTGTGTGTTCTTTTCAGACCTGCGAAAGACTCGACAGGCAGCTCAGATTCAGGGAGAGAGACTGTCCCGAGAGGTTACCACAGAGTCAATGCTGCAGGTAAGAGCTGCTGCGTGCCATTGTCTGTCTGTCTGTCTGTCTCTGTATCATTCTATCATTCTGTCTATCTTTTCTTTATATATCATTCTGTCTACATGACTTTCGACCTGTCTTTCTGTCTCTCTGTGTATCTGTTTATCTATCTATCTGTTTGTGTATATATGACATACAAGTATATATGTATGTCATTCTGTCTATCTATCGTTCTATGTATCATTCTATCTATCTGTTTCTGTCTATGTATCTGTCTGTCTATCGTTCTGTCTATCTACCTGTCTTTCTGTCTGTCTGCATCTCTCTCTTTTATTTCAGTTCTGTAGTGCATTCAGCTAGGTCAAAAGCTCTCGACAGAGCCTCTCTTCATAACCTCAGGCAACAGCATTTACATTCCACATGCTTTTTATGCTCCCCCCATCCTTTGGTGAGGAAGAGGTGGAAAATACATAAAAACCAGTTGACACACACACAAACATAATGCTTGTCAGATCCCCCGTTTAAGAATATTAAACACTGCAATTAGGATTCTGCTGTGAGGAAGGAGAGGAGAAGAGGGGGCGAAAGAGAGAAAGACAGAGGTAGCCGAGCCTGGAAGTTTCTGTAATTAGGAGGTTGGCACTCCATGTGAACCCACCAAGGTGTCAACGCTCATCTTTCCCCTTCCACCTGATCAGAAAGACCCCCACACCAGAGCAGGGAGCGGGGGAGGGCACGGAGAGAGAAAGACAGCCCTGTTTTCAGGAGACTCAAGGCTGCTGCTCCCTGCCTTGTGTTGTTTTTTGCACTACGTGCTCCCTATACTGATGTGTAGCACATCAATTTTTGATGAAGCATCCGCAGGCTCTCAGCTGTAGATTTCTGTAGGTAGATGCTGCAGTGTTTTTCTCAAGGTATGCAGGTCCATGCTGCCTTGTTAACTTCACCCTGAGCTGTCTGTCTGCTCAGTGCACTTCATTGTGGCTTATGACTACAAGTAATGATGCTATAAGCATATTGGTGATGGTCTTGGGGTAAAGCTCAGATTGGGATATTGGGATGCAGTTTGCAACCCCTTTCATCCAACTGGATTTTTAAAACCTAACTCACTTAATTTTGTAAAATGTTTTGCTTGAAAGGTGTGTTTCTGCTAGGGCTGCCCATAATCGATGTCTATACTTTAGTTGTCGAGAAGAGGCTTAGTTGACCATAATTTTATTAGTCTGTTAGTCACAAAAAAAACAAAAAACCTTCACACGAAGTGGTGAAGTCAGGCAGTCTGTGAGGGACAGATCGTTAACGGCGGGTCCTTCTGGTACTTACAGTAGTATCGGGCAGGAAATCCAAACGTTCACCTATCATTCATCGACCTCAATTATGGCTTATCATTTGAAACATGTAAATAATAGCAACTTTCCTTGGCCGCTCACTCTAATTTTAACCTAGATTAATATGTGCAATGATTAGGCGCATATTCAAGTGTTTGTGCGGAGTGTTGAAGCTAAAGTATAGCGTGCGTACCGCATGACATGGAGGCACCGGTGTAATCACTTGTTTTTTCCTGACAACAGTGGAAACAACTTAAAATACTCAATTTTTGATCATATGGATAAGAGTAATACATCATTAAAAGCTGTAAAGAGTCTACTTTTATTTGTGTAAACTCAAAATAATAACAAAACGTTGTGCTTTTGTAAAACAATGAAAACAAACAGGATGCACTTTCTGCTTTCTTGGTTTTCCTGAACTGGAACATCAGTGTATACTTTCCTCAGACATGAGAAATATATCTATATAAAGCTTGAAATGTCTACCTTTTAAATGAACCAATTAAAATCGAAAAAAAAAAATACTTTCTGATTATGTAATATGTATGAAGTTTTATGTATGCGCTTGAACGCGGAATAGGCTATATATTACGCCTTTATATTACGCCTTTATATTACGCCTTTATATTAAAGGCTCATTATGGTTTAGTAATAGGCTTGGTTTACTTAGTTATTATATTAGATTAATATAAACATGATTAGTCAACTAATGGCTTTCATTAATGACCACTAATCAACTAGAAAAATCTTTAGTCAACTAATGCTCATATATATATATATATATATAATGACAAAGAAATAACTTTAATTTGTCATAACAAATAACAAATTGTCATGGAAAAACACATTTTCGTACTATTGGTTCTTAATTTTTTGTGTAGCCTCACTGAGCATCAGTGACCTCTTGCAGTATTTTATTATACAGTAGTTGTGTATGAGTCCCTCATTTGTCCTGAGTGGCAAAGCTGGATCTCAAACCAGGGACACCCATCACAGAGGACAAAAAAGTACATTTGTGTAAATTGAGTTATTAAATTGTGTAATGAAACGCAAGTAAGATGTTTGTTAGGTTACACAGCTTCATCAGGTCAGTAATACATTAAAAAGCGCATTTTATTTGATGCCACAAAATAAATATTAATTTGCACAAAGGGTGTGTAAACTTATGAGTTGTATCACTCTATCACTGTATATGGCGGCCCAGTACATGATTATTATTGATTTATTATACAATTTTTTTATTCACATTCCCATGAACTAGACGCTTAAACCTCTTATAACTCCCAGAACTACAGGATGTTGCTTAAACCTAAAAGTGGTCAAATTGAAAATGCATCTAGTCATCACGGTGTTCAAAATGCACTATTGTGACAAATAGCCTGTTATTTAAACCATTAGCCAACCTGCAGCAGGGCTGTCATCTCAGACGTCACAACCACACAAGAAAGTCCTCTCTACGAGAGAGAGAGAGAGAGAGAGAGAAAACAACAACAACTGCAAACGCTACACACATTTCACAATTTATAAAAAAGGACAGGATGGATTTATCCTCTTCGAGCTTGTAAATGCTGAGTATGCAATTACCCCTATAATGGAAGCGTTGTGTCCAAATTGGAGCCATTAAAGTGATTTAACAGAGGGAAGATTGGGCCTGGCATTTCTGAGACTGTGTACACATGGGGAGTTGAGAAATGTTTAATCACTGGGTTTTAGGGCCTATTAGGGTGTGAAAAAAGGGCCACTGTGAGCCAGAACTTGTCATGGTGCTGAGGCACTCATTAAGTAATACTTTTATTGCATTCAGTTTCATTTCTTCATAATACCCTGCTAATTATTTTCATTGAATTTGGGTTGTGAGCTTTTGTGATCTTGCTTTCATGCACTTCGACAGTTGAGTTAAGGGGTCTGTTGTTTTCCTACCCTGTTATTCTTTCCTTTGAGACAGAGAGAGATCAATATCAATATGTGCTATTTGTTTGCTATTTAAAGATAACCTGAAAACCATACTTGAGTAAAAGTACAGATACCTTATGAAAATGACTCCATTATAAGTTACAAGTCAGCAATTCCAATACAACTTGAGTAAAAGCCTCATTTCCACCGAGCGGTATAGTACAGTACACAATTTTTGCCATTTCCATTGACAGAAGTTGTGAATAGTACCCTAATTCCGAACCGTACCCTTCCGTTGGGGTACCTAGCACAGTAGTCCTAAATGACAACGATTCACCCATGTAGGCTATTAAACCTCTGACAAAAATAAAATCGCAAAATTCAAATCTGCATTTGCACTGAGGTTGATCTAGAGCAGTGGTCTCAAACTGCCGGCCCGCGGGCCATTTACGGCCCGCCCACTCCCTCTACCCGGCCCGCAACTGATCTCAAAAATAAAACATAATCCGGCCCGCTAAATTATTATTATTATTATTATTCTCTAGTTGCTACTTGTCTGATATGCAAAGAAAAAGTCGCTTTTCTAAGGGGCATTAACATATCGCGTGACATAAGCGGCCGCACCGCATTCTTCTCCTTTCCAATGCGCTTTCGCTCCAGTGGCGTCTGTCGTTGCTATGCAATCATGAGCCGCGCTCTCAATCGCTTCTATTATGAGCGCGCTTGCCTAAATTACAGTAAAAGCACTCGACTTTAAGTCACAAGTGCCGATTTAAACCACCGAAACGCGTCCGATGCAGCCATTAAACGTTACCGATGCTCAAACGGCATCTTGGACAAATGTGGCTCAGCTGTGTGAGCACAAGCGCTGCCAGGTGTCTGTCAAGAAACAAAAGAGTGTACAAATGCATTCAGGGATTTTATTTGTTCAGTACAGTGTTGTTTAGTGCAAGATTTTAATGTTATTTAAGTTAACATAAAGTAAGGGAAAATACTTCCACTAGATGTTAAAAACTAATAATGTATGTAACAATGAAAGATTTTTATTTTTTGGCAAAATAAAGTTGATATATAGCTCCAGTTTTTTTTGTTTATTTCTGACCCCTCCACGCCAAAGTTTTGCTGGTTTTGTTTCTAAATTACTGATTTTTTATTCCATGCATCTTGTTGGATGTGAGAAGTCGCACCAGACTATTTCAATTAATAGTATTATATTAGTAATATTATATTAGTTTATTAGTAGTATTGTATTAGTAATAGTATTATATAGTTGTATTACACTCTATAACAATGAGAGAGACACTGCTGTTTACATTTAGTATGGTAAATAAGATATTTATAGTATAGGTATAAAAATATTTTAGTAGGCCTAATGAAATTTGAAGTAAATGAGAAATAATGCAAAGGAAAGTAAATTTTCTGAAATGTTGTGCTTTCTTGCGCTTGAAGGTTAATATGGCCCTGCTATGAGGTGTCAGTCCCAGAAACGGGCCCCCGCCAATTTTAGTTTGAGACCCCTAATCTAGAGAGAGTTGTCAATATAAACAGCATTACAAACAATCTTGTCAAATACACAGTATCATTATTTCTGTTACAAATGTTTCTGTTACAACGCTTAACCAATAAGGTTCATTACTTAACTACATTAACTAATATTCAGGACATATTTTACACTTCAAATACAATGTTGTCATGTGTTTTTTTCTGACTACTTACAAAAGTGATTTAAGTAATCCAATCACAAAACATTTTGCATCCTGTTTACAACTGCATTTAGTGCAGTCCACTCTGAGATGACTTTTTAAGCCATGTGTAAACAAAGTTTGAATTTATTCATATATATATATAAACGTAATTAACTTGTTTTCACCTTCTTTGTATTACAACATTCAAAAATTTGTTCTTGGAGCCCAATTTAGGTATAAAAATGTTTCCGGTGTCTAAACCATGTTCTCAGTACTTCCACATCTTTTTTCTTTGTATCATGACAGAGAGTCACTCAGCGTACACAAAGTCGCAGACAGATTAGCCTTATCTGGTCATTTACATTTGCTTCTAACCTAATTTTCTCTGTTTGATCTGGCTTAAAGAGGCTTCTTGAAAATGCAACCAACATATTGATGTGAAAAGGGATGGAGCTTCTCCCTTTTTTCCCTGCCACAAGAAGAAAGAAGCCTGTCTGCTTTATTTCCCCCTCCTCATCCCTACTGCCTCTCTCCGCTTTGGCTCTTTTAGCACGCCGGGTTTTATCTAGCCAGCCAAGGCTGCAGAGAAATGGGCACCCTGGTGAGACCCAGTAAAGCATTTATTAGCAGCTTTGCACAGCAGCATTATAATGGTAGCCACAGAGGCACTCAAGTTTGGCCTTTTACTTTCTTGTGAAGTTCAGCCACACATGAAAAAAGGAAGCAGCCCACCCTCTAATATATTCCCGATTTGATATTGTATCGGCAGAGCAAGGGATGAAGGCTGCCTTACAAAGGGAGCAGGCAGAGGGAAAATGTAAATAAAAGTCCTTGGAGGCTTTTGTGTCTGGCTGTTGTAGTTTGCAAAAGTGAGGATCACGTGTTCCCATTCGTACTGCCCAGTGGAGCTTTTGAACTCTGGCTGTTTGAAAAATCCCATCAGAGGCTTTGTGTATGGGCTCTGTACCATAACTTTCCCCGGCTGAACAATACCAGACTGCCAGGAATCCTTTTCCCACAATCGCCTTCAACTTGGGGTGCTAGTGTAAGTAAAGAAGTCCCACTGTCCGGAAAAAGGGGAATTGCGACAAAGAGAGTGGATGAGCGCCTTTCTTTGCTTTCTCTCCGCTTCCTGTCCCTCTCCCCCCTCCCTCCCAAAAAAGCTTCTTTTTTTTTTTTTTTTCAGGGTCAGCCCCTTTTATCTGTTTAATTTTTACATTTTCCATGTCGTTAGAGTGTGTGCCCTTTATTCGTTTCTATGTCGAGCACAGGAAACATTAAATAAGCGATTGCGGGACTGTGGGGGCAGTTGGCAGGACGCACCCTGATTTTGGATGTTGCCCACTTCTCTCTTCCACTTGCCCTTTCTCTCTCTCTTTCTCTCCTCTCCATCCATGTGTAGGCGAGACACTCCTTCATCGAGCCTGCAAGAGGAACCAGGTGGAAACGCTGCTTCGTGTCCTCAGCGTGCCTGGAACGGACGTCAACATTAAAGGTAGGTTTCTGCATTCCTCCCCTGCCCTCGGTTGAATCGTCCTGCTTTTTAGGTTTTACTTTTTTTTTTTGTGCTGAACAGTTAGATCATGGAAAACAAAGGAAAGTGTACGTCACTTGTGGTTACAGACCTTTTAGATCAAATGTAAGGGTGTGTCTGGAAGGTTCGGACAACGTTTTAGGCTCGGTTTACTATTGTGCCATCAAGAAGATTTTGTGCACGCATTTCGCTTTCCAATCTCGTTTTGAAATCTTGTTATATTTGTGGGTAGTTTTGTCATATAGCTTCATAAGAAATCATTCCTTTATTGTTTTTTTTTTTACTGTTGCATTATATTTTTAATTTTCTTTCACCCTTAATATGAGATTTATTTGAGAACTACTAGCAGTTACATTTTCGAGTCAGTATGTTTGCGCAATTATGTTATGATGTACAGAATTGTTTACGATTGAGGCCTCTTTGCTAAATAAATATTTTTTTCTTCTTTTTTTTTTTACAATGTTGTGTGGGTATGTTTTTTTTTTTCACTCAAATAGACTGCACTGGGAATTGTAAGATGGGATTTGTTTTAAAATTATTGACAAACAGTTGCATTTTAGAGTCAGTATGTTTGCGCAATTATGTTATGACGTACAGAAATGTCTACGATTGAGGCCTCATTGCTAAAAACAATTCAAGTAGTTAACGTTTTGTTTACGTCGTTTAATCTAATTATCCGAATTAACAATTGTGTGAAAATGTTCTTTATTTAATATACTTGCCAGAAAATTACCTTTATTTAATAATTTACTTCACATTAACGTTACACCGCTATATCTGTTATATTATGTTATCAAAATTCTGCAAAGACAAACACTATACCGCATGTTTTTTTTACGATCGTGTGCAACATATCGAAATTGAGTTCTTATTAGTATACAATTATTTTATATTACACTGATTTATTTACTTTCTAACATCAGAAAACAGATTTTAATATAGCTTGTAATATGATCAGCAAAAAGCAGGTAAGCTAGGCCTTGTGAATGTCACAGTATCTTTTGCATCACTGTTTGTAGATCACGCTGGCTGGACGCCTCTTCATGAAGCCTGTAACCATGGCAGCACGGAGTGTGTGCAGGCCCTGTTGCAGTACTGCCCAAACCTGCAGCTAGGCAGTCAGGTGCAGGGAGTCAGTCCACTACATGATGCCCTGCTGAACCAACAGACATACATCGCCAAGATGCTGCTGCGCCGCGGCGGTGAGTGCCCGACGTACTGTACACGCATACAGTCTGAGATCAAATCTTCACATAACAATGCATACAAACACACATATATACACACTCAATGCATGAAGATTCATACTGTGAATGCAGATCTTCACATAAGAGGGCTGAAAACATGAGAGCACATGCACACAGACGCACTCGCATAAATGTAAACCCTTCAACGGCAACTTTAAAGCAGCTGTTGAATTTCAAAAAAAGTGATGAGTTCACTTGTTCCTCCTGGTTCAGTCTCTCATGAGTCTCTTATGCAGTCACAATCAAACGACCCTTCTATGGGAGCATGACTCGTATTGAATACCATATTGTATCGTATTACTTCAAAACATGTTCAGATTCTGATTCCTTTGAGAATGATGCTGAATTTATCAAGTCATATGGAACTGCTTCTCTTACTGGAGTAAATAGAGAAAAACAGTTTCTGTTTCCATGTGTGATGTCAGTATAAACAAACTGATGAGTGAAAGCGGCAGAAAGTCATATTACAGTGGCATTACATGTGTAAACAAACAAGTGCTTTGTAGAAATCTCTTAAATCCAGGCCTCTCCTGTGGCTTAACAGCCGCGATCTACCACACACACACACACACACACACACACACACGCACACACACACACACACAGTGTCGTCTTTACTTCTGCCATTCAGGGTTCAAGCTTTTTTACGTTTTTCCTTTCTAAAAACCATCCATCTACAGGAATAACCCATCGGCGTGGATGGCGCTGTTAGCATCCTCCTGAAGAGATTAGACAAGTCAGGTCTGCGGCTCTCGTGAAATTCGCATGCTGGTTTTTCACGGGGGAAATCTGTCAGAACAGAAATGTTTTGGCGCGCCTGGCTGTTTGCGTGCCACATGCAATCGATGTTTGCGAGCTTTGAAGCGAGCGGGACATGTGTCAATGCAGTAAGCGCGGGATGGCTTGACAACGGGGAGGGACTAGAGCAGAGACAAAATGAGACAGGCTCCTGGTTTCCCACACGCCTTACTGTCACTCTCTCTCTCGCACTCGCTCGCATTTTGACTAATTATAGTTAATTTGATTCTGCTCCCCTATTAACTCATGTAGATATTCTGGCCTCAAAAAGTAAATTAGATTGGGATTGTTTGGTCCCGGTGAGAAGGTTTTTTTTCTTTTTTTTCTTCCATTTTCCTCTTCATGCTGACTGAGATTGGCCCAATACCAATGCATGAAAAGAGGTCAGGAAAAGATGCTTTTTTCATGAAATTAGAATTGTGATGTGTCTGGGAAACAGACAGCCACCAAGATCCCTCGTAAGACACGGACGTGCACACACACAACCTGAGGACAGATGATTCTGTGGATTCAGAGATAGCTGACTATAACATGCCCATCAACTTTGTTATATAGAAATCAAGATTTTAGCTTCAAAATTAAATTCATGAATAAGGGAAAGTGTGATGATTATATTATATTATATTATATATGTAGTTTTAGGGGCATTTTGCCTTCATGGAAAGTGGATATTTTTTATCACTTTATTTATTTACTTATTTATTTATTTATTTATTTTTTTAAACTATATATTTTTCTAGATCTAGATTTTTCTCCGCTATAAATTCTTAATGGGCTAAAAATTGTCTGATTCATATGATTCAGACTATGATAATGATTTAAAATTCATTATCTATTAATCACTGTAAAATGACTGGAAAAGTCATGGAAAATCGTTGTTTAAAGTGTGGGAAGTTGGAACGCTTATAAATAATTAAATAATTAAATATTAATCAAATTCTTTTAGATGGAGATGGGTGTCTTAATTGTTTCCTCTTATGAATCGGGTTCACAAAGTCGCTTATTAACAAACGGTTATTATGGTGAAACGCAGAAAACAATTGCATAAAAAATACAGATATATAGGAACAGACAACGTGTTGGTTTACATAAAGAGTAATAAGGACAGGCGTGTGTACATTAATAGAGCACACATTCACACGCTCTCACTGTTGCTCTCTGCTTCCAAGGTCTTACATTGTGCAAAACATGGCTTTCTCAATCCCACCATTCTTAGCATGAAATAATGAATTTATGTTATTGGACGGGGGGGTGAGGGGGTGAATGGCAAGACCCTCCTCCTCCTGCCTGTGGGCACTGGCAGGCTAACCGTGCCATGGCCAAGGGCAGGGACGGGTGTCATCAGCTTGACTAGCCCAAGGCTGCCAGCTCAACCACCCCCCAAACACACACATACGTTGTAAACGTGGTGGAGCGTAATTTCACTCAGCCATTTCCTGATTGGTTTTGCATGCGGTTTTCAGCACCCAACAGCTTGTATCCAAAGAAAAGTGGCCCAAATAACAGCCATGAAAAAGCCTTTGAATCTTAATGACTTGACGGTTGCTGTGAATACAGCTCTGTTTTCAGGACTGGGATATATTAAGGCTCACTGGCATGACTCGGGGTCTCTTGCCCAAGGGTCAGCGTATAACAGATTGTTCTGTTCAGTCTTATTTACGGTGTATAGAAAAGAACTGCCGCCTAAAACTCAGTTGAGGTTTCCTGTATAAGTACTCAGCTTAGAGACACACGTCACCTTTGATGAGATCCTGATGAGGTCTGATGTCATTTATGCAGCCTTTTGTGCATTGAGAGCATAAGGTTATTCGTACAAGACAATTCATGAAATAGTTGCAAAATTGCAAACTTAACATGAATTCCAGTCTTAGTATTTGGTTTCCCCCTTTTGCTTTAATGACTATTTAGTTTTAATTAGGGCTGCCCCCTAATAGTCCACTAAACGTTTGTCGACTAGAAGTGGCTTAGTCAACCAAAATCGTATTAGTCTGTTAGTTGCAAAAAAAAAACCTTGTGGCGACGTCACACAGTTCGTGAGGGACAGTTGGCGATACCTTGTATGTCGGGCAGGAAATCCAATTCTGCATTTACTGCATGACATCGAGGCGCCGGCGCAATCACTTGCAGTGAAACAACTCAAAATACTCATTTTTTGGTTATATAGATAAGAGTAATACATCATTCAAAACTTGCCTCACAGACAGGAAAAAAAAGAAAGCTTGAAATGTCTACTTTTAAACTAACCAATTAAAAATGAAAAGAAATACTCTCTGCTTATGTAATCCATATGAAAGGTGCATTTCTTTCTGTAGGTGCGTTCACTATACCCAACACATTCATAATAATTAGGCTACTTTTGCTGGTCCTTTTGCGGCAAGCTTTATTCGTGCAGTACTGCACTTGAACGCAGAATAGACTATATTAAGTATACATAAATTAAACACTCATTATGGTTTAGTATTCTACTCAGTGTATATTTAAGTAATTAAATAATATAAATGTGCGATTAGTCGACTAATGGCTTAAATGTCGACTACCAGTCGACTAGATAAATCTTTAGTCTGGGGCATCCCTATTTTTATTTATTTTTATTATTTTTTTATTTATTTTTAAGCATTGTTAAAAATCCTAAAACTATTTACTGGTTTAAATTAGATTTTCAGTATGATCTAAGACATTTGAAGCTCAGTGAAGTTAAAGTGTTTCCTGTCCCTGTCCCTGGTCATATAATACATGATTCAGAAATGTTTCCAGTGTTTCCAGCAAAAAAAAAAAAAAAAAAAAAATTTCTTGCAATTTTTTTTTTTTTTTTTTTTTTTTTTTTTTTTGCAGTACTGTATTGCCAGAGTCACTTGTATGTGGAGAATAATATGCCACCCAATTGTCCTGGGGCCATATTCACAAAACATTTTATCTTACCACTAAATGTTCTCCTAAAAAGCAGTAAAAGTTCTTAGCTAATAGTTTTTTTTTTAAAACCTATTCACAAAGCTGTGGAGACAAACTTTTACTAAGGAAAAGACAGAAGTCTTAAGCTAAGAGTAAGGGCAGGGTTGACCTCATTGCTGTGGATGATGTCAACACGCTTACTAACTATGCACACAGTGATTGGCTGATAAGGTAAGAGTCTCTGTCAGCGATTTAATCATAGAAATATTATAGAAAATTGTAGAATGAGGTATCATGATTCCATATTAAATTAATGGTTTTAAAATACAAATGTTGCCATATTCAAATAAACATGCGATTGTCACACGCATTTCGTCAGTAAAGCCGGTTTCCCTGATTACCGTTAAATCGCATCACCTACTTTCAAATGGAGTGGCATTTAATAGACAGAACCATAGATCACTGACAAGCTACGCAATATCGCGTTCATTATCGCAGATGAATCGCCTTCGATAATGAACGCAATATTGCGTAGCTTGTAGGCATGTGACGGTATCAAATTTTCATGTTGCGATTAATTGATGAAGCTTTTATCACAGTATACGGTATTATCACAATATTAAAACAAGTTGCAAAACCATTTTTGTGATAGTTTAACAGGTTTAAGAACTCTTTTTGTAATAAAACAAAAACAACTGACTGAAATTTTCAAACAGATTAAAATGCAAAAGAATTGGGCTATAAAGAACAATAGATAACACATTACTCTATTTAGTGCATTAACTAAGATTGAGCAATAGCTACATTTGTTACAGAAAGTGTTATTTTTTGTTAATGTCAGTTTAGAAACACAACTGATCATTGTTAGTTTTATCTCAGGTCCATTAAATAAGTTATTTGGATTTTAGTAATGTTATTAAACAGAAGTTATTAACTAAGAAATTGACATTAATTAATATTAATTAATACGTTATAAGTATTTGTATTGTCAGTTTAGTGATAATGAATTAACATGTTAACTAATGAAGCTGTATGTTTTCAAAGTTTTACTGAACAATAACAAATAATCAGAACATTTCTAATCATTAGGGCATGTTGTAGTCCAGATTAAAATATAAAAATGTTTAGGTTTGAAAATAAATATCCTTTTAAGTCGTTTTTAAGTATTCACTATTTGGTGCTGTGATGAACAACACTGAGATTACAAAAAAATGAATGGCTGTTTGAAGCATTTTAAAAACTTCACTAGCGCAGTTACCTTGTTTGCACGGTTTCCGTGGTAACCGCTGCACACTGCTGTTCCGTCAGCGCCCTCTGCTGTCAGAGAGTGAACGAGCACTTTCATTCAGCTCGTCTCCTTTACTCGTTCCGCCATGTGCCACATGCACGTTGGGATTGTTTACGTCTGAGCGCGTGTCCTTTTGATGCAGAATACAGCGGTGTTGTGCATTTTATACGATTGATGGGTAAAGTATTATTAATTGCCTTTATAAAAAATTAATAATTGGTAATAAATTATTATTTACGGTATTCTGAAGTGCAGACAATTACAATATCGTGCATATTCATTATCGCGATTTATTGCATTACCGAATATGGGCACAAGTCTAGTAGCTTGTCAGTGAACTAAGGCTCTGTCTATTAAATGTCTCTCCATTTGAAAGCAGGTGATGGCGATTTAGCGGTAATCAGGAATCGGATTTACTGACGAAATGCGCGTGACAATCACATGCGATATATCGCCCAGCCCTAAAATAAAGGTTTTAAAATGTAGGCTAAGTGTCACTTATTAAACTAGTATATGTTCAGCTAATTGTCAGTCTCTTACATGTCTTACAATTCAAGTGACAAATGATGTTTTAGAAACAAAGTTTTGGAGGAGCACATTCAAATGGTCTATCTAATCAGCTCAAGTGGAGGTATCGAGAGCCGACTCACCTATAGTTACCTCAACAGTTTTCTGCATCCCTCCGCCACCCCTTACTCTCGGCTGGGGATATGGGGGAGAACTCTGGCTTTGGGCTAAATTCCAAGCTTGGAATCCTCAATCGCCTTGGACAGTGCGCCAAATAAGCTTATTATATATTTTTTTACTCTATTCGATCATTTGTAAGCGTGAACTCATGAAAACAACTGCCACAGGTAATCGGACATTTTTACTTATTTATTTATTAAAGATTTATTTTTGGCATCTTATCATAGATTCAAATCTAGAAATCAAAATATTTATTGCATTTATAAAGATAAGGCACTATCGCTATTGCCTCATGGTGTACAGTGTCTTTAGGTGGATTAGGATTGTTTGTAATTTGGTTTTAGTGATTTAGGAGTCCTCTTGACTACTCTTAACGTTTCACTAGTTTTAGCGTTAAATTGCTTTATGAAATACTCTTGGAGCAAAAATTTAGGAGTCCTAAAATTAGGACTGACACACCCATTATTTTTAAGAGTTTCTCCTAAATCAGCAAGTTAGGAGCTACTTTAAGATGTTTTGTGAATATGGCCTCTGATCAACAAATTCCCAACAAATCCTGAGAGATGAAATGAAGTCCTATCTATTATTGTTTCCCTTTGAACTTTATTTACTTTGACAATTTTATATATATATATATATATATATATATATATATATATATATATATATATATATATATATATATATATATATATATATATATATATATATATATATATATATATATATATATATATATATATATATATATATATATATATATATATATATATATATACCAAACAAATGTTTTTTGTATAAACCTGCATGACTTAACATTTTTCTATGGAACACAAAAGTAAATATTTTGTGAAATGTCACCGTGTTTTTGGTCCATACAATAAAAGTCTATTGGGTCTATTGGCTATATGGTGTTTTATTATATGGACCAAAGCGTTCTTCAGAATAAGGTTTGCATGACATAAGGGCGGGTAAATGAGGACAGAGTTTACATTTCTGGGTGAATTATTGGTTTAATAATAATTTATTGGTTTAATAATAATTGGTATTATTGGTGGATATCATTTTAATATTGTCTCTAAATAGATCAGTTTTATCCAAACAGCCTTGATGAGTGAAACTGTAATCCATGTCATTGAACTTTTCCAGCATTGTCTCATGACTTTCTAAAGCTCTCAGAAGTATTGTTGCCTCCAAAATTTTGCCATACATCAATCATTTCTAAACTGTATTTCCTATCCTTCGTCAAAAGTATAGACAGTAACTCAGAGTAACAAAAGAACCATGATTTCTTTTGTTGTGGTATTAGAGTATAAAACACTTAAAGGCTTAGAGCTCCTCGGCGCCGTCGCTCCAGCACAGTAATGACAAACGATGGTTCAATGTCTTTGTTAATAAGGCTGAGTTCAAACGCAGTTGTTCTCCTTTTCTTCCTCTCTGTGTACATTAATAGGAGTATTTCCCCCTCGCATTTTGCATTGAAGCCACGTTAGATTAAAGCTCTGGCAAAGCTCTCGATTTAGTCATTACACAACTCCTCATGCTCTGTTTGTTTGTTTGTTTGTGCTAGTCACACCAAATACATTAATCAGCTTCTCTTCTCAGACTTCTCTCCCTCTATCCTTGTTTTTCTTTCTTTCAGTCTCTCTCTCTCTCTCTCTCTCTCCCTCTGATTGTGAGTGCCTTTGAGCTTCCTCTGCATAATTTTTCTCCTATTAAAATGCATAATTAACTAAGTCACTTCCTCACACTGAGCTCACCAGGCTTTCAGCTGTGCCACTGTTAGGATCAATACTGAATGTTTGACTCTGAATTTGGTGTGTTTGAGTTCCACCAAACTTGCAGCACACTTTTTTCTTTGCAAATAGCACAGATACTTTACTGTCTTTGAAATATTTATGAGAATACTTGCAAAGTAATGGCAATAGCCACAATCGTGACAAGCAGCAGGACATTTTGTCAGTTGCATTGGTTTCTATTTTTGCATCGTTGTAATCTCATTGGTTTAAAATCTCACTGTGCACAACCACATATTAGACATCAAATATCATCTGACTGGGTTTTCGATTTCAGATACTGACTGGATATTTTGAAATATCATTCTTTTAATTTAGCCAAGAGGTTTATCTTCCACTGGTCACATGTCTTCACCTGATGTGAATTCGCAGTTCACAGTTCAACTTTGGAACGTAGCGAAATGCAAAACTTTTCTCACAAGTTTGTGTTTTCAGTCTGACACATTCGTATGTGTATGAATGGAAGTCAAAAAGTGTAGTGTGGGCACCCCTTAAAAGGTTATTTCACCCAAAAATTTAATTTCTGTCATTAATTACCCTCATGTCGTTACAAACCCATAAGACCTTTGTTCATCTTCGGAACACAAATTAAGATTTTTTTGATGAAATCCGAGGGTTTCTGAACCACACATAGGCAGCAACGTCATTGCACATTTTGAGGTCCAGAAAGGTAGTAAAGACATCGTTAAAATATTCCACGTGGCTGCAGTGGTTCAACCTTAATGTAATGAAACGACGAGAATGCTTGTTCTGCGCAAAAACAAAACCAAAATAATGACTTTATTCAACAATTTCACATACATTCATACAATTTCTTCACATATTCATACAATTTCTTCTCTTCTATGTCAGTCTACTATTCTGTTGGTGTAGTCAACTCAGTTCAGTGCAGTGGTTCTGGGTTCTATGTCAAAACTCTGAGTCATTATTGGCCAGCTCCTGCATCAGCATCACATGCATGTGTCATGCTGCTCACGTGTACAGCGTCAGCCAATGTCGGCATTCATACGTAAACACAGAAGAGCTGCACTGTGTTCACTACGTCAGAGTATGACAAGGGTTCAAGTTGTTGAATAAAGTCGTTATTTTTGTTTTGTTTTTGCGCACAACAAAGTATTCTTGTCATTTCATAACATTAAGGTTGAACCACTGTAGTCACTTTGACTATTTTGACGATGTCTTTACTACCTTTCTGGACCTCAAAATGTGCAATGATGTTGCTGCCTATGTGTGGTTCGGAAACCCTTGGATTTCCTCAAAAATATCTTAATTTGTGTTCCGAAGATGAACAAAGATCTTACGGGTTTGGGACAACATGAGGGATGACAGAAATTTCATTTTTGGGTGAACTAACCCTTTAACTCAAAATCAAGCTTTTGGAAAATGTGCGCATCCAAACCAAATTGACCCTTCGCAAAGACCCGCCCCCCCTCCTTAAGTTACTGTTGCTTTGTCCGACAAGCCATGGTGCTGACACGCCATACAGAGTGAAAAATACTTTGCGGAGCAAAGAGGACACTGACAACACATCAACAGACAAGGCAGAGCAGGTTACTTATGATATTAAACAAATGTCATTTTTTAAGAAATTTAAACAATAAAAACTGTTTTGTGGCTCTTTAATGTGTCGTGACAGATTTCTGTAGTGCCTCAGCTCAAGCAGCACGTGAACCGATCATCTCTTCCTACTAGTTAATTTATAGCATCAAATAAACATGAATGAACATGAGAAGGAATGTTGTTTCAAGCCCGGAAAGACGTCAGTACACACCATTTTTCAAGTTCAAGTCCACCGAGGTTAATCTTCTAACTCCTGACTGCTTTGTCGGACAAAATGGCGGATTCGGCATTATGATTGGTTAGATCGCTTGTCAATCAAACACTTGGCGAAGGGTCAATTGGGCACACATGCAAGACAAAAAAGGGACATCTACATACAAATAGCTCCAAAGATGTTGCTTTGTTTCTAAAACGTTTGGAGCCTTAATATCAGTATGTGAACATATTTTTCTACATTAACAAGCTTCTCATTTATAGCTTTTTTAGTACTTTCTGAAGTTTGTATTTAGTCTCATTTAGCCAGACCTTTGACTGTTGGCTGTTATCATGCACTTTGCATCTCATTCTGGCTAAGAATTGCTCACTTAGACAGGAAGAGCCCATTTGATTGACATGTAATGTATCCATTTATAGTTTGCTGTTTTTTACATACATACCACAATAAAAGACTGCCATTGAAAGACTTTATGTACTGTAAACCGAACATCTGTAAAACACAGGAAAAAAATGTGGAAATAAGTTGAAATCCGATATTCAGTCCATCCTAAAGAAATACAAACAAATTGTTTAAAAAAGGGGGATCACTGGGAAGGTAACCTTTCAAAAGGTACTAAGATGTACCATTTGGGTACCATGTACACTTTAGGTGCTAATATGCACACTTTAGGAGTAAATGAGTTACAAAGATGTACCCTCAGTGACAGCTTTTGTACCTTTTCTGAGAGTGTTGAGTATTTTTCATACTAATATTAATACTAATACCATTTTAATATTTAAATATAAAATGTCATTATATATAAAATATATAATAACATTATGTATTAAAATACAAATATATATTTTTGTTTTAAATTCAAATTACAGTATTAATTAGTTCTCATTGCACAACCCAGATTTGTTTATAAGCGAACCGATGCACCTTGACCCCCAGAAGTTAATCAGATCTGGTGATTTCATCGAGCTCTTGCCATTTTTATGTGCAATATGTATCTGACAGTGGTCCAGCATGCTGTGTGAGGCTGAGACTAAACTGTTGAAACAGACTCAGATCTTTATACAGCTCCATCTGTGTGCCATAACCAACACTGTGCTGTTCTGATAAACTAGGTAGGATGAATAGCACCTATCTTTATCAGTCTGGCATGGTGGCATCGAGGGTTGTCTGCGTTGTGTTGGTAATGTGAAGCAGGGAGGGGCCCGTGTTGCTCGAGTGCGATGCCAGGGAATCAGGTTACAAAAAGCTCCTGTTGTGCCCCCCATGCACAGTAATCTGTCCTAATCTGAGCCTGCCTGGCCTTTTGTCTTGGTCAATCTCTGTTAGTCAGTATAATGTGATTTCACACACACAGACTTCCGTTGGGTCAGTGTGTGTCTGCGTGTTCACAGCATGACAAAGAATTGTGTCATGGTTTCATAGACTAAGGGCTTGTGTTGTCTAGATTAAATATGTGTGGATACAGAATGGATGGAATGGTTTTGCCTCCCCTCCTCCACCTCTCTATTCCTAGTCTTCGTCTGCCCTCTAAAGGCTAAGGGGCGGCTTGCTTTGCTCCTGACTGATGTGTGGTTTTCATGCACGTTAGCTGTAGCTCATCTGTGGCAGAGGTGCAAATATCAGCGAGGGCTGAATCCCTCCGAATTGTTGTCGTCTGTGCAGGGGGCATAATTACCATCTCTGGCATTTAATACCCCCAGGTGTTTTTATGTATCTGCTAAGCAGAGTATCTGACACATCACGCCAATACCTGGACTCACTTCAATCGTTCGGTGTGACAAATGCGCCAGTATCATATCAAAACTCCCGGCTGACCACTCCAGCGGCTGCGGGTGCATCTGCATGGCTAAGCGCTGACAGATGTGTGTTTCATGGGCCATTGTGAAGAAAGGGTTGCGGCTGATCGTGCCGCCTGGGGGGAAGGAGATCTGCCCATAGCTTGCATTCATCAGCAGTCGCCGGCGAGCCGCACATTTGTGCGGGCGGGCGGGCGGGAAAGCAGGGCCCCGTCTCAGCCTTTGTCACATTCCAGGTTTCGGCCTGTCAGGTATTTGACAGCTCTGGAGTGGGACTGCCGTTAACAAAGTGTGCTACCTGATTGATGGTGGACGGGCTGTGTTAAGTGTGTATTTTAAAAGAGAAAGATTCTCTCACAAACCCAACAGCGATGATACATGGAGGATTGTGTGTGCTTAAATGACAAAGTTTATTTATTTAAAGTGTATTGTGTGTGTATATATATATATATTGTATTCTGGGCTAGTAAAGAACATGGTTTAATAGTAAAATTGCAGTAAACTAGTTAGTTAAACACTCCCATAATATCTAATATGCTTTATTTATGTTTTTATTTGAATACAGATGTACTGTTTTCATCATTTGCTTATGATGTGGTGTCATCGTAATTAAAGTGCGAGATGAAACACTTGAGCGTGACTTAGTGTGTGTGCCTGTTTTGGTATGAATAAAAAGAGATGTTTAAAAGTCTAGTGTGTCATGAAGGACACAAGCATTCCCGTTCCCCTTACAGGGGAAAAAAACGCACCTTTTCAGAGCTCGGGTACTATTTAAGTGTGCATAAAACATGTCCTTCTCTCTGTCCAATTTTTATCAAAGTTGTGGAACATCAAGCAGGGGGAAGCTGGAGGCAATCCAAGGCCTCTCCTTTCAACAAAGAAAAGGCATTTGCAGTTTTATTGAATTGTCAATGTATTTGAAAGTCTTACAGTAAGCACTGAAAGGAAAAAGGTGTTTTCTTCCTGTCAAATAACACTGTTTTCCCTAAAGCCTAAAACTTACATGTTGAAGTACATGTTGAATGCATCTGTCAAGGATTCAGAGTTGCACACTGCCCTTAAACCAGTGAAATTCTGCCTAAGCTCTGGGCAAGGTCTCATCTGTGGAGGGGGTGTTGACCAGTGATGACCTGTTATGAAGAAATGTGTTCTTTTTCCTCGATTCTGTCTCATGGACTTGCTCGCTTCTTCAGCTCCTTGACCTCAGCAATCGCTCTGATCCTTGACTTTAAACCAAAGTATACCAAGAGTTATCTGTCAGTATAAACAGATTTCCTTAATAAAATGAAGGTATCATGATGGTTTAATTGAAACAAGTCTAAGGAGATTGTTTTTTTTTTTTTTTCTGTGCCCTCATCTTCATTAATTCTGTGATATAAAGCAGCATTTTTTTTCCCCCTTGTTTCTTGCATTTGTGCACACAATAATCCTGTATTGATAGTGTGACTTTGTCAACACCAAGGGGAAAAGCACGGCAAAGCTGTCTAGAGAGGTGTGGAGTTGTCTGAGCTTTAGCAGAACTGCTGCCACAATAGCAGGGGTTTAAGAGTCAAGTATCTTCAAGAGCAATTTGCCATAGAAATAGGGAGATCTAAATGTAAACAGAGTCCACTTGACATGGCTGGCATTTGCTAAGCCAAGATTGAGAGTGTATCGGTTTTACCTTCAGCCACATTAAAGCCACTTTAACTGTGTCAAGTCAAGTCAAATTTATTTATATAGCGCTTTTACAATTGGTAATTGTTTCAAAGCAGCTTTACATATTAGAAGCACAGAAAAAAAGGGAAGTGGTTAAAACTGTACAAACAAGCGTGGTTATATGTAACATATACAAGATGGTGCTACATTAAGCCAATGTCGGCTGACTTCCAGGGGTGGAAAAAAACCCCTAGGAGAAAAACCCAACGTGCTAGCACTGGGAAAAAAGTCCTAGGAGGGAAAAAACCCCTTGGAAGATATATATATATATATGTAAATGTATATGGAGATCAACATCTGAATTGTACATTTTTATTATAGAGATTAAAAATCGATTATATATAAATATATGTAAGCGGATACGGGGATTAAAAATCTGAATTTTAGATGCAGCCAGAATTGGATCTTTAGGCCCATTGTCTCCTGGGCTACGTTGTAGTCAGGTCCAGACGCAGGTTCTCCATCTGATCTGGATACGGCCTGGATCCAGCACCCGGCAAACCTCAGGATAAGCAGAGAGACAGATATTAGCGTAGATGCCATTCTTATTCTGATGTACATGTATATCTAGTGTTATAGGAAATGTTCTCGGTTCCGGCCGACCTAATTATTGCAGCATAACAATCCTTTAACGGATTTGAAAAATGTTAATGTATTGATAATGTGTTATGTGTATGCAAGAGCAAAGAGATGTGTTTTTAGTCTAGCTTTAAACTGACAGAGTGTGTCTGCTTCCCGAACAATGCTAGGAAGATTGTTCCAGAGTTTAGGTGCTAAATAGGAAAAGGATTTGCCGCCTTCAGTTGATTTTGATATTCTGGGTATTATCAACTGGCCTAAATTCTGAGATCGCAATAAACGTGAAGGACTATAATGCATTAAGAGCTCACTTAGGTACTGGGGAGCTAAACCATTTAGAGCTTTATAAGTAAGTAGCAAGATTTTAAAATCTATACGATGTTTAATAGGGAGCCAATGTAATGTTGACAGAACTGGGCTAATATGGTCATACTTTCTGGTTCCAGTAAGAACTCTAGCTGCCGCATTTTGGACCAACTGTAGTTTGTTTAAAAGCCGAGCAGAACAACCACCCAGTAGAGCGTTACAATAATCTAGTCTTGAGGTCATGAATGCATGAACCAACTGTTCCGCATTTGTCATTGAGAGCATATGTCGTAATTTAGATATATTTTTTAGATGGAAGAAGGCGGTTTTACAGATACTAGAAACATGACTTTCAAATGAAAGATTGGTATCAAAGAGCACACCCAGGTTCCTAACGGAGGACGAAGGTTTAATGGAGCACCCGTCAAGTGTTAGAGAGTATTCAAGGTTTTTTCGTGAGGAAGTTTTTGGTCCAAAGATTAGGAAATCAGTTTTTTCTGAATTTAATAATAAGAAATTTCTTGTCATCCAGTTTTTAATGTCAGCTATGCATTCTGTTAGTTTTGTGAATTTGTAGGTTTCGTCAGGGCGATTAACTACCACAGACTGATAACGGTCAGATAAGTATGATTTGAACCATGCCAAAGCAATTCCACTAATGCCAATATAGTTTTCAAGTCTTTTTAAAAGAATGTTATGATCGATAGTGTCAAAAGCAGCACTGAGATCTAATAACACTAATAGAGAAATACAGCCACGATCGGATGATAGGAGTAGATCGTTTGTAACTCTAACGAGAGCAGTCTCAGTACTATGGTATGGTCTAAATCCTGACTGGAAATCCTCACAGATTCCATTTCTTTCTAAAAAGGAACACAGTTGTGTTGAAACTGCCTTTTCTAGTATCTTTGACAGAAAAGGTAGATTCGAGATTGGCCTGTAATTTACTAAATCTCTCGGATCTAGTTGAGGTTTTTGGCACGTGTCCTAGTGTTAAAGATGAATTAATTATATCAAGAAGTGGACCTACGACCTCTGGAAGCATTTCTTTCAGTAGTTTAGTCGGAATTGGGTCTAACATACATGTCGTTGATTTTGATGATTTGATAAGTTTAGATAATTCTTCCTCTCCTATAGCGGCGAATGATTCTAGTTTTACCTCAGGGACACTACAGTGCACTGTCTGAAGAGAAACTGTAGACGGTTGCATGTTTATAATTTTCTCTCTAATATTATCAATCTTGCAAGTAAAGAAGTTCATAAAGTCATTACTGCTGTGCTCTATGGAAACGTCAGCAGTTGAATCTCTGTTTCTAGTTAATTTAGCCACTGTGTCAAATAAATACCTAGGATTATGTTTGTTTTCTATTAAGAGATTTGAAAAATAAGTAGATCTAGCATTTCTTATGGCTGTTCTGTACTCAATCATTTTTTCTTTCCACGAAAGGCGAAAAACTTCTAGTTTTGTTTTCTTCCAACTACGTTCAGCTTTTCTAACAGCTCGTTTTAGAGCCCGAGTGTGCTCATCATACCACGGCGTTGGATTAGTTTCCTTAATCTTCTTTAGACGTAAAGGAGCGACCGCATCTAATGTGCTGGAAAAGAGAGAGCCAATAGTTTCTGTTGCAGCATCGAGTTCTTCTAAGTTGTCAGGTATACTAAGGCGATGAAACTGCTCGGGGAGATTATTTATAAAGCAATCTTTAGTGGCAGACGTGATTGTTCTACAATATTTATGGCTGGGTGGTGGTTTTGTAGCCTTGGCTAATTGTATTATACACGAGACTAAATAATGATCTGATATATCATCGCTCTGCTGTAGAATTTCAACAGCATCAATATCTATTCCATGCGACAGTATTAGATCTAGGGTATGATTACGACAATGAGTGGGTCCTGACACGTGTTGTCTAACTCCAATAGAGTTTAAAATATCTGCAAATGCCAATCCAAATGCGTCTTTATTATTATCTACATGGATATTAAAATCACCAACAACAAGGACTTTATCCGCAGCCAGTACTAACTCTGATAGAAACTCAGCAAATTCTTTGATAAAGTCAGTATGGTGCCCTGCTGGCCTGTATACAGTAGCCAGCACAAATGTCAACTTACATAATGTTACATAAAGCACCATCACTTCAAAGGAATTATATTTGAAATTCTTTTGAATGATTCTGAATATATTACTATAAATTACAGCAACACCTCCCCCTTTGCCTTTCTGTCGAGGATTGTGTCGATAATCATAACCTTGAGGACTAGATTCATTTAAAGTAATGTAATCGTCTGGTTTTAGCCAGGTTTCTGTCAAACACAGCAAGTCTAGTTTATTGTCTGTGATAATTTCATTTACAATAAGTGCTTTTGAAGAAATAGATCTAATATTCAGTAACCCAAGCTTTATCATTTGTTTATCTGATTTATCTGTGATTTTCATTTTTTGAACATCAATTAAATTTTTACCCTTAAAAGGTTTCGGAAGTTTTTTGTATTTACTAGTTCGAGGTACAGACACAGTCTCTATGTGATAATATCTAGGTGAAAGTGTTTCTATGTGCTGTGCTGTGATGATTACGGTCACAGAAGGGAGAGAAAATCATTTAACCAGTACATATATAGGCATCTACAAGCTCCGTTGTGAAAATCGATGTATTATTCTGAAAAATTAATTATTGCGAAGAACTGAAGTTGAAGGAAATGGGTGTGTTGAATGTTTGTATATTGATTTGTATAATACATTATGGATCCGTTTCTGTTCATTTGACCTTTTTCTTGATGTATTTTTATACCCCTTTGCAAAAACTTCATTTAAACAATAATGGTTAATAGGGCTGGGTAAAAAATACCGATTTTTAATCGATTCTCATTTTTACGAACCGATAGCGATTCTTAAATCCCAAGAATCGATAAGTCTAGTCTGTTTTCAGTTGATGAATGAGCAGATGTAGCACCTCCCATCCAATAAATCACAATAATCTTTGTGCTTTGTTACTTTTGATATGAAGCAAAGTCTCAGATTTCAAATGACGTACATCTTATGAGATTCAAAGAATAAATACCGTTTTGGCACTGTTTAATGTGACGTGACAGATCTCTTTAACTGAGGCGCTAAAGCGAAGTGGCAGCACAGAGCGCATTTGAACATCCTCTTCTCTGCTTTAATGCCAGTTACAGCGCGAAATAAACAAAACTAAACATCTGAAGTTATGTTAAAATATACAGTACAACTTACCGAAATCCATATCATGTCTCGTGTAATCGCTCAATCAGTGTTTCAACCTCGTAAAAACGTCAATAAAACAGCTTGCAAACAATGTCAGGTAACGTCACATTTACCTCAGAAAAACATATTCAGTGAACATAAACTCATTAGTCAGCTAGAAAAGTGTACTCTAGAAAGCAACATTCTCATAAATATATGCACTGTTACATAGTCATTATAATTTTTAATGTTCTTCAATATTTAATGCATGTTTGACAGCCGCAATTTAAATGCTTATATTTAAAAAAAAAACAAAACAATTGGAGTAGAAATATGATTATGTAATTCTAAACTTTATTTATAATAAAAAGATAGAGTGTCATTTAAGTGTTTGTATATAAATACAGTAAGTTAATTTAACCTTCAATATTATTATAGTAGTACGGACTCCCATGTGTAGTTTACAGCATTAGTTGAGAGATTTTTTTCCTCTAGAAAATTTTGTCAAATACCCAAAATTGTCAATACCCAGCCCTACTGGTCAATGATTGAGGCCACACTAAGAGTAAAACACTGAAAAGTATCATGGATACCATGTTTTTCTTGGACATGTACCATGGTATTCTTTGAAATCCCGTTGAGTACCATGTACGAAACCAACTATATTAATCAATCAGTACCATTGTTCAATCAGACAGCATCAATGTAGCATCTCAGTGCATCTTTAGTAAGAGCATGTTCATGCTAATCTCTTCAGATGTGTTAACATTAAAGATAGGAAATATAACTAACTCTAATATGCCAAACTTTTGAATTTAAACCACTGAAGATCTTTCCTGCCTTAATTACATAATTTCTAAGTTTCACTTTGAGTATCACTCTGAGTTTTCAGCCTGTTAATTGAGTGTTAGCATAAGTTTGCCTATGGCTCAACATTAGCCAAGTTTCCCTATCGAACTAAAGGTTCCTGGAATATATCTCTTCCTTCTCCTCACAGAGCTGTTGTTTATTTGTCTAACTTTATTTGATTTAAAAAAAAAAAAAAAAAAATGGATGGCTTGACTGTGTTTAATAAACTAAAACAATTCAGCAGATTGGATTTTCACATTGAACAATAATGATGACTCAGTTTGCTGTTCACTTCACCCATTTCTAAATGTTTTGTGACGTCACTCACCTAAACAGCATGCATTTTCCAAAGTGTAATGACCTCAACTAGCCCAACCCTGCTGAAAAACAACAGATTAAACCAGCTTAAGATGTTTCTTGTCTTAAATGACTTAACATGGTCTAGCTATAGGCTCCTAAGATGGTGTTTAGCTAGTCAGCCAGCTGGTCTCCCAGCTGACAAGTGTCCAAAATCCCCCTAAAACCACCAAACCAGACCAGCAAGCCATCCTCAGCTGGTTTAAGCTCTTTTTAGCACTGTAAATAATAAGAAGCCTAGATCTTAACTACATCAGATCATGTCAAATGCTCAATGCTTTTGCAAACCTGTTCAGTAAGTATTCGTTTCTTGTTCATTCCAGGCTCTCCTCTTCTACGGTTGTGTGACAATGAAGGTCAGACCCCTCTGGACCTGGTTTCTTTTGAGGCCCTGCGCGAGGAGCTCCTTCGCTGTGCGGAAGAAGGTGACAAAGCTTTGGACACCCCTTGCTTGCAGGTGCAGGATGTTCCCTTCATAGAGTCCTGCTCATGGGTGCTCAGCTGCCTGTTCCTCACTTATCTCCAAGAGCGACACGTACCTACCTACAAAACCCCCCTTACCCCTCTGGACCTTAGCCCCACTGTATGCCGCACCCTGATTCGTCTCCGTCCAGGCACGCTAGCCTCCACCTGGGGAGATCCCTGTGCGGTGAGCCTGGCTGAGGACCTGAGGACTGTGTTGAGTTTGGAGCAGTATGTGTCACAGGTGAGCCCCGCACTGAGACACTGTCTTGGGGATCAAACCAGTCTGTTTGTGCAGCTGCTTGAAGATCTGCAGGCGGAGGGGGCGGCACTGATCTCTGGACAATCTGAATTTGACTCGTTCTAAAAGATTCCATATAGAGAAACAAGGATTGGGCATGCATCTGTAGATCTGTGGTAAAGCTCTGACTTTTATTTCTTGATGTTTGTGCTATAAAGTAAGTTTTTGAGAATTAAGTACAAAAATTACTTTTAATTGAGAACTCTACAGCATGTGATTACAATAAGATTTCTAAATAATAATTATTATATGTAACATTGTGCATTTTGTTTTTGTTTGGTTAATCAAAACTGGGGAGTATTTAATTTTTGTACAAAATATTTTTATAAAACACTAATTGTGAATGTTATCTAACTGTTATTCTTCTTTTAATTCTTATATATTTCAACTGTAAAATAAACGTTTAAAAAAATAAATAAATATATATATATATAATATATTATACATACACACACACACACAAGAAAATAAGAAAATAAACAATTTGAAACTTAATTTTTAAAGATTTTTTTTTTTTTTTTTTTTACAACCACTCAAAAGTGCGGCCATACCTTACCTACACACTCTTTATTAGAACTATACTCCACATTTTAGTCTTTAAAACTATAAAATAGCACAAAATGGACATACAAGAATTATGTGGTGACCAAATGTTAAATCAGAACTGGCAATACTAATATTTTAATGTCTGGATTGCAGCTCAACACACTTTAGACATTGTCAATTCATTTCATAAGATGCATCCTTTGATGCTTTTAAAATAGATTCGAAGTTCACATGAATGCTAGATACTTGGTTGTTTTTTGTTGTTTCCAACTTATTTACTTACTTAAAACTTAGAAATTCTTATAGAACTTATAGAAATTCATATGAGGAGATCATGATAAATAACTTTTCACTTTAGCATATATATATATATCTTAGTCCGTTAGACAACTCGGGCAATACACCTTATCGCCTCTGTTCTAAATGGACAAACCTAACTTTAGTTGAAGCCCAGCCTACAAGATGACATCTCACAGTTCTCTGATCCAGGATGATGGAGGGAACGCATATGTGTGCCATGTGGGGTTAATAATCAATCCCCTCCAAACAACTGATTCCAGTACAAAAGCAAGAAATCTACCCAAGACCTCCATGAAGAATGAGCCGTTTCCTTATCATGCCCTTTTCAACTACAATCCAAGCGAGTCTCCGGAGGTGAACAGGGATCACGGCGGCCAGATTTGGGATTAGAACCCAAGACGCTGCGGATGGTCTGAGTCTGACAGTCCAAGAGCGATGGAGGATGCAGAGGTTAATAAATAACAAGCTCAAGTGTTCTTGCTTTCAGCGTGGCCATGATTATTAGCGTCTGGCAGCGCGGCCGTTTGTACTAGATCACGCCGTGTGATGCTGCGGTGTCATATTGAATAACAGCAGGGATCAGACAGGGAAGAAATATCCAGACTAACAAATGATTGGGGGGCCACAGAGGCTGAGAACACAGGGGAGCCCTTTTGGCCCCTGTGGAGGAACACACTGTTCCTCCATCACTCTGAGAGTGTGTGAAGAGCGCTTACATTGCGAGGTGTGCGGTAGGGAAACTTGGCACGTGGTGAAAGCCTTGAAATATTGCAGTACTGGTGAAGGTGTAAGAAATCAATGACTCTTGTGTTTGAATGATGAAACAGCTTGTACACACCTGTGTGTTTGTCTACAAAAGCCCCAACACTAAGAGCTGATCTACAGACCTTGTACCTACAGTATGCAAACACAATCGCTTTTCAAAGTACTAAAAACTACTTTATATTAATTCAGATGCAAATCAAAACTAAAACTAAAAATCATTTGTTCTTCGTTAATTGAAATAAAGCTAAAACGTACATTTTAGATGAAAAGCTTAAGCTTAAAAAAGTAAAACATTTTGGGTCTCATTTATAAAATGTTTATGTAGAAACCATCTTACGATCATTTCTCAAATCTAGAAGAGAGGCGTAAGCACTTTTTTTTTTCTTGTGCATACGTTCATTCTGAATCACGCAAAAAAAGTGTGTACGCCTCTCTTCTAGATGTAAAATTTATAAATTATAAATGGTCTTGAAATTGTGCGCATATCTCCGCCTTGTTAATGCTGCCTAATTGATGTCATTAACTTATAAAAGAACATCAATCAACGTCCAAATGCTTTACTTGAGAATGGCTAGCGGCAAGAATTGTTTAGATTTCCAAATACCTGCAGTACTCTGACTCTCTGCCACAAGGAAAAGTGCGTACGTCTACTTAGACCCGGATGTGGCGTTAACACGATTAACTCACAAAGACCGTTTTTATAAATATGAATGTTGGCGTGTATTTTAACGCACACACACGCTAAGATCAAATCTGTGCATACGCACTTTTTATAGATGAGGCCCTTTATTTCAGCTTAAAGAGTTTGTTCACCCAAAAATGAAAATCATGTCATTTATTATTCACCTTTATGCCGTTGATGCCATGATTAGGATCGCGTGTCAAACCGCCAAACTGCTGAAATCACGTGACTTTGGTGCTCTGAAGAGCAGATTCGACATGCTGCTTAATTATGCTCCGAAGCTTCCTGAAGCAGTGTTTTGAAATCGGCCATCACTATATAATATGTTATTTTTTTTTTTTTTTGGCGCACCAAAAATATTCTTGTGGCTTTATAATATTAATATTGAACCACTGTACTCACTGAACTGATTTAAATATGTTTTTAGTACATTAATGGATCTTGAGAGAGGAAATGTCATTGCTGGCTATGCAGGCCTCACTGAGCCATCGGATTTCAACAAAAATATCTTAATTTGTGTTCCGAAGATGAACAAAGGTCTTCCAGGTGGGGAACAGCATGAGGGTGAGTAATTAATGACAGAAATTTCAGTTTTGGATGAACTAACCCTTTAAGTACTAAAATTACTAAAACAGAAATAAAATTGAAGCTAAATAGAAATAAATAAATCTAATTCAAATTTAAATTATACATTTTGAAATATAAAAATAAAAGCTAATTCAAAATATGCATAAATACTGTAATTAAATAGTAAAATAGAAGTGTACATGTCTTTGTTTACATGCTTTGAGAATTATTTTTTATTGATGAAAGCAAGCAATAATTATATATATATATATAAAATTAAACAAAATGTATTTAAAAGTAATAGACATAAATTATTGTAATTATTCATAGTCTCGTCAACTCTGCCAACTGTTTCAGCCAGTCACAGGGAGCAGTATGACATCACAGGCAACAGGTTTTAAATTTCCACACAGACACATTACAATTTCGTAAACATCTGACCACATATATTCTGATTTTAGTTTTTTTTACAATAAGAATATTTACAAAAACAAAGATTTATGTCAAATAAATAATTTAAAAATCTGGTATAAATGAAAGTGCCTTTATCCTTTTTCCAATTAATGGATATGTTACATTCTACCATTCTACATAGTTCTCTCTTTATGCTGTCAAAAGATTAATAGTATTCAAAATAAAAGTTTGTTCACATAATATATGTGTGCATACTGTGTATTTTTTTATGCATATAACACACATGCATATATATAGAACACACATATCATATATATATATATATATATATATATATATACACACACATAAGAACACACACACACACATTATATATATATATATATATATATATATATATATATATATATATATATATATATATATATATAGATATATGTGTGTGTGTGTGTGTGTGTGTGTGTGTGTGTGTGTGTGTGTGTGTGTGTGTGTGTGTGTGTGTGTGTGTGTGTGTATATGTATGTGTGTGCATTTATATATACATTCAAAATACACAGTACATGCATATTATGTAAAAACTTTTATTTTGGATGCAATTAGTCTTGACAGCACTAACATAATTATATATATATATTCCAAAAAAGATCCACTTTGGTTTGCTTGCAAACACAGCATGTGCACTTTTACAAAACGAAAAGCTTTTGGGGTGCAAAAAACATTCACAATAAACCCACTGAACAACTCCAATCAACACGTAAAGTACACAGAAACACATTCAGGCTTAGAAAACTATCCTTTCTGCTGTTCAGATCATCTGTGTTATTGGGTTTTGTTTTTTTGTTTTTTTTGTTTCTAAATGCAAGTCACTGAAATACCGTCCATGTCCTGCTCAGTGGGAATTGTGTTGTCTTTGTAATGGAATTCCCTCCAACAAATCAATGGACTTTCCATATGATATATGCGATATGGCAAATGAGAAGTCGGGAGGGAGGCAGAGGGACGAGGCTTGTGTCCTCTCTGATGTAGCCTGTGCTGTGATCTTTCATCGCTCGCAACGTCGAGGTCCCTCAAGAGCACCCCGCGGACCCGTCCGTGACCTCCCTCGCAAGCGGATGGATGAAGGAGAGGAAATGACAGAGCGGAATGACAGGAGGAGCTCCGAAAAAGCAGCCCGCGTCCTCCTTTTTCTCCACAGCGGCGTCAGTAAACCTCTGCCCTCCGGTACCCCCCGAGGCCCTAAAGCAGCCTGTCACACGCTATCGACTTCTTGTCAAGCAGCCAATCCACAGCAATGAAAACACACACAGACATTCGCCCTTCAAGTTCGGGATTTTGCGAAAGATTTCGGACATTTTTTCCTCTGTAAAACAGGCATGCACGCTCAGCCTTGAGAGTTGAAGATCAAAGTTTGAGTGGGTGCAGAAGGTCGGGCGGACGGGGCGGCTGATGGCTGCAGAGTTGTGCTGCGTGGGGAGATGACACAGGAAGTTGCTTTCAAATGAGAACATGCCTCTCTCTCTCCACTCGGTCAACATTCCGGTGGCCCAGACTGACATCTTTATTAGTGTAGTGGCACTGGCACGGCGTTATGGGAGCAAAGGATGATGCTAGGGTACGTAAACTCCCTAATTCCCACTACGAGGACAACGCTGACACTACCATGGCTACTATTGGTCAAAGAAGGTTTACAATAAACAATCCCAGCATGCATCATTCATACTGTTAAAAGAACATCAGAACAAAGTAAAGATACCGCAAACCTCACTGTTATGGCTTTTTTTTGTTTGTTTTTTTAGTTGTTTCCATGAGCGCTTTAGTTTCAGCCATAAATCGGACCGTAACAGGCTCAGCTGTCGACTCTGATAACTGCTGCTCAACAGCTGCGGATAGCTTTAGATATGGCAGTTACCGTGCCGTGCAAATTGTAGGGTGCAAACTGTAACTTAACCACCATCGTTTTCCCTTCTATAGGGGCGAGGTGTGTCGGCACAGGTGGGCGTATTATCAGCTGATCCTGCTATTTGTGGTTAGAACGGCTCCCTGTGCTGCCGTGGAAGGACACCTTGGCTTTTAGAGCTGTCTGGCTAGTGGCAAGAGCTGACAAATAACCCGGACTGTTTGACTCTAAAAGGGGTCAAGAGCTTTTGCCGCTCTCCTCACCACAAAAATAAACCCAAAAAAGGACGGATGGTAATTAAGAATGGTCCTGTTTTCACTCTGACCGAGCTCTTAACTCTCCACGCCGCAGCTAAAACAGAAAAAAAGTGACAGAAAGAGGCTGGTTGACAGTCAGTCCTCTGCTTTTCCTTGGCGTTGGGAGAGCGTCCGTACGAGGAGACGAGCTATCCTGGGTTATTTTTCTTTCTTTTGTTTGGGCTGTGACTGGGGTCCACTTTCAGCTCTCTGTACTGCACCTGTTAAAACACACACAAGAACACACACATGGTCAGGTGGGCGGATTGATAGCTGGGGATGGTGGTGAGGATGAGAAGCTTCTGAGTAACAGCAGAGGTTCAGTGATGTGATGCTGGAGAGCAGAGCTGTGCGGTCATACAGAAAGCCACAAGTTAACCATTTACTGCCATTCTACATCTTCACAGTTGCATATGACTGAAGGACACACTATATTGTTAATAATTTAGACAGATCACATGTTAGTGATGCTCCAACAGTTGGCCATTGCACAAGCTCAGTGAGAAAAAAATAAATTCAAAATGGTGGATAAAATCCATCCATCCGTTATCTGTTTTCAACAATGATAATAAGATAATAATGTTTCTTGAGCAGCAAATCAGGATATTAGAATGAGTTCTGAAGGATCATGTGTGAAGACTGGAGTAATGATGCTGAAAATTCAGCTTTGCCATCACAGAAATAAGTTATATTTTAACAAAGTTTTTTTTTTTTTTTTTTTTTTTTAAATTTTAATAATATTTTACAATATTACTGTTTTAATGTATTTTTCTTTTTTTTTCTTTTTTTTTTTTCAAAAACCTACAAATTGCTGCCATGATACCATTTCATCAAAAATTATTAAACAGACTTTTGAGATTATCGGCCCAAGCCTATTGACATTAATAAATAAAAGTCTTACAGCAGAAGTAGTTCCTGCAAGTTAGAGCCCCTTTTGAAAAAATCTAATTTAGATCTGAGTATTTTATCAAACTACCGTCCCATTTCTAAATTACATTTTTTATTTAAGATCTTTTAAAAGGCTGTTTTAAATCAATTACAGGCTTTTCCAGTTCAGAACAATATCTTTGAAAAGTTTCAATCTGGCTTTAAAGCAAACCACAGCACAGAGACTGCTCAAAGTATTCAATTACATTTTAACTTCAGTTGACTCTGGTGACTCTGTGATTTTAATTTTACTAGATCTAAGGGCAGCATTTGATATTATTGATCACAATATTCGTATTACTCATTTAGAAAAGACTGTGGGTATTCGAGGCACGGCTCTTGAGTGGTTCAGATCATTTCTTTCTAATAAGGCCTTTTCAGTTAATATCAGTCAATCTTCTTCAAAATCTGCTCCATTGAATTGTGGTGTTCCCCAGGGTTCAATTCTTGGTCCAATTTTGTTCTTACTGTACATGCTGCCCTTAGGTTCTGTTTTTAAAAGGCATGGAGTTTCTACCTTTATGGAAACAGGACAAGAGGACAATTGACGCTTCACAAAGACCCGCCCCCCTTAGTTACTGTTGCTTTGTCCAAAAAGCCGTGGTGCTGTCACGCCACACAGAGTGAAAAAATACATTGCGGAGCAAAGAGGATACTGACCACACGTCGACAGACAAGACAGAGCAGGTTCCTTATGATATTAAACAAAGTCCCAGCATTCAAACTGTAATTTTTTAAGAAATTCGAACAATAAAATCCGTTTTGTGGCTCTTTAATGTGTCGTGACAGATTGCTGTAGCGCCTCAGCTCAAGAGGCTCGTGAACCAATAATCTCTTCCTGCTAGTTAATTTATAGCATCAAATAAATATGAATGAACATGAGAATGAATGTTGTTTCAAGCACGGAAAGACGTCAATACACACCATTTTTCAAGTTCAAGTCCACCGAAGTTAATCTTCTAACTCCTGACCGCTTTGTCGGACAAAATAGCGGATTCGGTGTTATGATTGGTTAGAATGCTTGTCAATCAAACTCCCGGCGAAGGGTCAATTACATCTCTACTAAATTGTCTATGAAACTATGAAACTAAAAACTATGGATGAACATTTTTTTTTAAATTTAAACAAAAGTCAGACCAAAGTAATTTGGTTCAGAATCTCAAGTCCTCTCTGATTTGGGGAACTTCGCTCCTTTCTGTAAAGTTAAAGGTGCCCTAGAACGTGTTTTCAGAAGATGTAATACAAGTCTAAGGTGTCCCCTGAATGTGTTCTAGCTCAAAAAATAGATTTTTTTTATATATATAAATTTTAACTGCCTATTTTGGGGCATCATTAAATATGTGCTGATTCAGCGTGCGGCCCCTTTAAATCTTGCGCTCCCTGCCCCCGAGCTCTCAACTCTATATACATTGCATAAAGTTCACACCGCTGATATAACCCTCAAAATGTATCTTTACAAAATGTTCGTCATTCATGCTGCATGCATGCATCGGATCATGAGAGTATTGTATTTATTTGGATGTTTACATTTGATTCTGAACGAGTTTTATAGTGCTCAGTGCCTAAAGCTAACATTACACACCGTTGGAGAGATTTATAAAGAATGAAGTTGTGTTTATGAATTATACAGACTGCAAGTGTCTAAAAAATTAAAATAACGACAGTCTTGTCTCCGTGAATACAGTAAGAAACGATGGTAACTTTAACCACATTTAACAGTACATTAGCAACATGCTAACGAAACATTTAGAAAGACAATTTACAAATATCACTAAAAATGTCATGATATCATGGATCATGTCAGTTATTATTGCTCCATCTAACATTTTTCGCTATTGTTCTTGCTTGCTTACCTAGTCTGATGATTCAGCTGTGCACAGATCCAGACGTCCTGCCCTCGTCTAATGGCTTGAACATGAGCTGGCATATGCAAATATTGGGGGCGTACATATTAATGATCCCGACTGTTACGTAACAGTGTTCTTCGGAGGTCTTTTAAACAAATGAGATTTATATAAGAAGGAGGAAACAATGGAGTTTGAGACTCACTGTATGTCATTTCCATGTACTGAACTCTTGTTATTTAACTATGCCAAGATAAATTCAATTTTTAATTCTAGGGCACCTTTAAGAATTTTAGGCTTCAGTTCGATGTCTCTCTGAAATTTGATAAACGGATCAACTCAGTGGTTAAGTCTTGTTTCTTTCAATTACGATCACTAGCTAAGGTAAAACCGTTTCTGTCACCTAGCAATCTTGAAGTGTTTACTTTGTGTTTTCTATCATTAAATTATAATTATGGATATATGGGTGTGTACAGTAGTGTATTTCATTCAATATTAAAAAGTATAAAAATTAGTTTATTAAAAACTTTGATTAATAATTCATTTAATGCATGATCCAAAATGTGTGTGTATTTATGTTGATCTCACATTGCTTGTATTGAATCAGTTAATATTCTTCATCTTCAGTCTCATCTGAAGCTCACTAGGTTTAGCAACAGAGCAGTAAGGGGAAATATACCAGCTCAATATTCACAGGGTTGTCACCATACTAGCATTCACTTTCAGACAAATAAGACAGCAAGACTGTCAACTGAAAGACAGATCACTGGTTTTCCCTCAGATCTGGCCCTCAAACTGACTGACGTCATGCTTAGACTCCCTAAGAAATGTGGTCCATGTACTGCCAACTCAACAGAAACATCAGTCACCACCTACACTGAGGAGTGTGTCCATCTCACAGCCATCCATCTTGTAGGTGTGATATTGGGTTTGCCTGTGCCACATTCAAACACAACATCAGAAGCTGAATGTGATCCACAAAGGACTTTAGTGATGTAGTGAGGATGAAAAATCTTCAATGCACTTTTCTCCTAACCGAGTTTGTCTGCTTCGTAGTTTGCAAGCAGCTTTTCACAAAGGAAAAATATACTGTAAGCATGGAAAATTGAAAGCATCAAATTAACTGACCAAATAAATTAACAATAAGATTTTTTTTTTTTTTTTAAATGTCTCATTTAAGGCAGTATTTATTTGATCAAAAATACACTCTAAAACACAAATTTAGGTCAACTATGGACAAACCCAGCCATTGGGATTTTTAAATTCATTGTTTAGCTCAGTGGTTGGGTTTGTTCACATTTGTCCTAAATTTGGGTTGAAACAACTCAGCATTTTTCAGTAAAAACAGTAATATTGTGAAATGTAATTTAAATTAAAAATGTAGTCAGCATCATCACTCCAGTCTTCAGTGTCACATGATCCTTCAGAAATCATTCTAATATGCTGATTTGGTGCTCAAGATCTATGATCTATGTTGAAAGCTGCTTAACATTTTTGTGAAAACCATAAACAATACTTTTTTTCCAGAATTTAAAGAAGTTTAAAAGAAGAGTATTTTGTAACATTGTAAACATTTTTACAGTAACTTTTGATTATTTCAATGCATCCTTGCTGAATTAAAGTACTTATTTCTTAAAAAAAAAAAAAAAAAAAAAAAAAAAAATCTTACTGACCACAACCTTTTGAATGGTAGTGTATATATTAATTTAGTATTGAAATTTAAATTATTAAAATTTAAATTAATTTAGTATATTAAAAATGCTAATTACTTGCAAAGGAATTTTTTTTACGCTAGTGCTTCTACAGTTTATGAACTGGGTCAATCATTTTAAACTAAAAATTTAAATCCTCTGTAGTGTACCTTTTGTACAAAATAACTCAATGAAAAAAATACTACTATTACATAACTGAATTAATTCAATTAAAATTGTAATCAAGGTCAATTCAATTTTACTGTTGTCAATTTTAAAATGACAGCCTTAATAAATAATAATTCAGGGTTGTAAATAGGGTCCATAGCTGCAGCTAGAGAATTTCTGGAGGATTTCAGAGCGGCCTGGCATTCATCGTCTTCAAAGCGCGCTTTAAATTGCAGCCTAACGGGGTCATTATTTTCTTATTCGCTTTAAACATATCAGGGTCGCGTCTGACTTCAGAAGCCTCCCTTGAACTGCATGTAAACAAAAGTTTTGAGTGTCAAGGTGAGGCGATGAAGATCGACATTAGTGAATCTAATGGAAGAAAAGAAATGAAGGCAAACAACAATAAAGGCTCAATCAAAAGTAGCGCTATAAAGAGCTTGTGGCACGTCAGAGGCTCTATTACACTTAACTGCTGACAGTTATGCCAACCTGTATGGTGCAACAAGCACTGCAGCTTTAATGACAGAGAGCTGTCCCACCCAAGATAACACGGCACACTAGTTAGAGTCAAAGAAGCATGCGGAGAAAGTAAAAACGGGAACAATACAAAGAAAAGAACTTTAGTAGTTGGAATGAGGGGGGTTAAAGTGACTACGGTGAGATAGCAATTTGGAGCAAGTGCCGAGCACAAAGAGAACATCCGTGGAGACGATGGGTAAAGACCTTACGCTGCTCAAAGGCTGCTCCACCCTCGCTCCGCTCCCCCATGTTGACAGTTGCACTACAAAACACACTTTGAAGTGTGCTCTTGTGGAGGGGGCGCCACATGCGCGAGCGCTTCGTTTAGCGGTGTCAGACGCCGTCCCGGGACCTGCCGCAGCAGAGTATGCGACGTCGCCACGCTGCTAAGCGTGGATCGGGGTTTGAAGCCACATGGGCGACAGGCAAATATAAATAAGTAAATGAAAGCTGAACATTTTTAATGATACTATTCTATGCTGTTTATAGAAAAGGAGACATACCTCGCCTGCTTCATCTCCAGTGACACCTAACCTTGCATTAGGGGCATTAAATGCTCCTCTAGAAGAAGAAAAAATGTTCAGAGACGCCCACAGACAAGCTCACATCCATTGTCGAGAAAAAAAAAAAAAAAAAGTTTTGAGGTGAAAAGAGAGGGGAAAGGCACTGAGGAAAGTTTCTCCTAACTTTTTATTTTCCTAAGGTAAGGTGCATGCTAATTGCTTGTTCAAACTCTAAATAGAAACCCCTGCTGCAGCAAAGACAGGCCTTTGATATGCACGACTGAGGAAAGTTTCAGCACCTACACAACCAGCAGGACATGCTCTCTTCTCAGACACAAGAAAACCTTGCTAGTGTCATGCTCTACAATTTGAGCCTCAGGAATTCAACATTAGATACAGTTTATACAAAGAGAACCAATATATGCTGTTGGTCCACTGCGTGCTGCCAAACCAGCGCCGACATGCTAAGGCATGGACTCTACAAGACCCCTGAAGGTGTCCTGTGGTATCATGCACCAAGACATTATCAGCAGATCCTTCAAGTCCTGTAGGTTGCGAGGTAGAGTCACTGATGGTCAAATTGCTTGGTCCAGAACATCCCACAGATGCTCAATCGGATTGAGATCTTGGGAATTTGGAGGCCAGGGCAATACCTTGAACTCTTCATTAAGTTCCTTAAACCATTCCTGAACAATGTGTGCAGTGTGGGAGGGTGCATTATCCTGCTGAGAGAGGCCACCAGGGAACACCTTTGTCATGAAGGGGTGTACCTGGTCTAAAAACAATGTTTAGGTAGGTGGCACATGTCAAATTTACGCCCACATGAATGGCTGGACCCAGGGTTTCCCAGCAGAACGTCACACACCATTCTTCCATAGCTCCAAGGTGCAGTTCTGACGCTCAGATGCACACTGTAGGCACTTTTGGCAGTGGACAGGGGTCATCATAGGCACTCTGATTGGTCTACTCAGGATACTTAGCCCCATACATTATTATTATTATTATATGTGTATGTGTGTGCCACCTAAGACAGCACACTAGTTAGTCAAAGAAGAGTCAATCTGGCCTAGAAAGATTGGCATCTTTGTGCTTGGAGTCAATTGTTTTATTTGTGATAATGCAATGAAACATGCCAAATTGTGTGGACATGGTTTTTGGCCAGGCTGTCATACAAAACCAAGAGAGGATCAACGAAATATTAGTAACTGATTGTGTTGTAGTCAATGTATGCTTTTTCATGTGAGCTTTTTGTTTTCTATGCATTTTTTATTTTTGATTGTTTACATAGATAAAATAAAAATTACAGCTTTTATTGTTGTTTTTTGGCAATTTTTTGATTTATTCAAACTTGTATGGTCATTAAAAACAAATATCCCCTCCAGATGGATGGATGGAGGAGCTATAGATTGAAGTGCAATAAATAGATTAAATTAATACAATAAATTCTAACACTGGGTTGCCACTCATTATTAATTAAACGAACAATTTGAAAATATTAGCTTAGAAATAGTCGATGCTTCCTCTGTAGTACATACACGCCTGCTGCAAGCAATTTCATAAAGTGTAGGAGACAAAATCAGCCGTGTCCATAAATGATGGCCATGTCCTCAGAAAACAGACAAATTTTTGCTATTGTTTGCCCTCTTTTCTTCTCTTCTCAAGTGTGTGCCCTTCGCAGGTGATGAATTGGCTAAGAGCTGAATCGCACGGCTGCGGCTGCATTTTAATCTCAGCATTTGCATAGGCCATAATGGAGCCCTTGGCGTGCTAATTGCTAGCGTCCCAGTTACGCACGCAGTTCCTCCATTGGCTAATGGCACCATAAAGCATGCGACAGGACACGTCTTAGACACCTGGTAGAGAATTTTAAGTTGGTAATGCCGGTTGGCCTCATTTAAGAGACAAAGTATTGCATTATATCAGACTGTGCTTTGTTCAAAGCAGTGAGGCAGACACACAGCAAGTAAAGATACTGTATTCTCGGAGGGGTCTATAGGCGGATACATGAAAAGAACGTAGAGTGTGTAAACTGGGAGAGTAATTCAAAGTGAATACGCACCTCACAGCAGGTTTGATATATCACGGGTCTCCCGCAGTGCACTTAAAAGGCCATGGGCTCAGTGCACAGAGGTGGTATGTATTAAGATTCACCTTAGAATAACCACGGCACTCGTGTATAGTGTACACTTAACCTGTCTGCTCTTCACAACACCTTCAACGTGGGCAATTAATAAAGTCATTTAATGAATGTATCCGTTTAAAGGGCATTTTCCAAAAGGAGAAAAGGACAGCAGTGCCTTCCCAAAAAATCTGGAGGAGAAAGTAATCAACAGTCCAAAAATATATTACAAAAAGTGTGAAACCACTAATTTAATAGAAGTGTCCAACAGCGACACCAGTGGATAAAGTTTCAGAGGGAGGTCTTAAGCTCACTGTTTTGAAGTATGGTGTGGATTTGAGAGTGATTGGAGAAATAGAGGTACATAAAATAAAATAATATAAAATAACAAACTGTGATAGACTATCCGTCCTTCAAGGGTGTTTCCGTACCGAGATTCTGGAATACGCTCCAGCATCCCTGTGACTCTACATAGGACAAACGTGTTTTGGAGAGTGGATGGATGGAAAATAAAATAATTGCAATTAATATAATAACAAGTAACAAAAAATGGGCAAACAAAAGCAAGTAGTACACATAAAAGTAAATAAAACATTATTGTTACTGTATGATGCTGTTATAACTTTGGTTATTTGTAAAGCAAGTAAAAATATTTAAGAAATAACCTTCATAAATAGTGTACTAATATGATAATATTATACTATAATATTATATCAGATGTTTATTGTTAAGTATGGACCTGGAACATTAAAGGGTTAATTCACTTTAAAATGAAAATTACCCCAAGCTTTACTCACCTTCAAGCCATCTTAGGTGTATATGACTTTCTTCTTTCTGATGAACACAATCAGAGTTATATTAATAAATATCCTGACACGTCCAAGCTTTATAATGGCAGTGAATGGGACCAATGAGTATGAAGCTAAAGAAAGTGCATTTATCCATCATAAACGCAATGCGTTTGTGTAAGAAGAATATCCATATTTAACAAATTATAAAGTAAAATATCTAGCTTCCACCAGACCACCTTCCATATTTAACTTACGAAGAAAGTGTAAAAATCTCGCAGTTCAAAACACTTACGCCTTCCATATAACAACTAACACGACGTCAGTTACGCCTTTTTCCGTAAGTTGAATAAGGAAGGCGGTCTAGCGGAAGCTACTTGTTAAATATGGATATTTTTTCTTACACAAACACATCACTTCACTTCAGAAGACCTTTATTACCCCCCAGAGCCGTGTGGAGTACGTTTATGATGGCTGGATGCACTTTCTTCAGCTTCATACTCGTTGGTCCCATTCACTGCCATTATAAAGCTTGTATGTGTGAGGATATTTATTAACCCTCTGGAGTCTGAGGCTGATTTGGGGCTTGGAGAAGTTTTGACATGCCCTGACATTTGTGCTTTTTTCATTTGTTCATAAACATATAAATGACAAAAGTGTCATTACACTGTATTCAGCACAAACTAGGCTACAATAATATGTGAGGAACATGTATGTACATGTTTGTGTTTTTGAAGGAATAACATTTATGCGTGGTTATTGAAAAGTCACTGAAATAAGGCCAAAAAAAGTATATTAAATCTTTGTTCACAAGACTTTTGGGTATTGGAGGTTGTAGACTAGAGTTTTTGCTTCAAAATTATGTAAAAATTATGCTGCCTACTCCTTCATATAAAACAATATACTGATTTAGTTTTTGTAAGACACTTTTTGCCAAGAAACACAGTATGCGAGGAGGCGTGAATCACCACTGAAAATGGGCCATTCTCACCTGAGAAGACAAAAGAATTGGATAGTAATGAGCTGAAATGACTTGCATATTAATGAGGCATTTCAGTCAGGTAGGCTGTGAAAAAAACCTTCTGTGATGTCTCAAGCTCATTATGATATATGAAACATACAGAAAAATATTACAATATAAAGTAATGATTTTATATTATACTTTAAAATAGAATGTATTTCTGTGATGCAAAGAGTCTGAATATAGGCTTTTAGTTTAAAAGAATGCACATTTGGAGAAATATTGGATTCTCATATGCTTATGTCAATTTTCTATACAGAGGAGTTATATTAATTTAATATTCATTGTCATTACTATAAGCGCTGGTGTTTTCAATTCATCCTTGAAGTCGGAGGGCGCTCTATGCATTTTTAGTCCACAAATTCATCTAAAAGAAGAAGAGGCTATTCCATGAATGGAGTTTCCAATACATACTGCAGCCGGAGGGCGCTATAGAAACAAAAACTCATCTAAAATTCATCTATAGAAGAAAAGAAAACAGGAACTAACTGCATGCTAACCATGACTTTTACATCCAGATAACCACTTTTCAAGACAATAAATACACGATTGAGACGATGAATGCATGTATTGCCTCTGAATTTGCGTCTGAATAGCACTGGCTCCGTGGGCGTGGCCGCATTAGTGGATAATGAGCTGAATCACGGACTTTTGACATGGCTCTCTTTTCATACAGATTACATAAACACAGAAGGTTTGTTTTCGATTTGACTTACATGATTTAAAATCTGACATCTTAACGTTTTTTTTAAATTTTCTGTGATTAGTATTCACTAAGTTACAGTTCATTTTCTGAGAACTATCAGATTGGACTTCGTTCAGAGGGAGACGAGAGATCACGCATCATGTTAGTTTTCTTTATTTTACAAAAAGCACAACATTTTGTTTTTACTTTGAGTGTACACAAATAAAAGAAGACATTCTATAGTTTCAATTGATATATTACTTATGTCTCTATGACAAAAAATGACGAAGTATTTTAAGTCTGTTTTGCTGCAATGTGAAAAAAAACCTGCAAAACGCGCCGGCGCGTTTTCAGACCTCAGAGTGTTAATACAACTCTGATTGTGTTCTTCAGAAAGAAGAAAGTCATATACACCTAGGATGGCTTGAGGGCGAGTAAATCTTGGAGTAATTTTCATTTTAAAGTGAACTAACCCTTTAATTTACATTGGAGGAAGCATATTCCACTTTCTAGCTATCAGTCACATAATGCCGCCGATCTGTATCCAGCGAAAAACTGCTTTAGAAGATTTTAAAACTTCTTGTTTTAAAATCTTCCCAGTCTACTGACATTTGTTACATCCACTTCAAACATTACAATGCTCATTATAACTTTCGTTAACTCTACAATAAGTAAATCCGTTTCACCAGCTAAATACTCTTCACCAGTGATGCCATAGAAATATACAGGGCCACCGCTACAACAGAAGTTCAAACACAAAATTCTAAAGATGGCTGTGCGCTTGTTTCTCTGCCGCATAAGGTCTATATGAGCAGCACACTCAAAATAAAACAAACAAGGTGAGTAAAGAAATGCACCCACAGAGCTGTGGGAGTTGTAAGTTCCCATTCAAAGACACTCTGTACTCACAGACTGCAGCATAGATGCCCTTTATATAAAAAGTCATTAGAACCTCATCAGTTCATGTTGTTCTGAGGCACCTCCAAATGATCTGTAAAAGAGGCGATGCTGGCCTCTCTCGGCCTTGCAGGGCTTTCATCACGGGACTGTGCGGGAGGCGCGGGTCACGTCAGAACCTCAAAAATAGCCCTCCATTTGTCATTTGTACAGAACATTTGGGCCCCTGGGCATGTGCAGATCACACCCTGATACAGGGACGCTTTGTTTAAGTCTCTGAGGTCCCACAGAAGCGCAGCCTCCACCCCGCCCATTGTCTCTAACCCAGAAAACAGAGGTGAACGGACCTCCACGGGCAGTTGTGCGATGCAGAGCGGAACGTTCCGCGCATCACGCTGATGTTCAAGTACTTTTCTGGACTGTCCTAAATCAAAAGCTGGAACAGGGCACAGAAAGCCCACGGCGGCCTGCTCTTCTGAGCGTGAACCTCACCGAACATCATTAGCCAGGTCTCCTCTGGGCCTCCTACCTGCAGGGACCTTCTGGGCTCCAGGTGTTTGGGGTAAACGCACCTAAGCGACCTAGCCACGTCGGGCTAATTTAGAGCAGGCTACCTGCAGCTGCAGGGCCGATGTAAAGCCACGCAGGGGCTGGGGATTACGACTCTATAGAGATCAAAGCCGGCCCGCTGCCCCGGGCTCATCAAAGGCGAGCGTGTCTGTGCTGATGTGGCAAGCGATTGGTCCTGGATCAGAGCCCTGTGTCACCCCCGCCGTCAGCACCGCAGGGTTTATCCCGACACAGAGGAAGCACGATAACAGGCCGGGCTTGTGTTTACGAGCTCAGGTTTTAATTGCAGTTAAACGCCAGCACCTCGCTGCTCGAACAGAACGCTGTTGATTACGAACGGGACAATGGGGCGGGCCACATAACTCAGATCTCACGGTTAATGTAGAAGCAGACCGGGAGAGGATTACTGCTTTACACTCATTACGCTCAATAACAAAGCATGACTCGGTACAACGCAGCGAGAAGTCTATAAATCTACAGACAGACACGTGCAGATTGAAAACATCACAAGTCATTTACATTCACCTTAACTAAACGGAATTTATTAAACGCATTCCTCATGAAGGCTAACAAGGAGAAGAATATAATTGGGTGTTTCTTCAAAATATTTTGATACTAAATATTATTTGTTTACTTTTTGTAAAAAATTATATTCTATACCATAGTGTAATTTGTACCAAATTAATAATTTCTCAAATTATGTATTATATTTTAGATAGATAGATAGATAGATAGATAGATAGAATGACAGACAGACAGACAGATGATAGATAGATAGATAGATAGATAGATAGATAGATAGATAGATAGATAGATAGATAGATAGATAGATAGATAGATAGATAGATAGATAGATGATAGACAGACAGACAGACAGACAGACAGACAGATAGATAGATAGATAGATAGAATGACAGACAGACAGACAGATGATAGATAGATAGACAGACAGACAGACAGACAGACAGACAGACACAGACAGACAGACAGACAGACAGACAGACAGACAGACAGATAGATAGATAGATAGATAGATAGATAGATAGATAGATAGATAGATAGATAGATAGATAGATAGATAGATAGATAGATAGACAGACAGATGATAGATAGATAGACAGATGATAGATAGATAGATAGATAGATAGATAGATAGACAGACAGACAGACAGACAGACAGACAGACAGACAGACAGACAGACAGACAGACAGACAGACAGACAGACAGACAGACAGACAGACAGATAGATAGATAGATAGATAGATAGATAGATAGATAGATAGATAGATAGATAGATAGATAGATAGAACGACAGACAGACAGAAGGATAGATAGATAGATAGATAGATAGATAGATAGATAGATAGATAGATAGATAGATAGATAGATAGATAGATAGATAGATAGATAGATAGATAGATAGATAGATAGATAGATGATAGACAGACAGACAGACAGACAGATAGATAGATAGATAGATAGATAGATAGATAGATAGATAGATAGATAGATAGATAGATAGATAGATAGATAGATAGATAGATAGATAGATAGATGATAGACAGACAGACAGACAGACAGACAGACAGACAGACAGATAGATAGATAGATAGATAGATAGATAGATGATAGACAGACAGACAGACAGATAGACAGATAGATAGATAGATAGATAGATAGATAGATAGATAGATAGATAGATAGATAGATAGATAGATAGATAGATAGATAGATAGATAGATAGATAGATAGATAGATAGATAGATAGATAGATAGATAGACACAATTTAAAAAAATCTGTAAAGATTATTCACACATCACATCTCATATTTCATCTCAATATGTCTCCTTGGTAATCACATACACTGACTTATGAAAAATAAACATTATTGGAGTCAAATTGTTGGTCATGATGGAAAGTCACAACAGCAGAGACAGTTGTTATTTAATTTTAAATGTTAAATTTAAAACAGTAAATACATTTTAATCCATAAACATTGCTTAGATCACCGTTTTAGATTATCTTAAACTTGGAGAGTAATAATTAATATCCTATGATGAATTTTCCTATGTTAAGATTGAAGAAATATAATATATAGAACATATATAATAGCACGAAAAATGAAGCAGGCATGAAAAGAAATTTCCAAATTTTAGCGTGACCTTCAAAACACAAAAAGAAGTTGAAATCTGTTAAATCATGGTACATTACAGTACTCCTATTGAAGAAACACCAAATCACAAAGACTAAAATCAATAAAATATTAATTAGCATTATATATATATATATTTCCACAGAATAAAGTGCCATTATAGGTATAAAAGTTAAGGTTGAAGTTTGTTTAAAAAGTCAACATCTTGCACTCTTTCCATGGTAATGAGTCACAAGGCTGTCTGTGATGACAAGAATAGAATTCCCTGATTCTGCATTTATGCATATTACCACGAGCGGGAAGAATAAATTAAAGCATAGAAAATGGAACGGGGAGCCAGAAAACTATGCACAAATACATTCTCACACAGCAGAACCATCTGAGTTCATTGTTATTATTTTATTATGTTTGCTAAGGCTAGCATCACTATTACTGTTGCTCATTCTTAGAGTTGTGGATTGAAACAAACCAATATAAAAACTAAGTTTTAAACTTTAGTGCATAACTTCTCCTGCACTGTTTGTGCTACAGACATAAATGACCGCTCAAACCATGAGTATTATAGAGAGGTGTGAGACATGACATAATCTGAATACACACGGGTGTTACAAACAGAGTTGCAATTTTGGGGTAACCGTCATAAAGTCGGGCTGAATGTTGGAAGCAATAACCTACCACTTGAACGTCTGAGGGCACTCGGGACAGGAAGTCCAGCAGCTCATTGTTGTCGATGCTGTATGGGTCTCGCAGTTTTTTGGTGAACTTGTTCACCCCTGAAAGTTGAAACAACAGTGGTGAATACAGGCCTCACAGAGTGCAGTTGAGAAAGACCTTATAAGATCCTGTACAGATTCGGAATCCTTGTCTTTTTACTTTACAGTATAAGCTGCTATGGAGCTGACAGAAGCTCTGCTCTCTGACCTTGCAGAGCCTCTGATCTGAACACTGTATGAAAGAGCACACGGGGCATTAGCTACTAGTGAGTTTGCCCTGAGCTCTGCAGTTTACTGTCCTCCCTGCTGTTCTGGTGGTGACTCCCTGGAGCATGAAAACTTAAACTGCCACTAAACCCTGTGACCTCCTGCAATAGTCTATTTGCAATTCTAAAACACGCTTTATGTATCATGCTACTCTGTCTTATGTTATTTCGTCATGACAGATTGTAAGCGTAATGGATGACAGCTCACCCCAGGCCAGAACGATGTATCTGATAGGAATGTAGTACACCACAAGAGTGGCCGCACACAAGGCCACTATAGCCAGCCAGCTGAGGAAAGGCACAGTCCAGTTGAAAGTACTGAGAACAGAGAAAAGGATGAGTGTGATATATGTATACACAGACTTGCGCCGTGTCTACACCGGACGTGAATGACGCAACGCAATAAAATCATAAAGAACCCATTATAATCAGCAATTCTGTCTACGCTGGATGTGGCACAACATGAAGACTGACGCCCCATTCAATTTCTGATATGCTCCATGCACTTGTGCTACTTCCGACAACAGGACAAATGGATTTGGAGCTTTCACTTTGATGGATCCAGTGTAGACACCATTGGTCAAACCTGGTGTAGACACGGCATTACACTTTTTCATGTGAGTGTGGCCTTAGAAAATGTTACTATAATTGCAAATTTTACTTCAAAACAGCAAAGTTAAATGTACCATTTCGGTACAATTATGATACAAATTTTTCTTTCTTTTTTTGAGTAACTTGGTAAATATCATGGAAATTGATAATGATTCAGTGTCATGGTATAAATCAAGGGACAGTAATACTATCTCATACCAATACTAGGTTTTATATGAAGTAATGGTAAATTCTGTAAGGGGTCAAAATAGAGGGTTATAGCTGCTAATTCTAATTCGAATTGCAATATTAACATTCATGGAAAGAAAAACAAAAAAACATCCTCATCAACACTTTTGTATCTTCATTGAGGTCTTCATTGAGATTTATGCTTAAGAAAAGAAAAATAATTGCTAACATTTTGTGAAAGAAGTCTCTTCATGGCTGATACAAACATACAGTAAAAACAGTAACATTGTGAAATATTAGTACTATTTTAAAAATCCATTTTCTATTTCAATACATTTTGAAACATTTTTTTTTTTTTATGACGGTAAAGCTGAATTTTCAGCATCACGACTGCAGTGTTCAGTCACATGATCCTTCAGAAATCATTCTAATATAAGAAACATTTCTTATTATCAATGTTGAAAACAGTTGTGCTGCTTAATATTTGTGTGTGAAATTATAATTCTAATATGTGTATGAGGTAAAAAAAAAAAAAAAAAAAAAAAAAAAAAAGTCTTTACCATCACTTTTAATCAATTTAATCTGTCCTTGCTGAATAAAAGTAAAAACAAAAATCTTACTGACCCTAAACCTTTTAGGCAAATTTAAGTTAAGTATGTTTACATAAGGAAGTTTGGAGGAACAAGACAAACATACTGATTAAGAATATGATTTTTGCATTGTAAGCAAGTGTATGCGTTTGTGTTTGTTTGAGTAAGATGTGACAGAGGTTGGCACGGTGGTGCCCACGTGTCTGCTCAGGCACTAGCAGTGAGAGCTGAGACTTACTTCTTTATCCTCTCACCATAGGAGGCCACTTCATCCAGAGCATTCTGTACACTGATACACACATCCTGAATGGCATACAGCTTGTTCATGAAACCCTTTCTCTCTGAGTCCTGAAAGAATGAGAGGGAGAGAGAAAGAGAGGCTGGGCAAATGTATTTCCACACAGCTGAAAGAGCATGAGGACCATCAAAGGCTTGGTGAGCTCTTTCTCTCTCCAAGTTCTCCATTCTGCAATAGACATGTTTAAAATTAATCACACTTTGTGTATCAAAAAAGAGAAGAATATTTATTCTAATATTCTTTCTTCTGAGAGAGCTAGCTATGTTGGGTAACCAGGTTTTACAATGGTGACATCATTGTGGCCATCACCACCATCATTACTTTGAGCACTAAAAATCTTTTCTTTTCAACTTTTGATGTTCTTCAACTTCAACTTCAAAAAAAAAAAAAACTGGCCACATGAACCTCAAAAGTAGGCATCAGTTCAATGTTCCCACAGTCAAAAGGCTCTGATTTTAATCTTACAATAAGAACAGTCATGCAACAGTTGGGCTGACACAGAATGTAGTGACTGAGTGTGGACACAGACAGAGACTGTTGCAGTGCATTGATGTGCTGAGACACACAAACACGTACCCTTCCACGCGCCTTAACCATTAAAAGAGAAAGTTCACACAAAAATAGAAATCGTGTAATTATTTGTTCATCCTCATCCCACTTCAAACCTCTTTTCATTGACATAGTAGCCTGGACAATCTGAAAAACATCTTCTTTGTGTTTCAGTGAAGAAAAAGTCATACAGGTTTGGAATGACGCAAACTACGACAGTTTTGTCGTTTTTGGGTGAACTATTCCAAAAAAGTACAAGATTCATCCATTTAATCAAAATTCATCCATTTACCTACAGAACATAGATCTGCGCATCCATTTCCTTCTATCGGACAACCTTTTGAAGAGAAAAACTGAAATCCTGGCCTATTAGCAATGGGAAAAATCAGCTACGTCCAGATTCCCAAACCCCTGACACAGGCTATGCCCCTCCGGAGGGCCTACACAAATGGACTGGCAGCACTTAAGAAGAACAAAATGTCCTGTCGAAATGGACCCAGTGGGAGGGCACTGCCATCCAACAGTGAGCATCACTATGCCTTTGCCCTGGGTCTGCTTTATGAGAGCTCCAGGCCTCTGCTCAACCCTGCCCAGGTTTATCTGGAAGCACTTCAGTCGCCATCCTCAGGCCTTTCATGGAGATCAATTGAAATGTCACTGCAGCGGATCATGTCCACAATGAGACGACCAGCTACTGAACCTCTGGATCAAAACCCACTGTGCAAATCAAAGCAGCAAAAGAGGGAGCTGGAGTCCACACGTAGAGACGCTAACATAAGACACATCTATCTTTTTTGTGTGTGCTGCATAAAGGAACGCTAGTGGGTCCTACAAATTATTTGCATTTAAATGAATAGTTAATCCAATAATTAAAATCCTATCATCATTTACAGACCCTCATGTTGTGTCATGTTGTTTTTAAAATCATCTTTTATGTTCCACAGAAGAAATTCATACAGGTTTGGAATGACGTGAGGCTGAGAAAATGGTGACCTCTTTCATTTTTGGATACAACGAAGCTTTTAAAACAGACCTACACTTTAAAAAAATGCTGGGTTAAAAACAACCCAAGTTGGGTTGTAAATGGACAAACCCAGCTATTGGGTTGTTTTAACCCAGTGGTTGGGTTAAATGTTTGCCCAACCTGCTGGGTCTAGTTTTGGTTTTGTTCATGTTCAAGTTTCATATTCATGCTACTTGTTTCTTTGCCATGTGCTCCCATGTCACGTGATTCCCTTGTCCTCATGTGATCCTGCCATTTGCTCCCTTGTCATGTGTCCTATGTTGTCATTAGGTGTGCTCGACATCAGCTGCGGCTGGATGTAACCGATCGGCGAGAGTAGCTGTGTGCAGATGGGGAGGACCTGCGTGAAGTCGGACACTTTTTTGCTTCTCATAGTGACGCTCCTTCTGCGTTTGCATACTTCATCACAGCTGAAGTGAAATAAATTCAATATTTGACTAATACACTGATGTTTCAGAGACATTTTCATTCAATACTTTATGTACTTCTTACAGCATCTGTTTTTACAAGAAAAAAGTTCAACATAAGCATATTCTATATAAAAACTAATGTAGTGGTAAGTTTTTTTAACCACTTTTATTTTAATAAACATGACAATATAATACATGAAAAGAGCTTTAACTTTTATAAAAATACAGATTTGTGAGTATTAGTGAAACTGAAGGCCTGACGATAAACACGAAACACACATAAGCTCAGAGCTCGTGCAGGCGGCTGATCTCGAATCGCTCTCGCGGTACTTTGAAGCCATACGTTACAGAAAACATGGCATCAGCGCTGTCTCAGGTCGGAGAAAATTTCTTCCCAGCATGCACTGCTTCAAGTCAGTCACTTCACTGTTCGAACAAGCCTTGTTTCTTTGCCATGTGCTCCCATGTCATGTGATTCCCTTGTCATTGGTTTATTTGTTGATTGTTCACAGGTGTGGCTTGTCTTGTCATTCGTCCTTGTGTATTTAAACCTTAATGTTTGCCATGTGTCCTTGTTAAGTATTGTCCATGTACCACTACATAATGGTACATCTTGTTTTTGTACCAAGCCATGTTTGCCACGCCACGCTTGCCAAGTCTTTGTTTTGTTACTTTGTTGAATTTATGTTGGAATTTTAATAAAACTGCACATGGGTTCTTAAAGACTTGCCTTCAGTGGACTTGTTACAGTAGTTTTATTTAACCCAACTATTGTTTAAAAAGTTACAGTATTGCTTGCTTAAAATGAACCCATGTTGGGAATTAACATTTATTAATACGCCTGTTTAATAAACGTTCACCTTTTGATTGTTAGAATTGTTGTCTCTAGTAATTATGTCTGATTTTTAATTTCTAAACATAATTTTTAAACAATAATTGGGATAAATAAAACTGCCCAGCATTTTGGGCAAACATTTAACCCAACCGCTGGGTTTGTCCATTTTCAACCCAACTTGTTTTTTGTTTTTTTTTAACCCAGCATATTTTAGTATGCTTAAATGTGTTGCAGGTTTTTGCATGGTTGAGCCAGAGTCTTAATTTTTCTGTCCAAGCCCAACTCCTAAAATAATTTTTGTTGGTTTAAATACACATCATGTGTTGGCTCTGAAACACAGGTGACGCATGCGCACAACAAAGAGGCTAACTGTAGTCCGATCAACAAGTTTACAAGCAGGACGTGACTACAGTCGAACTTTAATCTGTTCTCAATCTGACTCCAAAGCCCCTCTTTGTACAAGACGATATTCAAATGCCCTCTTATCTAAGATATGTACCTCTGGTGCTTCTGTTTTAAGAAAAAAAAAGAAAAAAAAAAGGTCAGTTTAATGTTTAATCTTTAGTGGTTTGCTCCCCTGGTTGAGAACCACTGACTTCTACCCACAGAACAGTTATGTAAAATGTTATGATATACAACTCATGCCACCAGTGAAGCAAAGAATGAGACTGGTACTGGAATATCATCTCCAAAATGAAGAAATATGCTCATAATATAGAGATGGGTCTTAGGAAAAACCAGATCAAACTGTCTGTACTTCCACAACACACACACAGTGTCCCATCCATCTCCCACGCTTTTTTACTGGATCCCACATTTGAAAAATGAAGCCCAATATGGCCTGCATAACCACATCGCCTTCCCAAAAAGCCACACAAGACAAATAGATATAATTAGACCGCGTCCCAGGGTTATTTTTCTCAGCAAATATTTAACAAGACTCCCCTGTCCTGACTCCCATCTGGTTTGCGTTATCAAGCGAAACAAAAGTCCAACATACCCTCCATTGTATCGGCTGCTATATGAGAAAAGAAGACTTTGAGGGACAAGGTATCGGTGTGTGTGCATGTACGAGCGAGCGAGCGAGGGTGGAGGTGCAGGTCATGGGTCTCTACAGTCTAAACCATTACCACATGGCCCTCAAACCATGAGCTAACTCCGATTTCCTGCCTTCAAAAGTGGATTGAGGAAGGCAGGAGGTTGGAATAACACTAGCCTGGGGAGAGGCTTGTTTTCACTGCTCCTCCGCACTTCTCTCACACACACATAAACACGCTCACACCGCTACGAGCCGAGGAGCAACCTGCTGCAGAAGAGCCCGCTGTGGATCCTGGCTGAGCTGTGGGCCGCTGGAGCGACGCATGGGCATTCCGTTACCTCAGGTCCTCTTCCTCACGTATGCGGACACACGTCGTGACCCGGCAGGAGGCACACTTGATGTCAGCGGGCAAAGGGAAATTGATATTTAGTCAAAAATCAGTTCTGTTTAAAGTGTCTTCAAACAGTGCAGCCAAATCTGAACTCCTCTAAATGCACAATGTCAAAATATAAAAAGTCTGAATCAAGTGATATCACACTGCTGTAGGCTGCATTTACATTTTACATTTCATGATTGTTAGTGTACAGATTTTTAACTGCAGTTCTATAAAAGAGTTTTTATTAAGGGTCAATGAGATATAAGGGTGTCCATGATAAACAAAAAGGAAAATCTTTTTAAAAAAAAAATGTATTTATGTTTGTTTCGTATGTTTTCATAACTTTTATATCATTTTCAATAAAAGTTTCAATTTAATGAATCAAAATGTCACGTGGTTATATATATATTATACATACATATATTCAAATGTATGAATTGATTTTTATTTATTAAGTACGTAGTAATAACAATTAACCTCATGTACTTACTATAGGGTTAGGTTTAGGGTTAGTCGCATGTAATTATGCATAATTAATATAGTAACTACATGTGTAACAAGGACACTAAAATAAAGTGTTACCCTTTATTTTAAGGTGACGTTGTTACAGTAATTACACAGATAAGTAAGTACTGTGTAATATTAATTAACTACATGTACACTGTAAAACATAATATGCTATATCTACTCAATAAAATTGTGGCAGCAGATTACAAGAAAAAATATTAATTAAATTCAGCATATAAGAATTAATTCCTTAAGTCAACCATTTAAAAATGTGTAAACACCATTACAAAAACCACAAATTGGCATAAAAAGCAAAGAGTGAAGCTGCCCAACTAAACAAAACACAGATCAACAGTATGGTGACCAAACATTTTCAATAAAATCTACATCTAAACCTCTGTTAATTCTTGTGTTTCTCTTTGCTTCAGTTATTCTACTTGTTATCATCAGGTGTGTTCAATGTTGGCAATAAAAAATAAATTAATCTTTGATGTCTTTCTGTTATTCAAATATTTTTGTTTAAATTTTACTTCAATTTAACTCGTTTTAAATGGTTGACATTTAAGGAATTAATTTGATTAATTCTAACTCAATTCTATTTGTTGACTTAAATTAATAATATCGCTTGTAATCTGTTGCCCAAATTTTATGGAGTAGATATAGCATATTACTTTTGACAGTGTTCTTATTACATAGTAAGCTTAGGACTGGGGTTTGGTTTAGGATTAGTTACTTTTAATTATGCAGAATTTACTGTTATTACTACAGTAAGTACATGTAATATGTAACTATGCACCTTAAAATAAAGTGTTACCAAAGATTTTGTTTGTTTGTCCAAACTGATGGCTGAGCTTAAATGCCACAGACATTTTCAATAAACTCTAAACAATCTAAACACCATGTCAAAATAGTGGTTTCCATCCATTTTTTTTATGCACATTTTTGGGATATTGCATAAAAAAAAATTGATGGATGGAAATGCCACAATGCCCAAAAATTGTAAAAATGTGCATGGAAAAGTATGCGCACATTTGAGTCTGATACATTTTTATGCAATAAAACTACGATGGAAACACATTTACCGAATAAATTCCTCAATTATCGGGAAATATCGATATTTTTACATAGCATCTCAAATGCTGTTTTAGTTGTTCTGAAATGCCTGAGCAAAGTCTGTCATTACAGTGGTTCGGTATAATTACCTTCCAGAACTGTCTTACACAACTGTGTTCCCAAAAAGTAGGGATCTGCCTCCGAATGCAAGATAACCTGTGCACTCTGAAGCGCAAGTAATTCATTATATACGAAAATGATTACATACAGCGGCTTTTCCTACTTTTCTTGGTGATATTTAGCACCAGTTTATCCGGAAGGGTTTCAGGGTATCAGGTTTGTTCTCTTCGACTCACTGGAGGGAAACACTGCTTTATTAGCAAATGTTTTATGCAATATTCAAATTTTGTGCATAAGTTACATAAAAAAAGTGTCATTTTAATGTGAAAACCAATTACCTGAATAATCAAATAACACCCCAATTACACTAAATGTTAAATAAGCTTTGTGACATCAGTGGTTGGCAAATAAATGAACAGACACTTCCAACTTGAAAGCACAATGCCGATCAGTGTTATCATTAAACCGTGTGTACTGTAAGAGTGAGTGCAGCTGTCTGGGACCCCCTGGCGCATCCCCATTACCAAACTCCTTAGGGCTGCTAGTGCTACAGGCAAGCAGAGGCAAGTCCATTCCAGCCAGTTCTCAACATCAGGCTATTCACACCTCACCGTCCCATCAGGAGGCTCCAACTCCTTCGCAATGGGCAACCAGCATAGCGGGAGACTGATGAGGTTGGCACAGACCAGGACAGACACTTCGTAGAGGGCATATCTTGTTTGTTAACGACAGCAGGAGGGGGAACGATGTCCCAGGGGCGCCAAACTTCATTTACACCAAAGCCAGAGCCCCAACGCAAGAGGACGGACCCCCAGCCGGGCCTAATCCACACCCACACCCTTCTCTCTGCATGTTCGGGGGGAGAGAAAACAAGATTCTTTGATCTAACGCAGCGCTAAAGGTGAGGGGAACAAAGGAGGCAGATAAGATAGAGATCAAGATGAAAATGAAATCATTTCACCCGGGCCGGGCTGCTCCCTGGATACGCGTATTATTTGTTTGTCTTCTCTCATTTCGAGCCAAAGGAGCGCTGACCCAGACGGGCAGAAGTAGGAAGCGATATCACCAAGGAAAAGAGTTCCACACCTCTGATGGCAAATAAAGCCAAGACAAGTCCCCTCAGACAAACGTGAGCCCACCTCTTATCAGCGAAAACATGAAACGAAAAACAACTTCTTTAAATAGACGAGTGCATTAATTTTCCAAAAGTAGTTCATTAGCACTTTATTCATAATGAATGGGACGGGGGAAGAGACGTACAGGGAAAGGCTTGTCAATGAAATTGTTCCTCATCTTCGTGTCTGAGCACTTTGGGAGGTTAATTAAAATTGCAGTTTAATTAGATTTGAGGTGTGTGTCAGACTAAACGGAATCTCCCCTGACTGCCTGCTTGATCCCAATAACTACTATCCCAAATACTGTATGCCAAAAGATATCCCACATCAAAAGGAAAACCATTCACATTACTGTTTTTTAAGGAGTAAATATAAACAAAAATCTTTTGACACAACCTCAAATACAACATCAAGAAAACAAGTCATTTACTCGTTTAGTAGTATTCTGAGAGTTTGTAAATATGATGTTCGGGAATTTTCTCTTTGATTCTCTTTAAAAGAAAAAATTATCTAGTTCAATTCAACATAATTTATATATAGATATGTGCCTTATTTATAGGAGAGCAACGGCAAAGTATTCACATAAAAAAAGGGGTGAATGGAACAAGAACAAAGAAATGGTGCAAACCAGGTTGAACCTGTCCCGATCAGAGGTCTGCATGTTACAGGCATGGGTGTTTACCAATGCATCACGGATAATTTAACAAAACACCTGTAATATAGCATCAAAACAAAACACACACACACACACACACACACGCACAGTATGTTTCAAACATTTGGGAATGTGACAGAAGTTCAGAGGCACTATCCTCGCCTCTCAAATCCCCAGGTTCTACCTTCCTTCAAACCCCTAGTGACACTCCAAAAATAGGTGAGATGCTGAATGGCATGCAACAGTATGTGACCATGGAGGCAGCAAAAAAGCTATTGAGCTACTCTCTGGAGATCCAAATGCCCTTACTGTGACGTTCCCTCTGGAGACAGTATTCTGGGCCAAGGTCTAACAACAGTCTACATGACTCTTCAGCAGGTACTGAACAACATTCTGTTCAGATTCAGAATAGTGTATTTTTAAGTGTTTGAGTCCAAATAAGGCAGGTTTCAATCCCCTTAGGAATCAAATTTAAATTCTTTACTGTCTAGGCAGGGGCGTCCAATACTACTCCTGGAGGGCCACCTTCCTGCAGAGCTCAACTCCATTCCCAATTCTCAAACACACCTGAACCAGCTAATCAAGGTCTTCAGGATTTCTAGAAACTTCCAGCTAGATGTAATTGAGCAGGTTGGAGCTGAACTCACCAGGAAATTGAACCTCCAGGAACAGGATCGGACACCCCTGGTATATGGCCTATTTGCGTGCTTTACAAACTATGACAGCAAGTGAAAAGAGCAAGAGAGTGATTCTACCAAAATGCAAATCAATCAATCAATCAAACAAGAGTCTACCCCTACTAAAAAAGGGTCTGTCCAGGCTTCTTAGCTAAACTAGCAAGACTTGGTCAACGAGCTTCTGGAAGTTCATGATAATCTAAACTTTTTTGTTTGTTTGTTTGTTTGTTTTTGTGTGTGTGTGTGTGTGTGTGTGCGCGCATGTGTTTTTGTGACACATCTGGACACATTCATCTTCGGAACACAGTTTAAGATATTTTAGATTTAGTCTGAGAGCTTTCTGTCCCTCCATTGAAAATGTACGGTAGACTGTCCATGTCCAGAAAGGTAATAAAAACATCATCAAAGTAGTCCATGTGACATCAGTGGGTTAGTTGAATTTTTTGAAGCATCGAAAATACATTTTGGTCCAAAAATAACAAAAACTACGACTTTATTCAGTATTGTATTCTCTTCCGGGTCTGTTGTCAATCCGGGTTCACGACTCCGCAGTGACGCTGCTGACGTAAGACGCTGCTGACGTGTTATCCGGTGCGCCCGAGCTTCGTTTACAGTCTGAGGGAGACGCACGCTGTATTCAAGCTATTCTACATTGTTTGTATTTTGGTATTGCTATATTTTTTAAAATGGTGCGTAAGTGTGCATGTCGCGGATGTCCTAATTGCGAAAAAAAACAACCACGGCGACGTAAAAGTGCATTACCAACGCCGACAGATTAAAGGATTCAATGGAATCAATTCAATGGAAACAATTCAATGGAAAGGATTCCGGAAGAGAAGACAATGCTGAATAAAGTCGTAGTTTTTGTTATTTTTGGACCAAAATGTATTTTTGATGCTTCAAAAACTTCTAACTAACCCAGTGATGTCACATGGACTACTTTGATGATGTTTTTATTACCTTTCTGGACATGGACAGTATACCGTACATACATTTTCAATGGAGGGACAGAAAGCTCTCGGACTAAATCTAAAATATCTTAAACTGTGTTCTGAAGATGAACGGAGGTCTTACGGGTTTGAAACGACATGAGGCTGAGTCATTAATGACATAATTTTCATTTTTGGGTGAACTAACCCTTTAACTCATGATGATTATAAATGTCAGACCTTTACTTCGACCATTGCATCATTATAAGCTCTCTCTAATCAGACACAAAAGGCCATGACGTGTAAGCCATGACATGTAAGCTCCCTCTGTTTTAAGAAGCACAAAAAAAACTGTAATATAACTGTTTCCACACTAGCACCCCATTGCCCTGCGCTCCAGACACATCCCTGTGCAATGACGTGCAGATGAATAACACCGTAAACAGGGAGAATAAGCTTTATTTTACGTCCGACCTCTGCTTCCCACCGCTCTCTGCTAAAAACAACAGCATTAGGCTCTAATGGATCCGCTGGAGAGCCGGGTTCACCTTCGCCATTACTCCCCAGGCCTCCGCACCCAGCGGGCAAGGCACTCCATCAGCCCCAAGGTCAACCTGATAGTTGCCCCTGTTCTCCAGCCTCTCTGATGATGCCCCTCACCCCTGGAGCGACCCCCCTCCTCACCTCAGATCACTTGTGTTCCCCCTGCTCTCCTTGCCCTGTCCTCTCTGGGTCCCTGGATGCCACCTGATGATGAATGGAGCACAATTAGCTCCATCCACCACTGCACTGGATTTGCCCTGCTCTCTCCATCTCACAGAAATGAGGCCGTCAAACTGGGGAAACATCATCAAGCTGGGCACCAACAGGCAAACCAATATAGCTACTACAGTGTAAAAAAATATATATTTTCATGTTTTGTTATCATAACATTTTTTATTTTGTCAAATCAACTTCCATAATTAATGTGGTTCAGATAACATAATATTTTGAGTTTCTGTTAATAAAACCAATCACCTTCATTGTATTAACTCAAATTTTTAATTTCACTGAACTCAAAATTTCAAGGTAACTTACTTTTTGAAGTTAAACCAAGAATTCTTTTTTATAGTATATAAATATGCAAAACAACACATTTTCAAAGTTGACTAGTCAGTAGGTGGTCAACAACAAACATTCCATATAATTAGGCCCGTTATGACATCACGTTTCTTAGGGTCAAAATATTTACCCAAAATATATTTAGAATATTTTCTTTGTCAGAGATAATGGTAACACTTTAAAATAAGGTTTCATTAGCATACTTAACTACTTTAGTTAACATGAACTAAGAATTTACAATACTTCTCCAGCATTATTAATCTTAGTTAATGTTAATTTCAACATTTTCTAATACTTTATTAAAATCAAATGTTGTATTTGTTAACATTGTTTGTGCATGTTAGTTCACAGTGCATTAACTAATGAACAGCTGGATTTTTATTAACTAACATTAACAAAGATTAATAAATATTGTAACAAATGCATTGCTCATGGTTAGTTCATATTATTTAAGTAATATATTAAGTAAGTTAAGTAATATAGTGTAGTTGAGTAATATATTTAATATATATATAAGTAATGTTAACAAATGAGACCTTATTGTAAAGTGTTACCATAGTTTAAAATCTAAATAACCTAGTTGTCCTTACTAATTGATTGTCGGTTGTTGGACTAGACAACCATTGTAACCAATCCCATACCCTAGTAAAAAAAATTAATAAATAAAAAAAATAAAATATTATATTATATTATATTATATTATATTATATATATATATATATATATATATATATATATATATATATATATATATATATATATATATATATATATATATATATATATATATATATGCATTGATTTTATGCTAAGTGTAAAATATACATATACATTGTACTAAAATGGAACTACTGCAATTATACTTTAGATATACTTTAAATATCTTGTATTTAAAGACTGATATTACACAGTGACCATAATGTCCTTAATCCTAATATCAATATTAAAACACATTTTAGGCTTAATAAGAAATGTGTATTGTGCAAAACTCCATATAAACATTAATTATAATATTTATATCAGTAAGTCTCAAGTGATATGTCAGTAAATATGTAAATGGATTTGTAGTATACTTATGAAATAAATGCATTTAACATACATTTTGGTATAGTTTTTTTTTTTTTTTTTTTTTTTTCACCTGGGTAGAAAGAACCGTGGCATTTAACTATTAACATCTTTAAAGCGGCAGTCCGTATGTTTTGCCTCTTTGTTGCCATCTCTGTTTGAAACCTGCAACTGCAGTTATTTGCGTAATTATCTTCACGTGGGTTGTGTATTGGCACGGCTCCTCGGCGCGGATTAATCTAATGTTTGCTATCGGTCACCACACCGGTGTGGATATTGTACTTCGGAATCACTGATTCTACGTCTTGGAAGTATGACCAAAATAAGAATTTTCACTGGAAAATACCATGTCTGCCACATGTCACAACTGAGAAAAAAAACATAACAATAAATCACTACTGTTTATGCTGATTAAATCTACTGATCGCTAATGTCAAACCATGCAAATTATTATTGTTATAATTTGTTCTCAAATTGTTAATGTTAACAACATCAGAATTGTGTGACTATATGTAATTTAGTGTGTATTAGCACTACCTGTAGATTTCATTTTTGGTAGCCACTCCGCAGTCCAAAGTTTTTTTTGCTTTTGACTACGGGAGAATCTCCAATTGTCACTGATGATTGTCATTTGGATCTTTCTGTATTACAATCCGCCATCAAAATGATAAGTTTAATTATTCCAGCTGCTGTGAGAAAAGGCTATAAATGATCCACTACCAGCAGCAGCAGCCTACTAGCTAGGACTCCTTCTTTCTGTTTACAGATGTGACGTAATGACGCAAAGACGAACGGCTGCATGCTCAAATTTCCCGCGGAAACCCACCAGTACCGATTTTATTATAAAACATTATTACAGGCTTCCCATTGTGAATCAGGCTAAGGTAAGGAGATAGTTCTGAACACTGGCTGGTTATGTACTTGCTCAAAAATTGATTTTGTATCAATTTTAACCAAAAAAAGTTACAGACTGCAGCTTTAATTTATTGCCCCATTACATTAGACAATACAAAATGACACCCAGTCTGTGTGCTGAGATGCCATGAGACGTTCTCAATTTCAAAAGTTTCCTTGAGCGATGCGCTTCTCAAAAGGATATAAATGGCAATGGCATTCCTCCACTTCGGAGACAAACATCAATACACCCTCATAATTCATTTATAAACCCTCTTCTTGGAAGCTGCTTTCCTTGCTTTACAGCACAGGTTCAGTGTTCCTTTATCTTGAGTTGAGCTGAAAATGAGTTTCTCATGAGATGACGTCATTGGGTCAGCCAATGGCTGTCGCTCTGGCTGTTCTGAAAAAGGTTAATGATAGCACAAACATGTATGCCCCAATGCACCCTGAATGCTTAGGTTAGTAAAGCACACTAAACCATAAGGAGAAAGCCCAACCCCAAAAGCCATTACTTTCTACCAAGCATGTCGCCGTATTAAGGTGACCTACTGTAGCATTAGCACCCACCGAACAACCCATTTTATGAAGTGCAGGAAGTTTCCAGCTATTCCAGAGTCCATCAAAACTACTGGTCAACAGGCTGGTTCTTCAAGATAAGGAAGGAAGAGTGACAACTGAGAACAAAGTGAAAGGTGAAAGGGAGCGACACACAACCCTGCTTGGCGTGACAGACGATGAGCCATAGAAGTGAGACACGGGGACATACGGACCGCACTTACCACCATCACGCGAATCCACTCAAAGTGCCAAGAAGCCAAAATATCCGCAAGGATATGGCTTTCCGGCAGCCGGCCATCCTGGGAGGGGACTGAACCCGGCACCTTGTGGACCAGAATAAATTGAGATCTTTTTAAAGCAGGGTTACAAAAGGAAAAGTGTTAGACAAAAAAAAAAAAAAAAAAAAAACATTGATGGCTACTAAGATGGCTCAGGACCCTTGAGAGAGAGAGAGAGAAAAAAAAATCACCTGATACAAAGGCAAAATAGAGAAATCAAACAATGAAGCTATTTTACACAACAAGACAATGCCCTGAGTGTGTGTGTAGGATTTTTTCTAATCTCTCTTTATTAGCCAAACATGATTAAAATGCAGTTCCTAGGAGCATCTCTCCCCTAAATAAAAAGAAAAGGGAAAAAAGCCAAGAAAAAAAGTCAAAAGCATCTTTTACAGCATGAATCTTTTCATCTTTTAGAGGCGCTGAGAAGAAAAGGAGCCAGAGAAGCACAAACATTCTCTCTTTCTCTCTGTATTCTCCTTAGCACTGAAGAAAGCCATGTTACCTGAGGATACGCGTCGCGTATCACAAGCTCAATAGCCCCAGAACAAGTTTTCAGTCACAGTTTTTCAAAGTAATAAAAATAATCCCTAGCACACTCTTTAGTCCAATTACATACTGCCATACAGCTATCACCCAGATCAACCCCCTGCCTCTGCTCGGCTGGGTTTAACCCTCCGTGTGTTATCTACAGATAAGGCTCGCTTGTAATGCTAGATTCTAGCGGACATAAATGTGCGTGAATCGGGATCAGATTGTCAGCGTTTCACAGTGCAGAGAGGTTAGCTTATGTTTCTCCCTGCTAAAGTGGCTGTGTTGTGGTGGTGAGAGTGGGTAAGAGTAGGCTGAACGCTAAAAACAAGGTCAGGTCCAGAGAGAGAGAAATAAAATAAACAGAAGATAACTTTTGCTTTCTTCATTTAACACATATGATTGTTATTCTTTTGCTCACAAGGTTCCCATTAAATATTTAAAGGCACTGCATACAGTAGATCTGCATTCCTTTATACTATTATATAATTATTATTTAGTTCATTCATTTGGCAATATATTATATATTATATAACAGCTTTATAGATTGCCTGTTTGATAAACCACATATTAATTATGTCTCATGTTTAACCAGTATCTACATAAGAGCCAGTGGAAAATTCCCAAAGGACTGGCCAAGATAAAGCTGTTCTCTGCGAAAATATGTTCTCCCAAAGCATCTAAACCAGTGGTTCCCAACCACATTCCTGGAGGCCCACCATCACTTCACATTTTGCATGTCTCCTTTGTCTGACACACCCATTTTAGATCTTTGAGTCACTACTAATGAGCTGATAACCTTAATGTGTGTGTTTGATTGAGGAGACATGCAAAATGTGCAGTGTGTGTTGGTGGGCCTCCAGGAATGTGGTTGGGAACCACTGGTCTAAACGAACTGTAAAATAGGTGCTGTGTTTATATAGGAGTCAAATATTTGAGGTTTAAATAACTACATTCTCGCCTAAAAAAACTCTTAAAACTATATTTCGTGACACAACAACAGTAGTATTTGTAAAAAAAAAACATGACAGGCACCACAAGCGGAGTGATACAGTTCCTGTGCTGATACTGGGGAATATCCCACATCTCTCAGCCAATCAGATTCAAGAATCAGAACGTTGTGTATATATGTTGTGTAATGTAATGTATAATATTAATTATACATTACATTAAGTCATTTCGCAGACGCTTTTATCCAAAGCGACTTACTGTTGTTCTCATGTTGTTTTGATTCTGCTTTTCTCATTTGTATGTAAGTGCTGTGTGAAGTCACAGTTATGACAGTAACATGCTCATAGCAAGGAATAAAAAAAATAAATAAATAAAAAATACACAAATAGATGGAAGAATAGAAATCAAGGTAAGTGCTACTATTACTGGTTCAAGTGCTGATGAAAAAGATACGTCATTAGCATTTTTTTGAAAATGGTTAGAGACTCAGCTATATATATATATATTATATGTCAATTATACTGTACAATCTGAGGAGTGTTTGAACAGAAACAGCTGAAAAATTAATCAAGTTAACACTGTTCACAAGATTGTGGTCCGTAAAATTTTTATTTTTTTTAATTTATAAAAAATATTTTTTATAGTATTTTACAATATTTATAAAAGTTGGTTATTGGACTAAGAATTATTAGAATGATTTCTAAATGATCAAATGGCACTGAATGAATGCTTTGATGTCACAGGAATAAATTTAAAAAAATATATAAAATATATTAGAATAGAAAATAATGATATAAATTGCAATATAAAAATGTTACTGTTTTTTTTTTTTTTTTTTTTTAACCTTTTTTTTTTTTAAAAATGCAGCTTTGGTGAGCATAAGAGAATTTAAAGTGACCAATAATATTAACAACCCCAAACTTTTGAAATTTTTTTTTTTAAGTTTAGAGTTTATTCACAAATACCACTACCAGCAAATTCTATAATACAGCAGGGGTACAGAAATACGAATTTGGTATAGTGAAATGGGTCCCCCAAAGAAGCTAAAAAACTTATAGGTGGGGGCCCATAGTTTATGGAAAAAAGAAAAAAAAAATAGAAATGGAACAGACAAGGTACACATTAACATACATATACTCGTCAACTTTTGACACACTTATAGCTAGCAACCTGAATAATAATCGCATAACACCCTGTTCACGGCACAAATATTTAAGATAACTCCATTGTCTTTCCACAGTTTGTCTAGGGGCATACTTGTAGTATATATTTCTGGCCTAAAAGCTAAATTTAGAAATTAATTCACAAAACAGAGACCTTTATGGAAACCGACAAGCTTTTGACAACAAACAATATCCTGTTTTTTCTCTCTTCCTCTGTCACTGTTTTGCTTCACATTCATATCGAATGCTTGTTTATTTATAAGACGTACAACATACGGTTAAATGCCATCTTTAATATCCAGTCGAGCAAGCAGCACATTCGCGCACACTTCCTAACAGCTGTTGGGCATGTAAGGAGGCGTGCGTGAGTTGTGGTAAGCCTGTGAGCATGACATGATTGCAGTGTGTATCTTATCTGGGGCGGCTCCTCCTCAGGCTGTGTGTGTATGTGTAGGTCCATTACTCCAGTGCCCAGCCATGCGTACACTCCTAATCTCAGCACTCTTTCACCCTCTCTCTTTCGCTCCCTGGAGACACTGGTGCTATCATCCTGGCTGCTTCTCAGACGGAGCACTAGCGCTGATTATCCCTCCGTACTATCCGGACACATGTCCGCACATCACCGGTTCAGATGACATCACCGAAATAGCCAAAATTTGTGCCAAAAAAAAAAAAAAAAAACTTGTTCCAATAGTGAAAAGAAAATGAATGGGATGCTGTAGTGCATGTTACTGAAAAATACATTAAAAAAAAAGGTAACACTTTAGTATAGGGAACATAATATAAACTATTAACTATGACTTTTCCCCTCAATAAACTACTAATTTACTGCTTAATAATAGTAAGGTAGTTGTTAAGTTTAGGTATTGGGTAGGATTAGGAATGTAGAATAAGGTCATGCAGAATAAGGCATTAATATGTGCTTAATAAGTTCTAATAAATAATAATATTCTAGTAATATGCATGCTAATAAGCAATAGTTAAAAGCCCCTAAAATAAAGTGTTACCAAAAAATGATTAAAACTGTTATTTACCGCTTTTGTCATTATTTTCTTCTACTAAACACAAAATGAGATATTTAGCAAAAATATCCAGGCAGCACTTTTCCAAGCAGTTCAAATGAATGGGAAATTCAGTCTTCAAAGAGAGACAAAACAGCACCATAAAAGTTATATAAAAGTGTCATTTTGCACTACGTATATCCTTCTAAATAGGTTTGCTGAAGGAACAAACACTTCACCAGGGGCATAGCCAGAACTTTTTTTCAGGGGTGGCCAGGTAAGACCCACTGATTTCAATGGGGTGGAAAGAACAAGAAAGAAAGAAAAAAATCTCTGCATCAAATCTAGAGAAAAACAAGCATCTAACTGTGACAGCGTGGAGTCTGAGTTGAATACCTTGCCACATAAATAGATTTCATTTAACTGCACCTCAACAAACACTGGTTAAACTAGTCCCACTGCAATAACAGTGCTGCAATCAGATTACTCTTCCTCAAGCCACTTTCCCAAGATTGTCTGCTGCTCAGTTCTGCTCATTACCATGTGTGCCTAAAGGTAGAAACATTCACATTAACCCTAACTGTCACAAAAAAGTAGGGGAATCTCGTTTGAATGCTGCACTCGCATCTCGCGTCTTTTGCAGCGTCTCGCACGTGACACAGCATTCTAAAAACACAGTGCTCCAGTTAAAATACGTCTATAAACTTTGCTTTTTTTTCATTCCACTGCCCTCTTAAATGCAAAATCGAGTTCTGTGTGAAAGTCCAATCTACTGAGCTACTTTGCATTTGCAATTTGCATTGTTTTTTGTTGCTTAATGGACGTGTTTGACCATTGCGCTCATGTCTCGCTCTGCTGTGTTTTGTTTATGCTCATAAAGCTGCTTCGCCAAGTGTGCTCTGTCCACTTATTATAGGCATCTTTGGGCTTGTTCTTTTTTTTACCATATTAAGAGGTGAACTGCAAGTTCAGCTGGAGTGTGTATGTGTAAAAGTCAGCTGTTAATGTGGTCAAAATGCTTGTGCAACAGGGCTGGCCAGAGTGGTGCTCAAGCTTCAATCAGAGGTGGCACTGGCCTGAAAATCCTGAAAATATGATTCCTGAAAGTTGCAGATTATGTCAGATTTGTGGATGAATTATTCTGCGGAGTCAAATCTTTTCGACTAATTGGTTGATCTGGTTTACAAAATTGTTGTGAATGATTCATTCGTTCTCGAGTTCAACTTGCTGATTTACGGTTTACAGATTATCAGTCATTAACGATTTATTTTTTGTTTTGTTTTTCATACAAAACAATTTGCTTATCGCTCCAGAACAGCAAATAAGACATACTTATGACACTCACGTCTTTTTTTTTTTTTTTTTGAGCTTGTTAAATCTCATTTTATTGTAATTGCATGGAAAAGAGCGACCAGCACACTGTTCAAATGTTCTTCATTTATGTTTCACAGAAGAAAGAATGTCCTATGGGTTTAATAATGACATGATGGTGAGTAAATGATGACAGAAATATGATTTTTAGGTTAAAAACAACATCCTAGTTCATATGAAGCAAAAAAGCCTAGCATATGATTTATGACAGATGAGTATTAGATGCAAAAAATAGTGAATGGTAATGAACATACAAAACCTTTGCAAACTTTCTTTGGGAAAGTGGCTGCACACAAGTGCGAGACAGCTGTGGCACAAGCGGAGCATTAGGCATGTTATCGTAGCGTACCCAATGCTACTCCTTAATTCCACACTAGCATATCTGAGAGAGGTTTAACAATGTGAGGCACATTCATTATCACCTGGATAATTACCTGCCATTCTGCCAGTGTGTTTACATGTGTTTGGCGGAGCAGGTGTTAAAATATTTTGGCTGTTATTGTCGGGATTGCTGATGAATTTGGTGGAGTCTGAGAGCTCTCCAGAGAGCTATTCAGCACTGTAAGCACACATGTACACATCCACATGCACACACACTGGCACTAGCCTGGCAAAGAGAAAGTGAGAAGTGTGTGGAAAGCATATGGCTTACAAAGTCATGTACCCAGCATGCTTTTGCATCAAAATTGTTTAACCCTAAAATCCATGATCGCAAAAAGTGCTGTAGAAGTTATTTTGAAACTGTAGCTTTCTATGCTAAATGCTAAATAATTTGAGGTTAATATGAAATCAGATTTGGCCCTATTTACTTGCTCTTTTAACGTCTGTCTGCGTTATTCCAAAAAGACTTCATAATGCGTCTTCATAATCTATCATCTAAAACTTGCTATTCACAAATTACTTGTCCATTGACGTCAATCTGAAAGAAAAAGCAGGAGATTGTTCCTCTCCCAAAACCCCAAACTTATGTTTACAGGACTGCTAGCTTGAATATTTGCTCTTTAAAGAAGCAGAGATATCGAATAGGTCAATTGTGCTTGAGGACTTTCACTCCTGAATGCTTGTAAAATTTGAGGCAACAGAAAATGGCTGGCATTCATATAAATGTTTTAGTGAAAATATATTCAGATAAATATTGTTATTAAAGATAATTCAGTGGGAAAAGTGTGGACTTTTATTTTCACTGCAGACTTTTTGAAGTGATCTAAGATCTAAGGAGTAAAATGACAGTTTTAATGGAATTAGCAACATTTTGTTAGTAACTTGCAGACCAGCAAACTACAGTATTAAAAGGGGAAAGTTTGACTGTAATTAAACTACTTTAAATTATGAGTTTCAAAACAGCTTCCTCAACACCGATTTGATTTAACATAGCCATGTGCACTGCAGAAAATCGCCATTTTAAAATATTTTTACAGTGTCACTTGCACTAACCTTGCTTTCACCTGATCTCTTCTTCTCCCTCTCTTTTTCTTGTTTTGGAACCAATTGCCTACTTGGGTAAAACAACTGAGCCGTCTCCATCAATTAGCCTTGACTTTGGACTTTCATTAAGAGTAATTGACTAATATCTGCAGTGAGTCTGAAGAAAGACACTTTTAACTATCACGAAACAGTTTGTTAAGTAGGAACACATGTCTTGGCTCAAACTATGCCTGCAAGAGGTCCCCAGTCCAATGCAAAACAGGTGCCTGCCATGTAATACCCCATTTAGCCCCTGGGGCAAAGGTTATCCAGCTAATAGCTTCCTAGTGGAGACTAAGGAAGAGCTGAAGACTAGGCCTGGCCTAAACATCTGGGACATATTGCACATACTTGCAACATATGCTTCAGGTTCAATTAAAATGAGGCCTTGGCACATTTATCCATTTTTTTTCCCCTTTCCTTCATCCAGTGAAAGTAGTCCTACCCTGATGTGACCTCAGTATTTTACTGTTTGAACAAACAGAGAAGGTAATGAGAGTGTGAGGTCATCAATATAATGACATGAAGAGAAGAAAGTAAACAGACCAGAAGAAAGAACTGCAAACTAGTGTTGAGGAGTAACTAAAAATATGATTATTATTATTGCAGCTGTTTTCTCAAATAAAGTACCAAGCTACTGTTGGCCTGACAAAATTGTGCATCACCATATTTTTCATCACATTGTATTGCACTTTACAGTAGAGTGATGTGAAGCCTCTGTCATCTGTAATTGGTAATCTGTATTGGTAAGTATGCTTCATTTTAATAAAACTGTTAAAAAATAAATAATATTCATAAATAAATAATTCATTGATCAAATAAATGATTCAACAATTCGACCTAAATATTTAGTAAAATGCTTCTGTTTACCACTATGTTTTTATTTAAGGACAACTTTTTGTTCTTTCTAGTTGTATTTTTTTAATCAAATATATATAGCAATTAATTTCAATATAATTCCATCTTATTTTTTTGCGACATATACAGTAAATGCTCTAATAGAGTGCAACCGTGATTGTCCAACAATTTTGCTACGGAAATTCTGTTCAAAAGTAAAAAAAAAAAAAAAAAAAAAAAAAAAAAAAAGTACTTGAAAATTGATGAAAAAGACAAAAATACAAGACTGTGTATTAAATGTCATAAAACTACATATGCAATGAAGCATTGAATCAAAAAAAAAAAAAAACAATATATTTGTGATTATGTACATTTTTGCCTATATACTCCTTAAAAAAAAAAAAAAAGGTTGACCATTGTTGAACTTTGTATAATTTGTCAAGCTATAGGCTAATCATAATTCAAAGTAGCCTCCTCAACACTGATGCAAACTCGAATTGAAACCATTTAAATCAAAACTATGCAAACTAAGACAATGCAAGAGGAGAAAGATAAGGCAAAAGGACAGAGAAAGGACATCAGAGAAGAAAATTAGCCTCTCAACTTTCCAACAACTCAGGAGGAATAACAGATCCTTGACAACATTAATACAGATACCCATTTAATTCTTCTGCCTATGACTTTCTACTTCATGCTCTTTCAAAGTCCACTAAAGGGGAATGTGTGTAAGATGTCATAGGTTATGTTTTCATCTTGATACGTTCACATTGCTCGAAAAAAGTACTTGTTGACTTTCTTGTTGACCGATTTCCAGACAAAATACTAATATTTTGGCAGGCAATAACATGTATCTGCCTGCTCAGAACCATTAAAATGCTTCCTCTTAAATGCTGCTGGGGCATTTGGCCTGAGGTCATTTGAATGCTATTAATTGCACTTCAAAGGCCTTGAGAAATATCAGAAGCTCAACACAGAGACCCTGAAGCCACGTTTATTTATGCCTATGTGGTTCCCCTTTATTCTGGGTAAAAAGGAAACATGTACTGCAACTCTGTAGACTTCAGATGCTAGCATCTCTGAGAAACCAGCTGTGGATCTTTACTATATAAATGTGGCTTTAAGTGTTAAATACACACAAAATAAACAATGACCTATTGGTATTTGAGTGAGTCAAACATGAGAAATACTGCATTTTCATTACATTTCACTTTAGAGGAGAACATTTGAGCATTACATATACATCGGTGTTGAAATACATGTTTGAGAGTGGCACCGATAATTACCTTGTCATCTCTGTCAAAGTCTTCCTCCTCGTCCTCCAGCAAATCCTCCACAGCTTGCTGATGTGCATTGTGAAGAGCAGAACAAAAGAGAAGAGAGCAGGGGAAAAAATAAAAAAGAAGAAAAAAAACAAAGAGAAAATCAATTTCACATGTACACTTAGTAACATCTCCACATCTTCAAGTGAAAACAAATGATAGCACATAGTCCTCTGATAGAAAGCAAACCCTCTGAGTCTGACCTCAGTCTCTAAAGTCATCAGTTGTGTCCTCTTGTCCATAAGGTTAAAACCTCAATAGAGCCTTTGGCAAAGGGAGGCTGATGACATAGAACGTTAACTATGTGCTTCAGTGGACCAGATCCAGGCCAACAATGGTCCCTTCAAAACCCCTTCAGGTTTTCATACTTAACTCAAGCACACAAAGAGCCGTATGCCCATGACCTCAAGAAATGCTGCTGGCTACTCGATTCTCCCAGAAGAACAAGCGAACACAGACCAGCAAAAAAAAAAAAAAAAAAATGATGAAAAGAATGATGCCGAGAATATTGAGAGCAAGATAGATAGCTAAACTAATCGTTTAGCAGTGTGAAAAACTGAAAGCACACATACAGTTTTAAAATACAAGCCAGTTTATATTTCAGTTTATGAATCTGTTTGTACCATATGCTATTGTAATTGAACTCCCTGTACTGATGTTATTTAGTTAAATATCTAATACTAATTATATGAATAATAGGCTATTATAATACTAATAATTTAATAATTGCTTGCTTACATCTCTGAATAATGGTTCTTGCTATGGATATACAGTATCTACGGTCAAGGTAATTTTGCCAATTAAGACATGTTCCTGGAACAACATTCCTGTTTGAAAAAACTGAGTCCTAACCCTATCCCTACCCCTAAGCCTAACCCTACCCATAACCTTTCCCTAAAATCAGAGGGGAAAAATTATAGGTGAATAACCCTGATGTAGAAGCACCTGCAACCCTGGTTGTAAACCTAAATGTGACAAACTGTAAACTTGTCCATCAAATCTGATTGGTTGATTGGAATGTTGTCCCTGGATCAACATGGAACAACATTCCAATTAACCCATCAGATGTTGTACTTGATGTGCTTGTCACATTCACCTTGTAGCTACCAGAATATCAGAGAGACTCATAGAAAATATCATAGATCCATAGAAATGGGCTCCTCTGATTTACACTAGTGAGCAACTGCTTCATAAACCACCCAGAACATCCTAGCAAGCACCTAGTAACACCCCTTGAAACTGCAGTATCGATGCTACACAACCACCCACAACATCATAGCCATGAACTTTGCACAGACAAGCATTATTTACACTAATTAAAAATTAAAAATCTACTTATAAAAGCAATGATAAAATAAACCAGATCACCTAATTATATTTACATCACATTTATTCATTCTTAGGAAAGTGCAGTCGTTGAGTTTATAGAATCTGCCACATATGTTTTACTCTCACAAACATAAAAAAAAAAAAAAAAAAACCCTTCTGTGTGAGCTGGTAATTTGGCAGCATTAATAATTCAGATCTCATTGGCTTGTTAATCAGAACTGTAGACACCAAAATAATCAGACGATATGTTGGCACACAAATAAAGAGTTTATCTCGGTCAACTGAAAACATTATATTTGGCCTCCGTGGCTCACAGGAGCCCAGAGGAGTGCGTATCACGTCTGTTTTTTTTGCCGGAGGACTGAAAAGACATAGATCATTATTTCTCTTCTTGTGGTTCCTCCTGTCAATCCCGCATCAAAGCTTCAAGGTCATGTGCTATTTACATACGACAACTCGGGCATCTGAAAACACCAAAAAGCTATCAGGGGAGGAATACATCTTTTTGATGATTTTTTTTTTTTTTTTTTTTTTTGGCTCATTGCATTTCATCAGTTTTTTTTTGTGACATCCAAAAATTGTTACTTAGCAAACAATAGCTTTTGTTCCTTTGTCTTGTCTAAAAGAGAGAGTGTATGGCTGCTATAAGCCTCTTATGTAAATGTAGCCTGCGGCAGAAACAAAAGGAGGGTTCAGGATAGATACACGCAGTGTTGCAAGGAGACTAGCGATGGTGTTTTGCGGAAGTCTAATAGAGCACGGATCGACTAGAAGAGCAATGTTGCTCCAGCACTAGGTTAGCCAGAGGTCATACGCTGGGAAAAAGAACTTGGAGGAAGTTGAACTTCAAGCAAACCTACGGTAGCTTAAACTTGAAGGTTCAGCAGTCAATATGTCTCACTTGCAGACAGAAATCCAGACTAGAATAGCATCAGAGCCAGACTTTAAGTCCATTGTTTGGCCTTTCGGTTAACAGCAGCACCATCTCCAGACCAGCGCTGTGACATCCATCCTGGTGAGTTAATGCACTTTCTCTTGCCTTCTGCCATCAGTGGAGGAAGAACCCTGCTATCTGCACTTTTAATTCTAACCTTCCCTGTGACAGGTGCGCTGGGAATAGACGCCCTAGCTAGACAAGCCATCCAACATGAAGATATGCACTTTCATTTTTTTCTTGCCTCTCAGCTCTCGCGCTTTCCCCTCCTCCAGCTCTTCTTTGAAATGTGAGACATCTCTAGCGTCTCCAGCTGCTCAGGGGCTGGCCCTGCTTTGTATGCCGCGTGTGGACGAAAGGCCCGGGAGAGCCCAGGCCTGGAAGGCTGATAAGGGCTCTCGCCGGAGCACATCGAGCCCAAACAGCCTCTTCACAGACTGTCAGAGCCCTGCTGGTCAGAGGGAGGGCTTGAGTTTTTGCCAGCACTGGCTGACTGTGGTCTGACCTCTGTAGGGGCTCGAGTCAAAGAGTACGACTGCTGGCGATGGAAGAAACTCTGTCGGTTCTGTTTGTGCGAAGTATTACGTTTCAATAAGAGCGGTCACGATTCAAATATGAGGACAATGGGCAAAATAATAGCTGGGATGTGTGGGAGAGAGACCGAGCAGCCAGTACGTCTCTTTGGGGCTGAGCTGTACGGGGCACACGGGCCGGCAAGAGGACGCGCCAGGGTCACGCGTATCCAGAAGCCGCGGGAGTCAGCGGTGTCATCGGTCCCAAAGCTCGAGCTCTACTGTAATCTGCAGCAGCCCTGAACCCACAGGACCCAGAAAAACACTCTGGCTTTCTGTTCCGTAAATAAACCCCGGCTTCCCGAGACAAGCCTGCGTCAACAATGGCAACGGCAGCCGTGACAAAAATCACACAGCTCTGCAGTGTTGTTAGCAAAATCACGGTTACAAAAGTTCACAAAGATGAAGTTCAGGAGCTGCCAAAGTTGCTCCCCGCCTCGCCTCCAACCTCGCCTGCGAGCCGCGGCGGCACGGGGGAAATCAGCAGGGCAACAAACGCTGCCAGTTCAAAGTGACGTGACCTTTTGATTTTGTCACCTGTCAGGGGCTGGCACGGAGGAGCGGAGACGTGTCTGCCAGGCGCGGGTGAAGCGCTGTCTCGCTAACGGGGGCACGGCGCTGGAAGAGGTGGTACCACTGAGGTGGATTAAAGGCCTAGAGCACCTCTCGGCTCGTCTTCTCACTCTTCCTCATCCTCTCCCGGCCCTGCCGTCACACTTCTCGCTTTTTTGTTGTCCCTGTTGAGCCCGCAGCTGAAACACCAGCCTGAGAGTAAGACAAGCTCTACCATGAAGCGCCTCTAGGAGCACGGCTGGCAGACAGACTCTTGCTCTGGTTCTCTTTATGTTGTCGTTTCGTGATTGACACTGGAGGTGGGCTTGACAGGCCTTCGTTTCCCGCCACAGCAGCCCACCTGTACCAGCGTATCCTTTATTCATGAAGCTCCATCCAGGCTGTTTGTTTTTCAAATTACACACACCGGAAGAAAAAGACAAAACACTGCTCAAACCAGACAAAACAAAAGGTTGGAAAAAGTTTATTCGCTAACTTGCTCTCTGTTTCATGTAAAACACTGACACTGTAAACAGTGAAGAAATAAGCAAACAGACTAAGAACAAACAGATATAGGTTTTAGCTCGTCAGTCTTCATATGTTTACAAAAAGATTCAACTAAAGGTGAAGTGTAATTTATCCACCACTGGTAGCATTTTGCAATGACAGCAGTGTTTAAGTCATTTGCATGGGATAGGGAAAAAAAAGCAGTTTAACATTTAAAGCCCATGCTTTGTTCACACATTTCACCTTTGACATTTGCATGAAATGTAAATTCTCCCTATTTAAATTCACTATCTTCTTTTTTTTTTTTTTTTTTTTTTTTTCCATAACTGGACCATCTGGTGAAATGACAGATTTAATTCGGGTGATGTATACTTAACTTCTCCAATCACTTTGTCTGCCCCATCAACTAAAAACTTGCATTCAGATCTGCCTCCATCCAATCAACAACCAATGGATAGAACCAAGTCCCTGTCCTACATTTTTTTTCTTTCCAATTACTCATATGGCCGAAGTTGTCATGACATTATATCAATAATCCATATGTACATCACAACATGGAAGAAAAGAGGTCTCTACTTCTGTTACATAATGATCACGGATTTAATTATATAACATTAAATGAAGGACTTCATTCTTTATAACATCTCTTACTTGAAACAAAACTTAAAAGATGATACTTATGTGATACTTATGTTTCATTCAATGTTATTGTCCAGCTCTGGCTGAAAACTGGTCTAGAGTCAATAATAGTTTCTCCAAGAGCTGGTAGATGGTGAAGACATGCAAAAGGAAGACAATTCAAATTATACGCTAAAAATGATTGCATCATTGGATTACAAAATTTGATTTTTACATTTTCCATAGAAAATGTTAGTGGTGCTTTTCAGTGCAAAACTCGCTGCCATGATGTCACGATGTGCTGGGTGGTTACCAGGGTGTTGCGATGTTGGTGCTAAGGTGCTCTTAGTGGTTTTAGCATGTTGCTAAGTAATTGTTAGGATATTCTGGGTTGCTGCTAGGTGTTTACTATGGGGTTTAGCATGGTTGATAGGTGGTTGCCTACAGAGCCCATCCCATGACCCTGCTGCTTTCTTTAATATAAGTCTTTGTGATGTTTCAAAAATAAGTACTATCACTTTGGAAAAAAAAAAAAAAAAATCACATGTCTCCAAAACAAACCGCATATCATTCATGTCCATAGCATAAACTTAGCAGGATGAGTTATACTTAGTTTAGTACTGAGTTTAATACTTATGAGTTTAGAGCAGTGGTTTAGGAACTTCCAAGCAAGGGGTCTAACAATGACTGAAAAGTGACTCAATAAAACTTTATTCTGATGGTCCCTTTAGATCATTCTGTCAACTATAAGTAACATTGCAACTGTAAACCCTCACCCAGAGCCTACTCGCCCCGCTCTACGTGAGCCTCGAACCTGGGTCTCCGGCGTGGGAGTCAGCGCCAGCCGATTTTGCCGGGGCTTCAGCCCCGAATGTTTTGAGTCAAGCCCCGAATGTAATGACTGTCACTGAGAAAATTGAAACTGGACAATAGCCTATGCAAACCCCCGAAATCATAAGTTGCTTTATTTCATTGCACTTTGGCTTTGCATATACTGCATACAGCCTGTAAAAATAGACCTTAAAAATAATCTAGCCTATAGAATACATTTCTTTGCTGTCGGTAGCCTATGGGCTACTCCGTTTCTTCCTCTCTGTTGAATATGCAGCAGGTAGGGGAGGAGCTAGCACAGTCAACCGCAAGAGTGCGAGACAGTCAGCAAGCAGGAATTTCAGGTTAGAGGTTTCTTAACAGTGCTCTCAAAATATAATTTTTCTTAACACATCTCTCTATTAAAATACGTTAAGCAGTTCAATACCGCTTTTCTACAGTATCCGACCATACACCGGCCGCACTTTCTCTCTCTCGCACATTTGCGCACACGATCAGCTGGTGATGATCAAAATAAAAGCTCAATTTATCTTTTAAAAAGAAATGAGTACAAAAGTATTGTAAAAAAAGATGTTTGAACCCTTTTTAATGTCCAGGTACAAGTCAATGCTGTTTCTTTGTTCAATTTGCACACTGTACATGTGTTGAAGCTCTTAATTTTGAGTTTCCAGAGTGCACCAGATTGATGCATTTAACCTTAAAATGTACAAAATTTTCTCCCGGGGGGGCATGCCCCCGGACCCCCTACAGCTGGTACGTTCAATAAAGTTTTACAAATTACAGTGTCAAATAATGTACATTTTCTGAACAAGAATACGACAACAAAAGCTCCTTTCATGTCAGTAAAGCTGTTAATAGAAAATTAAAATGTCTTTGGACAAACATAGATTTGGGCTAAGCCCCGAATATTTACAATGTCTGGCTCCGCCCCTGAGTCAGATGCTCTAACAAGGATTCAGAGGAGTGAGGTTTACGCACACAGCGAATACTACTACTAACTACATGTCAACTAACTCTCATTAGAGGACTAACAGACTGTCTGCTTAATATCTGCTAACTCTTTATTGTGATGGTCCCCCAACAGACACTCTACTGACTAAAATAACTTTGCAAGTACATGTCTATTTATTCTATTAGCCCAAACCCTTCCAGTCTACTAATACTCTACTAACACTCTGATGAGAGTTAATTGACATGTAGGTGCGACATTACTTATAGTCAAGAGAATGTGTTAAAAGGACCATCAAAATGAAGTGAAACTGGATGACTTTAAATCAGTGGTTTTCAACCTTTTTGATTGAATAATTTTGAGTTTGCTTAAAACTTCAGCCCCAAGTATGCAGAAAAATCAGGCTATGAAAAATTAAATACGTGAGAGGAAAATGGAGACACAGCGAGTTGGCTAGAGGACATGGTGAGAGTAACCCTGACAATTAAGACCCTCTCCCACCACTCACAAGGTTGCCGAGAAAGAACCTTGAATGCTTAATTGCGCTTTAGCTAGTGAAAGAGACGTCACTATGTTCCTCCAGCTCTGACAGTATATGCTATAATTAACACCTTCAAAACATCTGGTAAACTGTTTTCCAGGCCAGTGAATTCAGCAGCCCGGGTCTTCAAGGGCCAGCCATGGGCTTCATTCCCCTCCATTCACACTGAGCTGTCCAATGCTTGACTGAGCCTGAGTGGCCACACTGAAGCCCACCCCAATGCTTCCAGGTCTCCAAACAAACATAGGTGAGGGTGGTGTTAGGGTGGTGAGCACTGCCACTCTGCAGGAGGTGGGCTAGCCACTGACAGCTGCTGTCAGAACGGCTTGGCTAGCTGTGTCAGTACTCCCTTATCTTCAGGTTAGGATAGATGCATTTGCACTCCCTACCAGTAGGGGGATCTTCCTCCACAGCAGTGCATCTGCTTTTGTTTAGGGAAGAAACAGAACACCGCTTTAGAAATTGTAGCATTCAATCACATGCTGTTGATCGACAGGCGTAGTTCAAAAGTCACATCCCTTTTGTCTTGCGTCTAAACCCGTGTTTATTTTTCTATTGTCTATTCACTCTGACACAAAAAACGATGTCGTGGTGCTACGCGGCAGCAGGGCTATAGCTAAGCTTCTCCCATTCTGTTGATTTAAAACAACGGTTTGGTAGTGTAGTCTAGTGTTTAGTGCACAGCCATTCCAGATGGTAAAAAGGGTCTTTAACAATAACAGGCCGTGACAGCGAGGTCAGGTATCTAGTGGAAGGGTGGCAGGCAGAGAACAGCAAAAGAATACGAGAGTCAGGGGTCAGCTGTCTACAGGTTAAGAGTTGAGCTAGCATGTCACACCTAGAGGTAACAAGTCCCTTCAAGAAATGTGACAGCTAAAAGTGGGTCCCTGTTTTCCCAGAACATACTAGGCTCTGGACATCAGGGATACAACAAACAAGGGATAATGTACGGTCAGTCTGAAGAAGGTTGATTTGCAATAATAACCGGCTACTTTTCTTTGATAATGACAGATTCTTACCAAATAAATAAAGGCCATGAAATATTGATTTTAGCTGAAATTATTTTATGATGTGGGACGAAAGGAGTCACAATACAGGAGACATGAAAGTTGCACAGCTATGTGAGAAATAGATTATGTGGGAAAACGATAAATGTACAGAATTATTATTATTGAATAATTATTGAAATACTGTATTTATTTGGAGAGTTGGAAATTATATATATATATATATATATATATATATATATATATATATATATATGCGCTCACTGTATTTATTTATTTATTTATTAATTATACACACACACACACACACACACACACAGTATATAGTTGTTTTTTTTTTTCTCTTCAGTGCTTCCCAGAAAAAAAAAAAGTGAGAAGATGCCTATAAGAATTTTTCTGTGCAGGTTTCTGCAAACGTAGAGTCTCACTTTTACCTTCCATCTCTGTGCGTACAGGATATTTGAGCACACGCTCATCCACCGTGCTCTGGGTATAAGGCGTGCTACACCACATTACAAAAACATGCAATGCTGATTGTCAGATGTCATTCACACACTTGGAGAAGTTTCATAGAAAGTCTTTTTGTGTAGGCTGGACAGCATCTCCGTTTCTCATTTCTGTCTGTCTCAGGTAAAAAACAAAAAAACAAAAAACGCTTGGACTGTTGGAGTGCGGCAGCCTACATTTATGTGTCAGCAGGTTTAGTGCAGAGCTGCAGTTAGAGTTATCTGAAATGACATCCTGCCAGGCACAGGGAGCACTGGCATCTATACTGTAGTGATGAAAACATGAATGGGACACTTCTATTGGGTGGATATTAGTTCTTTCAAAAGTACATCAGTCCTCTGAGTGTGTATTTATGAAAATAAAGCAGAAATGATCAACTCAGAAATACTTTCTTTATTTATGTAAGCTGCTTCATCGTTTCCAGATAAGGTAGCAGTTGAACTAATCGACAAACAGCTTTAAGCTGCAAGTGACGTATTATATGTCACTACTATATTATAAAAACAGCATAGAGGAATTGAAAAAGATGAATGACATCAGGCACTGTTCATTACACACACACACACACACACACTCAAAGACACCTAAATTCCTTCCCCTGAAGTTCATAGTAAAGCACAGGGAAACAGTGTCCAAGCTCAAGCTCATCAGTGAGTTTGAGGCTAATGGAAAACATGTGTATGTGTGCGTGTGTGTGTTTACTGTTTCTGAACTCTCTTGCTCTCACCAGCCCATGTGTTGTGGTTACAGTCGTCAAAATGCAGAACAATGGCCTGTTAGAGAGCAGAGGGGATGTGGAGGGTGGAATAACGGGTTAAAGGCATTACCTCGGACTCCAGCCCTCTCATGTGTTTTAAATCCACAGGTCCTGACAGTATCACCTCTGACCCATTACCTAGTTCTGAATCCCTAACTTCTGGACCAAATGGCTCAAAGCAGTGGAAGAAAAAAAAAAAAAAAATAGAAAGAAAGAAAGAAAAACCGCACCGAATCATCATACAAGCTCCAGCTCATTATATATATAAAAAGGAGGCTACATTATATTAGTGAAATTCACAATTGTATATTATATATATATATATATATATATATATATATATATATATATATATATATATATATATATATATATATATATATATATATATATATATATATATATATATATTATACACACATACACATATGTATGTATATAAACACCAGTTTTATCTCATGATTATAGGACATGCAAACCCATTTCACCACAGTATACTTAAAAAGAAAAAAGACTTTCCCAATAACACCTTTCCACGTGTATGAATTACAAAATATGTATTTTGTTTTTATTGCTTTATAATTTATTGATTTCTAAGTGAAAACAGGAGGAGTGTATCAGTATTGACAAGATCAATAATAAATGCACAGATTAGCCTACATAAATGTATTACAGGGATCTAGTGAGATTTTGAGTTTTTGCAAACAATGTCGCCATCTATAGGACAACATAATAAGTGTACATACACTTTCTAAAGGTCCTTCGGTTCTTTCTACTTTTTTACGGTCTCTGTTCTTTGCAAAAGTTGACAAAGAGTGTCTCATAAGGTAAGAGATTTTAAAAAAAATAACAGAGACCCTAAAACAGTAAAACTTTGATTGCTTATATTCAGGACACTCAAAAAAAATGTAGTTCACATGCTTGTCCCATTTACTCAAAGCATATCCTAGATATTTCAGATATATATAATGGTACTATTCCTGGTAAAAACGTATGTACACCCTGAAATAATGATCTACTATTAATTTACTATCTACCTTGGGTGGTGAAAATTTTATTCAAGTCCAATGCTTTTGTTCAATTACCGTATCACGTCCTGAAACTCCAACTAAACGACTTTCAAAAATCTCCACTGGTATAAAATCGATTCCATTCAATTAACTTCAAGGTGAGCTCTCTTTATACCTCTATTGCACTGATGCTTTAAACCCACGCATTCAGTCAAACGGCAGCTCATAATGAGAGAAAAGACAACAAAATCAAAGCAGTGCTGTAATGGAAGTGCTGCTGAGCATTTTGACACTTTCTAAACACATTGGACGTAATTAAAAAAAAAAAAATCTTCTTCAGAATGACACCGAGGTGACACTTTTTAATCAAAATATTTAAATAAATAAACAGCTTGGAGTGCGACTCAGAAATTCTCTAATTCCCACTTGTTACGTACTTAGGAAAACAAGTATTTTGTGGGTGCTGAATGATATAAAAATATTTGTCATTCAAAAAACTGTTTTAATCCCCAAAAATCTTCAATACAAAAAGTGGAGAGGTTGCATTTAGATACGAACACAGCTGCAGGTCAGTATGTGACAGAACTCACCACATCTCCCTGTCTCGTGTCCTTCCCTGAAGCAATGAGAATGTAATTCCAGGCCAGCAGCATCAAGAGAACCAGCGGCACCATATAGAGCTCAAAATTCCACACGACCACAACGAAAACCTACAGAAAGAGGGAACAAACAAAAGACAATAGCATCATTCTGAAGATGCATTTATAAAACATATCAACAATCATTTGACTGGCTTCTAAACTATATATTGTTTTTCCAAAGTTTTTCAAAAACATACGTAGGTAAAGAACAAAAAACTCCACATCTGTGATTTATTGTACCTTATATATATATATATATATATATATATATATATATATATATATATATATTAGGGAGAAAAAAAAATCCTTTCATTTGATACCTTCAGAACATCTGACAAACAGTAATACATAACATTAACAAAATGATTATTTTTCACAAGTCTGTCATGTGTGAGCACAGATGATGCTTTTAAAGTATTTTAGTATGAAAAGAATGAATGAGTCAACGGTCTGTAATCTTCAAGTCTTGTTCTCCTTTATATTAAAAAAAATAAATAATAAAATAAATAAATCCTCAAAACATACAGCATAATACACACTTTTGGTCTTACTCTAGTAAATGTGACCCTACTGCCCATCACCCCGCAGCTTCAACCAAATGTTCACATACTTCACAGAGGGAGACAGAACCTGACCATGAAAAAGACAAAACACTGTCTATTAATTTGATATTTTTGTTTTTAGCTTTTTTTCTTTATATAGGCTATTGTTCTTTTAATATTAGAAAGTTATTTAAAAAAAAAAAAACAATACAACTAATTACTATGAACACCACTTTATATACTGAATTAGCCTTTTTATTATTTTTGAAAAAGCTGAAAATAAAATAACACAGAGCCCCAAAAATGTTTTCTAATAAAGCCATTAATCCAAATTACTTGCAAATCATCACAGAAAAGAAATGAAATTAAACCAAAATGAAAAACCTCCACACTTGTTTCTGTGAGATATTATTTACAGCAAAGCAAAAATAACAAAATCATTCACAGATAATATGAATGAATCTGCCATGTTAAGAAGGCTGTTGAGCTGTGGAGTTTATGCTAATAAATATTGATGTTAACTCAGCTCAATACAAAAAGATTGAACTTTCAGTCAAAGTATTAAGGTTTTGGGAGTTTCCTAAAATGCATCCTCCAACTCTCTAAAACAAATAAGTATGCTCGTATATGACACCTACATCTACAGACTCGTATATATACATAAACGCACACCACTAAGACCTTGTTACATTTAATACGTTTACATAACATTAAATCACACCAGACCAGACATGACCACACATACACACACATTGGTTTTGCATGTTTTCTGGGGATATTCCACAAACTTAATGATTTTTATACTGTATACATTCTATCCCCTAACCCTAATCCTACCCATCACAGACAACTTTCTGCATATTTACATTTTCAAAAAACATCACTTAGTATGATTTATAAGCTTTTGTCCCCATAATGTAGGGAAAACTTGAATCACACACACACACACACACACATACACATGCAGTGCAGTGGAAATTCTCTGAATCTTGCAGAAACAGGTCAGATGTATTTCCGTGCCCTCCACACTATCCATTACAACACCGTTACCCAATGCGCACACACTGAACATTTCAATGAGGAAAAAAGACATGGAGCACAAATTAGACACCTCTAAAGTACATAATATATCTACTACCAACACTGGTTTAAATATTATCTTTAAATGACCTCTTTCTCAATGTTCCTCATCTTACTAACAGCATATTAAAACCTCAAATACTTGTTGAAGAAATGAATACAAATATACCGCATTCAAATAAAGCAGAAAGCAATGGATCAATACAATTAAAACGGTAAATTATGCACTTAATATGCGAAAAATCATTTCTGTAACATTTGGTATTTTAGTACCTGCTCCTATGCAAACACATATCTTGCAAAATGCAGCAAAACATCTGTAGTGTGTCCCATTAATTAGAGCCAACTATATTTTTCTGACAAAGTAATTAGAATTTCCTCACGTCGAATTAATATCTTCCATCTGTGCATTCATAAAATCATAATGACTTAATTTACTGTTACAAATATGTAAAAAATAACAGATCAGCCTTCAACATATTTGACAGATTTTTTTTTTCTCTATTTTTCTGGCCTCTGGCTCAATACAATTTTAATTTACAAACTACACTGATTGGAGTTTAAAACCAAACTAAGGGAGTCGCTCAATCTATCGGGTTGTCGCTACTCCACAGCGTCCATTTTGTTTTCATATGCCCGGTGGATCCTTAACCTGTCGCTGGACGCCATCTCTTAAGTTTGGTTATTCTAGCTGAGGGCCAGAGTCTGATTGACAGCTGATGTTAGCCGACACTTCGTCTGCTTGGAAGTGACCCTTCTCTCTTTCACACAGCCCTAATGGCCAAGAGAGAGATGCTCAGAGTTCTGGGGCCATTCTTTCAGCCCAGACACTCATATCACCCCTAGTCCCCCCCACCGAGAGCCCTTCCCAGGGAGGGAAGGGCCACGGACCCCAAAAGCAGATTGAACGGGAAGAGAAAGGTCCGGATGAAAGAGAGGAAAGGGAGAAACCGAATCTGCGAATACGCAACAAGAGGCTTTGTCAGAGCGCATCCAGGTATTCAGGATCAGTTCAGCTACTTCGGCGGCCATTCCGGAGCCACGGCGTTCAGTTTCCCGTTCCCCCGTGTGAGTTCCTGTACTTCAGTGCTCAGGGCACGTACTGTAACCTCTCCACCTGCACGGATCCCATCTTACAACGATTCAGCGAGCCTCAGGACCAACAGTAACCTAATACAGACCATGACATCTATTCATTAAACCGCATCTGAAATGTAATTTCATGTCAGTCCATTAATCTACAAAAAGCACCAAAAGAAATCCACAAATCACTATTGCCGTTACCATCAATATCTAATAGAATTTAGCTTTGCTTCAGTGTAATATAACAAGACGGCAAGGAATCTTCTCAAAAACAAGGACATCACAGGCGATACGGGAGACCAAGAAGATTTTTCTTTTTTATTCAAGTAGAAGAAAATGTTTACAGTACATCTACCGCATTAATTACTGCCCCCTCCCCTTAAAATAAAAAAATATATACTTTTTTTGTATGCAATGAACAGAAAAGAAGCACTGAATCAGATTATGATAAAAGAATGCCTACACAATGTGTGTTTTCTTGCACTTCCCTAACGAATTTCACTAAGCGTAATATCAAGTGATATAAGCATTTTCATGCATGCGACATCCATCTCTAACATCAAGTAGCATGTAAATTTGATTTCATTTTAAATATCTATTTGATTTGATGCAAGCGAAAGCACTTGAGATTAAGTCCCTTAACAAAAGCCGTTGCTCTAACTGGGAGAACGTTCTGAATCGGCCAAGTGTTTCAGCATCTCGCTGGATTTTTGGAATGGAGAACGGACACGTTTTGGCAGCCAATTTCAATATCATTTTGGCACTTTGTGTTGTGGAGTGCAGGCTTGAGCACTTCAGAGCAGGCATTTGAGAATTAGCACATTAAAAGTGTGTTACCAACACAGCCTACAACAGCCCCTGTACTTGGGCTTCAGAAATTAAGTCATCACATTGTGTTGATTATTTTAAATAGTGCCAACGGTGGGTAGAAATATGCCAAATGAGAGGCTGATTATGGACGTCAATAACTCATCTGCTTTTTGGCTTGATTTAGTTATAGGTGGGGATGTTTGGAATGAGTGATGCCGCACTGCCATCTTCTGGCATATCATGAAACACTTTCGTTCGTTGTTCTTTTAGACCCAGTATGATTTGATCTAAATCTAATTAGAAACATTGTGAAAAAGAACAATCTTAAAATACATGCTAAATCATAAAGTCTTCACTGTTGACTGGTGATTAAAACATGATTTTTGTAGAACATGTTAGCTTTCATAACTTTCATACAACTTAAGGTTTATCAACAGAACCCATGAAGCTGCATTTACTTCTAACAACAGAATACAACAGGAAATAATTTTTTTTTATTTTTTTTTGACAGAAATCCAATACAAATATAATACAAATCTATTGGGCTTCACTGCCTCAAAGACTTACACTGTAAGATGTAACTGTCAACACTTTATGTATTATTTATTATATGTATATATTTAATATTTTTTTTATTTTTAAATATTTTATTTTTTTTATTATTATTTATTTTATTTTATAGTTGAAATTACTGGTGTTATATTACAAGATTAAGTAGAATTTAATATATAATTTTGTAATTTTTTTAATTTTTTTTTTATTTTTTTTTAGTCACATAAAATAGAAAACCATTCTCAGACCCGTCGGCTGACAGGTAACACGGAGCAGAAAGGTGCCACCTTGTAGAACACAGTGGGTTGTAACCGTGAAGACACACACCGGAGCATTTGTTTCTCTTTTTCTGTCTCTCTTTTTTCTTTTTCTTTTTTTTTTTGGGGGGGGGGGGGGGTATTTTATCTAAATGCAAAGCAGGTGAAGGCTGCTCTAGTTTCCTGTAGTAGTAGCTCTCTTGTCTGGGTGCTCCCACTGATAAGAGTCCTACTTTACCCCACATAAAAGAGCCGGGTATCATTTCCTTACCTCTCCCCTTCCAATATATCTCCCTCTCCTTACCCTCTACACACACACGCCACTCTTATTCCCCACGACACACAATACCTGCTCTATTTGCTCCCAATTCAAGGCCAAATTGCAGGTAGAGTTACGGCAAATTTGTTTGGAGGAAGAGTCGGTGCGGGAGCAATAAGGAGCTGGAGGGGTAGAGTGGCGCGCGGGGAGGGCTGGCACAGAGCAGTCTTTATGAGCACCACTCTGCCAGCCAGAACAATGGGCCATATTCACCCAGCGCAAACGCTCAGCTTACAGGTGTTCGTGGAGAGGAGAGGCAGACGCACACAAACACTCACGCGGACACCCACGCGCACTTGAACGAGCACATGCACACACACGCATACTCTCCGAGCTTTGTCCATTGTGCATATTCCATGAGCTGTGTCATCTTGAACGGCTGGCCACTATTGAATGCGTGTGCGATCATAAATGTAGGGTTGACAAAAGTTTACACATGAAAAATGAGGACTGTTTTCTGTGAAGACTGTCGGCCATTGGTCATCAAACAGACAGTCCCACCCCCCAACTAATGCCATTGGTTGGTTGTGTCAAGCTGGTCTGGATGCACAAACAAAAAGCATAAATGGCTTACTTATAGTTAGGGAAATAATATTTTATGTATGAAATTAACAGAAGAACCTGAAGCATGATGAAAGAATGCCTACACAATGTGTTTTCTTGCACATCCCTAATAAATTTCACTAAACAGAATACGTGATATTAGCATTTTCATGCATGCTTCATCCATCTCTAACATCAAGTAGCATCTAAGTTTCATTTTATTATAAATATCTGATTTTATCCAAGCGAAATCCTTTACTCACCCTCATGTCGTTCATCTTCGAAAGATATTTTTATTGAAATCTGTGAGATTTCTGTCCCTCCATTGACAGTCCACGCAATTACCACTTTGACACATCAAAAAGTGAGTTTTCTGAAGAGACAATTTCTTTATATGTAAATAAACGCCTAAATTAAATGTTCAGCATATAAACATTCATCAATGCACACATCAGTTATGGTGAACAGAAGCTGTAAACCAATGGTAACCAATAAGCTTCATTTCCGCGCATCAAGCAGGTTCGGTTGAGCTTCTGAGTATGGAGGGTCTGAAATCTCTCAGATATCATTAAAAATATTTTCATTTGTGTTTCAAAGATGAACGAAAGTCTCATGGATTTGGAAAAACACAGTAAAAACAGTAATTAATTAAAATTTTTGGGTGAACTACCCTTTAAGTCCAATAATTGGGAGAACGACCTGAATCGGCCAAGTGTTTCAGCATCTCGCTGGATTTTTGGAATGAATTTGAATGATTTGTAAACATTTTGAACATTTATACAGTAAATGGCTTACTTGCATATTAAACTGGGATCCAATACAATGTTTTAACACTGAAACACTTACACACTTCACCTAAAGGAAAAGCAAGAGTATTTAGAGCACCAGCAAACAAAAACAAAACAAAACAAAAAAATCTTTGGAAGAGTTTCTACAACAAAATCCCAACCACATCAACAAAAACACCAATACAACCTCAAAACCTAAGCTAAAAACAAGAACTCTAAAATGTCAAAAAGGCACAGACCTAAAAATACCAGAATAGCAAATCACAACGCTTGCCGCCGCCGCTCGCAGCTGGTTTTATCTGCGCGTCGTGAACAGCCCCTTTGCTTTGGCTAACCTTTGTGTGGCAAGCACCGGAGGTTCTGCAAGTCTTGAATGCGAAATCACCTCTTCCGGTGTCTGACTATTGTATTCTTTTGGCTTACAACTGTCAGCGGCTGACAGAACAGCACAGATGTGTGTCTCAGCGCAGCAGTGAAGGCTCACCTGAACCAGATGGCTGGTGATAAAGAAAGAAATCAGTGTGATGATTAAGAGAGCTCTTAAGGAGGGAGATTTAGAGTGCAAAGAATAACATTACTGGCTAATGGGACAACTGTGAAGGCAATACAAAAGTTGATTAAATAAAAAAAAAATAAAAAATAATAATAATAATAATAAAAAAACTTTTGTAGTTCAGGTCAGACATACTGAACTGAATGTGACTGTATAATAATTTTAATAATAGCATTTGAACATTAAGAGCAAATGTAATGTAATTGTTTTTGTTTTATTCTCCTCAAATCTCTTGACATTTCTTCCTCTGACATTTTCATTGATGTGTTTTCCCCCGACAACCATGAAGAAAAAAGAAAAAAAAAAATGTTCAACTAAAATGTTAGCTGATCGATACAGCTGTCCCTCCGCTCGCGCGTATGCCCTCGGCTTTTGCTTTCGGAAGTGTAGCTAAATTAAAATGTGTCAAGCAGCAAATGTTAATGGCCTACCCTGCGACACTTAAAGATACGCGAATCCTGAAACAGACAGGACCTACAGCAAATTATGCAGCATCACAGGCAAACATTAGCCAACATGTCCTGTGCTAACATTTAGTCACACTGCCCACTCAGAAAGGGTGTCCTTTTCATCAAGGTTCAACTGTCCAATTACGATCTGAAGGTGCACCGCGCTATGAAAGAGACGGTCGTGAATTCAGACGACTTTACCCGAGATGCCGGTGCTTTACTGGAGATCTGAGAGGAGTGCTAGAGAATGTCAAAGACAAATGGGCAAAATACTGGACATTTTTAACACAACAGAAGGCTAGATGAGAAATGTGTGCACATGAACCAATCGATCACCACAAAACCTGTCACACTATTTTATCATGTTACAGTATTTGGGCAGCATTCATTAAAAAAATGAAAATTTCATCATCATTTACTCACCCTCAAGTAGTTCCAAACCTGTATACTTTTCTTCGTTCTGCTGTACACAAAGGAAGATATTTGGAAAAATGTTTATGAAGAAGCAGATCTCGCCCCCCATTGACTACCATGGTAATTTTTTCCTACTATGGGGATTTATCTGCTTGGATACAAACATTCTTCCAAATATCTTCCTTTGTGTTCAGCAGAACAAAGAAAAGTATATAGGTTTTTGAACAACTGGAGGGGGAGTAAATGATGGAATTATCATTTTTGGGTGAACTATCCCTTTAATATATACTTAAAAATGTTTGAAAATCACTGCATTAGAAACAAAATATCAAACAAAGTGGCAATTATTTTTAAGAAAGATTTTTAAGAAGAAATACACTTTTGAAGCAAAAAATTTCACCAAAAAAATAGTAATAATAATAAGTTTGTTACACTGTGTTAAGATACACTGTTCAAAATGAAGATAAATGTATCCGAACACTTACTAGTTGTCAAAAGTTAATTGATCATGTTTATAGTTAATGTGATGAACTACACTTCTGATTACTCTAGGACACTTGCGAACTGAGGAGAACTTCAAACATTCACTAAACATCACCTTTGGGATGAAAAAATGCCTCAGAAAAGTGACACCAACTTGATTCCACTCTGGTATTTTGTTATCCAAAACATTCAGTGCAGGGACTGGTTGCGTAAACTGTTTAGTCTTAAAAGTTAGTCATCTAATTTTGCATAAACAGCCATTATGTTACTAAGATCTAGTATGACCCACTATCAGTTAGTCAAGGGGCAGTCAGTTTTACTTTTCAGTATCAAATTAGACAAATCTACGTTTTTATGTAAACGACTCAAAAAAGTTATGAACAGTGTTAAAGAAAAAAAAAAAAAAATCATGATTAACTTGTAAAACTAGTCTTAGCAATTTATGCATCCAGCCAAGAACATTCTGGAGCCACTGTATGCGACTGTTGGTGTGGTTGAATGCATACTGGTCCTTACCAGAAAGGCACAGATGCTCCTCTGAGGAGACTCCCACTCAAAGCAGCTGTTAATATAGCAGCCAGCATTGATCAGGAGCATGATACAGCGCCTCATTCTGTTGAAGTTCTGCAGCAGCAGCTGAGTGACAGAACAACAGACAGCATTTCACAATCACATCGATTCAAAATGCAAACACGACTAAAGTGATTTTTTTTTATTACATTTATTAATTATTTACACTATATACACCATTATTCAAATGTTTTGAAAGAAATCAATACATTTATTCAGCAAGGATGCTTTCTGTTTATCAAAAAATAATGAAAGAATCGCAGTTTCCACAACAACATTAATCAGCACAACTTTTTTTTCAAAATTGATAACACAAATAAATGTTTCTTGAGCTCCAAATCAGTATGATTTCTGAAGGATCATGTGAAGAGAAGTAATGGCAGCTTTGCGTAATTTATATTTTAAAATGTTCTAAAACAGAAAACAGTGATTTTAAATTGTAATAATACTTCCCAATATTATGTTTTATACCGCATTTTAAAAATTCTTATTGACCTCCAACATTTAAATTGTGGTAAGATAAATTTTACATTATCATAATTTTAGACATTATTAAAAAAAAAAGGTAATGTGGACACTACAATAAAAAATAAATAAATAAAACACTACAATATCTGACTTCCAACATTTATAAATAATGGAGAAAGTACTTTTAAGTAATGTTGTTAAGGCATAACACAAAAAAAAATATGATACTAGAGCGAAATAATGCACTAAATAACTGAAATCCAAATTTGTCCATATTTATTTTTGATTTTGTAGGAGCATGAAAGAATTTTTTTTGTCACGCATCTTTAGTAAAATAGTCTTTTCGTGATTCTGAGTGCGAGTGAACTGCAAATGACCGCTGCTTCCTGTGCTCACAGGAAGATCAAACACTCCTGGTCGCATAATGGCTTTAAAACGCTACGGCTTTGATCATAGTAACTATCCACATTTACTGTGTGTAGGATTCGGGCCATGCCTTTAAAGTAGGCAATTTTGTTTGTCATTTGGGACTAATCAGAGTACATGTGAGGTGAAACACAATATAAAACTACTAAAGAATAAAATATGTCTGAGACGTTCGACAAAATGAGCTTCGACGGTTATGAAGGGGACAGTATCAAGAAGTAAAAGTAAATCTCGCAGAGATAGATTTGATATGTTGCCCTCGCCGTTCAGCCTCTCTCGTCTCGCTCGCAAACAGTTTAGATGGGGGGCAAATTCACACCGAAAAGTGCAGAGTGGGCACTTTCTAGCTTGCATTCAGCAGCGCTTTATTGCATGACAGATAGAGTGTGTCTCTGTGTGTGTGTTTGTCCCAAGCAGTGTCTCGGTGACAGGTCTGATTTGGGACAACCCCTACAATTCAGCTCTTTGTCAAGGATGGGGGGGGTAGACATTGAACAGGGTGACAAAAAGAAGCACAGCAGAAGAACCACTGAGGTCCAAACTAAAGGATGGCCAATCTACTTATGCACCCCCAGCGTTGACAGCTTGACATTTCTATTCAGCACCTCCAGAAGAGAAGGAAGAGACAAGGAGAAAGAGCTAGAGAGAGGGAGAAGACTAGGCGAAAGATGCTGCTATCTACGACTTGTGTTGAGATGGATTTTATTAATGTCTTATCAATGTCCGTTACCTGTTTGGACACCCGTGGCTCCTCTTCGATGTATTTCTGCTCAATGGGTATCAAAGTTCTCATGCCGGCTTTTACCTGCAACACATAAACTAATTGAATGTAACAATCCACCGTCGAGTTCAAGACCTGAACGTGATCGCGGTGCGTCATTAACGATCTAATCATATATCAAGACATCATCCCTCCATTTCACACACTCCACACCACACGGCCATGTGGCGCTCTCTCACACTCCCGCCTAAAATGGCGGATGGACACACACAGCGGTACACAGACGCACAAATAAAAGGCTGAGGAAAGGGGAGTCTTCAGTAATTAAAAGAGAGAATGAGGACGGGGACAGACAGCCCGGGAGAGGCTGAAGGGAACAAGCAGATAAAGAAGAGAAAAACGCAAGAAAAAAGCAAGCGAGAAAAAGAGAGCGGGACTTACGACGTTATAAATCACGTCTATTTCGAGAAAGATGACCCCTTTGGTTGGCCCTGTCAGTTCCTTGCTTTTCAAGGCGTAAGCTTTGCGTTCTCCATTTTGGATCTGCAAGAGAGGGACATGACAGCCGTCTGTCTGGCAATACCCAGCTGAATACACTCTTCATGTGACCTTTGAACCCCAGCTGCTGCATCTGACAGAGAGCCCAAAACAACTGTGGCGGCTCTGACAAGTACCTGTTCATTACGGCCCGACCACTGTCAGCCGCAAATTAACTATCCTGGGGAATCAGCCTGGGAGCGCACATTGCGTCCCCCCTTATCTTTTCTTTTCTTCTCTGTGTTTGTTAGTAGGCTTTTTTTCCTCGTGTTTTTCTCACTTACACATCTTACTCTATGATTACTGAAATCAATAGAGTTTAGAAACATGCCATGTTTGTCTATTTTTTTAAAAACTTTGTGCTTTTCTCACTTTTTCATCTTACGCTATGATTGCTAAAATCAATAAAGTTTAGACACATTATCTTGGTCTAAAAAACTTTTTTGTGTGTTTCTCTCACATTCACATCTTACTCTATGATTACTAAAATCAATCAAAGTGAGATACATGCCATATATTTTTCTGAAGAATTTTATATATATATATATATAAAAAATTGTTCTGTTTTTACTTTTCTCCAATCTTAAACTGATTCATTGTTGTGAGCAAAACTCTGCAAGCTCAAGACTTACGTTTAACAACGGTATAGCCACTTTGCCCAAGAAGTCGGCACTTCGGTCTCTGTCCTCATCATAGACAGTCACCTCTAAGACTGAGTGGATGTCTTTCACATTGCTAGTTGAAGAAAAAAAGAGGTAGGTGAAGAAGTCATTGACTAATATTAAACACTGAAAAGATCTTTCAAGTCATGACAAAAAATGTGATTCATCTAAATCCTTGGTGACAATCTCCATTGTGCTGGGGTTAAAAAAAGATGCTGCAATTCTCCATTTCAAATGCTATCTTTGAAAAGTAGGCTAAAGAGGAGAAGTCTAATGAAAGAAAATGAGGTTATTCTTTAAGAGATGAGCGCTCCAAGGAGAGGCTAGATTACCCGGCTTTCCATGGGAATTCACAAATGAATTTCCAGCCGTGAAGATTGAAAGATTATGAAAAAAAACATCAATGGAACAACCTCTAGATATCGAACTAATATAAGAAATTATGTATGGCACATTATCAAACGGCACAATGGCTGTACTTGTAGAGGGAGTGCATTCTTGAACAAAAGTTCATTTTCTTCTTAAAGGAAAAAAAAGTTTACTTATGTGTCACATTTCCAACTACCAATACAAAGCTTGATTAAATAATCCTGACTACATTATCCTGTAATTCTTGCCTCTCAGATGTATATCTGTAAATCATTGAGTTAATACTAACTAATCTTTTTTCAATATAATAGGTAAAAAAATATTTCTCATAGATATTTAAAGTTTTCTCCCCTTTTCATTTTTTCCCCTTTTTATTTGGTTTACAATTGGACACAAGATATCATTTTAAACACATAAACACATATAAAAAAAAATATTTGCAAATATATAATTTAGTCTATAATTATAATATCCTATGCATACCTAAAAATATTTAGATTTTATGTGTTACACTCTAAACATGCTGGGCTAAAAACAACCCAAGTTGGGTTGAAAATTGACAAATTAAATTTGATTTAACCCAACTATTGTTTAAAAATTACTACATGGATGGCTTAAAATGAACCCAAAATAGGTTGGAAATTAAAAATCAGACACATAATTAATAGAAGCAAAAGCAATAACAATAAAAAAGGTGAACATTTATTAATAAGCGATATAATAAATGTTTGTTTAATTATTGTTCTTTAAACATATTAATAAATGTTCATTTATTAAACATATTAATAAATGTTCATTTCCAACATACTTTGGGTTCATTTTAAGCAAGTAATACAGTAATTTTTAAACAATATTTGAGTTAAATAAAACAAACATTTAACCCAACCGCTGGGTTAAAACAACCCAATTGCTGGGTTTGTCCATTTACAACCCAACTTGGGTCGTTTTTAACCCAGCATTTTATTAGTGTATGCATTTTTTATTTTTATACTTCTATCAATATTATAGTGTGCTTTAAAACACATAATAATTTGGTAAACTATAAATATGTGATTGTATGCAAATGTGAGCACTCTCACACATGTCTATATGCGAATTTGACACTTACAACGTGAAGACTTTGTTCCACTCTGGGTTGAGGTTTTTGTACACGGTGTGCGTCTGTAACCGATCGTTGCTGAGCTCCACTACACAGAAGGGGTCACTCTTGCCTGTGAGGGACACACACACACACACATTAACTTTATCAGTTTCATTGTATTTACCATGGTGTAATCCACTGGGTGGTGTGCTGGGGGGAATAACTACCTGATAAAGGTGATGGGACAACGAGCCTGAAGGGCCAGATCAAACCACACTGCTGTCTTTACTCAGACTAAAGCTTTAGCAGCAACTTATCATAGCGGAGCTGATTTGATATATTCATTTTGCCCCAGTGTGGTGTCGTTTCTTGTTGTTACACCGACACAGTGGTTTGCACACAGGTAGATAAGCATTTCAGCCTTTGCGCTGCCCTAGAGCAACGTGAGGACATCTCTATCTCTGTCTGGTGTGAACACACATACACACACACACACACACACACATAGCTGGTTCCAGACGGGGATGACGACTTAAATACAAATGGTCTGAATGTGGGAAAACTTTCCAAGCGGAGACCATTGTAAATGTCCATTTGCCGACAGGGCATTGCGTTTTCACATTAATGAATTAAAATGCTTTTTCCTTTTATCAATATATTTTTTAAAGTACAATAGAATAGTTCAGCCATGTACAAAATGCATTATTATAAGAAGCTGACTCTAGAGACATATTTATATAATCCACTGTCCTACATGCTTTGAAATCAACTATTAATATACACATGTAAATAAATGCTCATAATTTAAAGGAATATTGTTCTCAACCAAAACTTAAACAACAAACTCTTCATATCAGCTTTGATCTAAACTTTTAGTCATTATATAAACCTCCAAACAAAACAATTGGGAGCACTTTTGTTGTTTGTTACAGAACAGAATTTTTAAAAGCTGAGGCAAAAAATAGCATTCATAATGGTACTTTTATTTCAAAATTGCTTTGCAACACGTTCGGCAAAGTATAAAATAATTCAATTTCCTGCATGTGAATAACAGAAGCAAAGACATTTAGTTGACAAGTAAAATAAATGTCAGAGTGATCAATGGAAAGTCCTTGCTGTCACCAAGCATATCAGTTTCAGGGGTATATTGATCGGCCTGAATTTTTATTTTTTTCTTCTTTATTTATAATAAGTATTGTATTAAAATGCAATGATTATGTGTCTGATATAATAAAATTAATTGACTAAGTTTACTACCGCAATATACACTACACTTTTTTTTTTTTCTCTCTGTAAACTGAAAAATTACACAGTATACTGTATTTTTAAGGAGTATAAGAAAACAATTACAGCAAAACTGGTTTTAAAAATACATTTTGGAGATAAAATTATGGATTAAAGATTATATTTATTTTTTGTTTGTGTTTTTAAAAAGAAATAAATCTTGCTCCTATTTTCAATCAACTTAAGCACTCGTTCACAATTTATTCACACAAATACTTAATTTGCCATGACTTCCAGTAATTGTGGGTATTTCACCATTCAAAAATAATTTGCATCTGTTTAAATGAATGTATATTGATAGGCGCAGGAATGTACAACCCTATTCAATATCCTCGCGGTGACACTCGGTCATCCTCGGCGTCAAACTACTACGTGTTCGTGAGGCATCTGTCTGAGCAAATTACACGCTTCGCACTGAATGAAACTTTGACTCCCCAGGTGTGGCCAAGCAGACACTATCCGTGGGTTAATTCTGGGCAAATCCTCACAGACTGCCGAGATGAGTTCAACCTCATTCCAACTGCAATTTGATGAGCGTACGGCACGCCGACGTACAAAACGGTAATTACATTTTTCAGGTCTGGAAGGCGTTTTAAATGAAATGCAGGAACGGTGTTAAGCAGAGGTACCTGCATGAGAGGAGCATTAAACGGCCATAGGATTATCATATACAAACACACTGATGGCAGCGAGGGCAGAACAGTTCCTACAGTTGTTTGGAAACTGATTGTTAATGAAATTGCTGACCGGCAGAGCAATGTCTGCATCTGAAGTGATCTATGTTAAGTATTGAGTGGGTCTATTCAGAAGGAAAGCAGTCTCCTGTCCCTAAATACTGTTGGTTTTACACACTGTCACCATTTATCCTGCTGGCCTGGAGTGGAGGCACTCCAGATAAAAGCCTCAATTAATTACAATGAAAAACAGACAGAAAGGAGGGGTGACACACACACACACACAAAAAAAAAAAAAACACACTCTGTGATGCAAGAAAGAGAACTAAGATTTCCCTCTCTTTTTCTTTCCTTCTCACCCATATTATCTTTTATGTCCACTTTCCTTCCCTTCCACTTTTCCCGGACTCTGCCTGTCTCCAGTGAGCTCTCTATTAGAGGAGGCACTGTTCCGTGGCCCGTAACCTTGTTGGCTGACACCTCGGTGCCAGGGCCGATTGAGACGGTGAGTCCGTGAGCGAGCCGGGGCTCTTAGAAAAGCTTTGTGCGCCGGCGCTTTGTGGCGGGAAAGGAGTGTGAAATCAGAGCTCATGAGGAGGCCGCGGTTCCCCAGGGAACGCCAGACCGCGCTACGAGGTCAACGTAGTGGGCCGGACTCCCGGAGAGGAGCGAGTAAAGGGGTGATTGCAGAACTGTGCGGTGAGCAGGGAAGGGGGAGGCTGAAGGGTGTGAGAGGGGAGGGGGTTGGACTGCCATTGAGCATGTCTTAATTAAAGGCGTCGATTAGGCGATTAGAGAGACAGCGAACGCAAAGCGCTTAGCGGAGAGGAACCTCGTGAGATGCTCCACCTTAAGAGTGACGGTGCTAATGACCTCTACGTCTATGCCTCTAATTCTCTCCGTCTCTCACTCTCTCCCTCCGTCTTTTCAGTCCTGTTTATTTCTGCCACCTCGCACCTCGTCTGCGGCCGATTGTGCGGCCTTGATTAATATTCTTGTGATGCAATTCTCAGCTTCATTTCCCACACAAGTGGTCAAATCAAACTTAGGACTGACATTGCCTGCAAAACTTTCAAAGCTAAACAAATAGCGTTTAATGTTAAAATAGTTCCAGAACTGCCAGGTTTATGCCACAAAAGTGTCAAAACATTCAAAATGCTGGTCTTTTTGTTGCTAAGATGTAAAGAGGTTTGGCTAAGACTGTTTGTCTGAACAATGGTAGATGTTTCAGTGTGTTTGAGAACCACCATTATTTATTTTTTTTCAGTTCTGTTTGGTGACACTTGTGAAACTGCACACTACACTTTTAAAGAAAGAATTCAAAAAGTCCTGTGGGTTTAGAGAAACATAAGGGTGCATAATTGATTTTGTTTTATTTTGGGGTGAACTACACAACCGTTCAAAAGTTCATGGTAAGATTTTTAAAATGTTTTTAAAAGCTTTTATGCTCACCAAGGCTGCATTTATTTGATCAAAAATTAAAATAAAGCATCCATTTTGTCAAATACGTGACCCTGGACCACAAAACCAGTCATAAGTAGCACAGGTATATTTGTAGCAATAGCCAACAATACATTGTATGGGTCAAAATTATCGATTTTTCTTTCATATCAAAAATCATTAGGATGTTAAGTAAAGATCATGTTCCATGAAGATATTCTGTACATTTCCTACCGTATATTATATATATATATATATATATATATATATATATATATATATATATATATATATATATATATATATATATAGTTATTATATATATTATATATATATATATATATATATAATATATATAATTATATATATATATAATTTTAAGTAATATGCATTGCTAAGGATTTCATTTGGACAACTTTAAAGGAGATTTTCTCAATATTTTAACATTTTTGCACCCTCAGATTCCAGATTTTCAAATAGTTATATCTTTCAGATGATATATAAATCTCAATTTCAAATTGACCCTTATGACTGGTTTTGTGGTCCAGGGTCACATATTATTACAAATGTAAAATAACAGTTTTCTATTTTAATATATTATTATATTTTAATATATTTTAAAATGTGATTTATTCCTGTGATGGCAAAATTTTCAGCATCATACTCCAGTTTTCAGTGTCACGTGATACTTCAAAAATCATTCTAATATGCTGATTTGCTGCTCAAGAAACATTTCTTCTTATTATTATTAATTTTGAAAACAGTAGTGCTGATTAGTATTTTTGTGAAAACCGCAATATATTTTCCAGGTTTTTCAGGATTCTTTGACTAACAGAAAGTTCAAAAGAACAGCATTTGTTTGAAACAGAAATCTTTTGTAACACTCAATGCATCACTGCTAAATAAAGTATTAATTTCTTTAAAAAAAAACAAAAAAAAAAAACAAATATACTACCCCTTAAACTTTCGAACAGTAGTGTATTACTTTAAGAAAAGTTAAAAGGCACATAGAAATATCTTTATTTGAATATTACACACAGCAGCTGACTTAGTTGCAATGAGGTCACAGTCTCAAGCGGAACAAAAAAAAAAAAGAAGTAACAGATTTAGATTTTAATTTTGGTGTAGTACTAATGAATGACTCAAGGTGAGTGTGTTTGAATAAGAATCCGACTCTGAATAAGAATCAGCTAACTGCACCATCTCCAATCTTGATAATTCATAGTGCCAGAAACTAGGCCTGTCCACTGCAGACCTAATTAAAAGTAAGAATTAATGGAAACCGGAGCAGACGCACAAGAAAAAAAAAAAATACATTTAAGAGGCACAGTGATCTCAGAAGCCAACGATCCATTAACACAGAGCGGAATGCAATATTATCAGCCTCCTGCTGACCATTCCAAGGGAAATGATAGTCTTTATCAGTAACTGCGGAAAACAGAGTGAGAAATCATATGTCAGGATCACTGTTTGTGTGTGTGTGGGAGGGTTTTCCTTACCTGTAACATCAGCTGCCATCAGCCCCTCCGCTCGGATCACCTTCACCTGCACCATGCCCACGTCTTTAATATTGTGAAAGGATCTGAGAAGACTCTGTTGAGGTCAAAGAGGGGAAAAAAAGCATTTGAGAGTATATGAGACTCCTTATCCACACCAGCTGAAGAATATACAATGATCCTGAGAAGCATTTAAACATTTAAGCTGTTTAAAAATGAATGAATTTCTAAGCATACAATAACAAAATATTAAAGAAAGAAGCATCTGCAAACAAATGATGCTAGATCTTTTCTCAGCACTATATAACTACACTTTAAAAACTTGTTTTTTCTTGTGTATGTTCTATATATTTATATAAAATCTCATTAAAATACAGTAAATGACGCAAATAAATATGAAATGACAATTTAACATTTTTAAATGTGGCATTGTCCAAATACGTTTTTGAAGCTTACATATATACTTTTGTGAACTTTGTAAGCTTCAGAAAATGTACTGCTTACTAAAATAAAATGATGTAAATATTAAACAGTCCTATAATTTGAACATCATAAACAAATTGGAGCAGCCAAGATTAATCCACACACCTGATTTAGAACAAATGCAGATGAATTTTAAATGCAAATACATATAAAAAGTCATCAGTGAGGAGAGGATAATAAAATTAAATAAAAATGAATAAAACAGTGTTGATGTCAATCCCAAGTTCTATCAGTTCACTTTCAGAGTGCATGTTCGTCCATACTCACATCCATGTTCCTCCAAAAAAGCATGTCTTATTCTACTCATTCAGTTTCAGATAACTATGTGAGCAATTAAACTAAAAGAAAAACAGTAAATACTAGCAGAGACGTCACTAATTTCTAAGACAGTAAATCTTCGGGAGGAGGATAAACTGCTCAAAGACAAGTGCATCAGTAAAGACACTTAAGCATGATTTATGAGCGAGTCAATTACGCTCATACCGATAAAAGCCTCTCATTGAGAGACCATAATACTCCATTACAGTTCCTTTGTGTGTCTTTTGTAGCATTAAAGGGGCTGACATTTAGCCATGAAACAAACTAGGCATCACACACTAACTGTGTGGTCACAGCATGAGTAATCTCTCTTTCTTTCTCTCTCTCTCTCCCCCCTTCCTTTTTCTCAACATTTTATAGTGTGTACAGTTTTGTCAAACAAAATTAATAGTTAAAAACACACCTAGTAAATAAACATATATAGGCTACAGTGTGTATATATATATATATCTTTCACAGATTAAATATCAAGTTAAAAGACTTAAGATAGTAATAAGATAGTAATAACTATGTTTCCACTGGAGCTTTAAAAGAGATCTCAACAATGTTTCAAATTGTGTCATACCAAAGTCTCCAAATCAAAAGTAAGAGATATCGGAGCTGTGAAATAATATATTTTAGAAGAATTAGATACAGAAAAATCTAGAAATGTCAATTCACTTTTAAAACTATTATGCCAACAAATGTCTTAATTGTCAGTTTTAATTTCTCCTGAGGATTTTAAATGAAACCTGCGAAGCCTCCTGAGCTATGAAAGAGTGACCTCTGAGCAATAAAACATGTACATGTGAGTCTAATAAATGCACAGTAATGGAAAGTCGTCTGCTAAATTAAATTAAATATGTCTGTACATTTCTGCCCTCCATATAAACCACAGAGTAAAAGTTGAAGAAACTCGTGACATTTCTAGACGGACACTTTCATGCACGCAGAGTGAATGGAGCTGGACTGACAGAGACGACACAATCTCACTGGTGCGCCTTCAAAAGCACTGGAGACTTCACTTTAATTCTCTTTTTGGCAATAAGCCCTACACATACCCAGAGGAATAATTATAATTTGAATTCTCAAGTCAGGTCCAGGCTGCAGACTTAATTCATTATACACTCGGACTGCCTTCGCCTGTTACGAATGATATTATTGTTGAAAAATCTTCTGATAGCAAACGAGTGAAGAGGGGGAAGAAAAAAAAAGAAAAAAAAAAAAAAATCAAGTGATGATTGAGGGGGGAAAATTTATTTTTCCACATACATTCAATACATGATTTCTCAGTAGATATCAAGGGCTTGTTATTTATGATTATTGCAGCCTTGAAGAAAAGTGACTTCTTTTTTGGAGCTTGTGCATTTCCATAGCAGAGGAATTTTTGATTTGCAAAGGGTGCTGGCTTTTCAGACCCCTCAAAAGACAGGCAAGGAGATTGAAAAGCTCAGGAGATGAGGCCTCTTTATTTTTTTAATGAAAGGCTGAAGAATATATTTTCTCACCCCCCTCGGCTTTGGGGCCGGCAAGGCAAGGCCAACTCATATGGTACGCTGAGGAGTGCGGTTTAGTCCCATTACAGGAAAGGGGTAGCGCATAAACACTTGCGCACACACAGAACCTCTTCTAACCCCCAACCAGACAGTAGGGACCGAAAAGGGAGAGAAGGGGAGGGGTGAGATGGCGGGGCTGTGTCTTGAGTGACAGCTTGTCACCGTGACGTCTTATTCCATCTCTGTTGTGGAGAAAATGAATGTCACCGCGCGGAGCCTTATGACTCGCTGTCATCTCGCAGGCGCTCACCTTTTATCAATGCTCTAAATAACATTTCAAGCCCACCGTCTCCAGCCGGACAATCCGGTCAGGGGACATTAAATCGGATGACTGTGAAATGTCATAATAAAAATGGAATGCTAACAGCTTCCACCCCCCTCTTCCCTGCCTCCCTCTTTTTGCTGCTCTCTCACTCTTTTCCTCCTACTTCCCATCCTTACACACACACACATTGCTGTACTTGTTCACATTTTGATTTGGAAGCGAGTGACAGGACCAGAGAGGAACTGTGCGCCTCCACTTCAGCAGAGGTCACCCTGGCCCTGATGCCCATTAACGTCCATTACACACGAGTCGCCCGCGCTCACCCGACTACTATTAAAATGCATAATTTCGCACCGCTAACAACAACAGCTGTGAAGCGCAGACAGATACAGTCCTCTTCTCTGGGAATATTGGGAAATAACTGCTTAAAGACTAAGCTCCATGAGCTCTAAAAAAGATGCAATCGTATTTGAGGCTCATGCTTTTCATTTCTAAAACGACTAAAAGAATGTGATTAAATGCAAATCTATGAATGGAAATACAGAAATAAACTCTAATATGTTTTGGAAACACTTCATTATATGCAATCATTAATGTGAATTAAATTAAAATTAAATATTATTATACTATTGTTCTTTGTTAATTCATATAAATTCATATTTTTATTCATTTATTAATGTGAGTATTAATGTAATACATTTTCATTGATAACTCATCAATAGTTGTAATTATGCATTTATTAAATGTAAATAAAAAATGAATTATTATTATATTATTCTGTTCATTGTTAGATTGTCAATTAATAGTTGTATTTATGCATTTATTAAAAGGTAAATCAAAATAAATAATACATTATCATCATTATATTTGTTAGCTAGCCAATTAATAGTAATAAATAAATAAATAATAATTATCAAATTAGAATTGCCCATGATTAATAAATGTTGTAACTATTGCCTTAACTAATTCAACATAAAACAACCTTACTTTAAAGTGTTACCAGCTTTCACTGAGCTCATAAACAATTGATTGCGTGCACAGAGAAAAATCAAGCCAACTAAGTGTCCACATAGGCTAAATGAAAAACATACATGCATTTTACCTAGGCCTATGTCATGTTGTAAAGCTTGTAGAGTAAATTAAAGCGTTGGAGATGTGGCATGACGTGCTGAATGACAGGTAAACAGTGACAGACGTCTTCATTCTGTGCCTCTAACACACCTTGACAAGGCTCTCGGGCCCACACACCCTATATGCTAAGCACTGTAAGCCATCTGATATGCCTCCTCCACTTTAATGATGTATCTGAGGCTGGTGCGATGCTGCATTAAAAGACTTAATTGCGTCCTATGCAACCCCCCCAACCCCCATCCCCGGCAAGTAAGGACATCCACAGTTTAAATTGGGAGCATCTGCAGTTTCACAGCATCTCTATACTTCTATACCCCCCACCCCAAACACACACACACACACACCTCCCGCTCTTAAACACTTTATTTGTTCGCAGGCAGCCTCCTAGCACTTTAACGGCAAGTGTTGATAACTAGTTATGGGCGGCTGTTCGGTTATCCTCAGACAGCTGATCACACAGTGATAGACAGGTAGAAATTGTCGGAAGCCCACGCTCTCACTCGTGCCCCTGGCTCATCACTCTCACATACGGGTGGACCACCACCTTGCCCAGGCTAATCTGTTTAAGGCGTATTGTGCGGCACCAACACCGGCACTTTCTGTTATCTGCCACGCTTGATAAGGTACATCTCTATTAAATTCACTTCTGTGAACGGGTGTCAAGCAGGGAACAGGGAATATGCTAATAGTGGGGACAAATTAAAGTCGTTTTTTTTTTTTTTTAAATCCACTGTCCCATCCTCCATTTAGCCCCCATCTTCTCTGGAGCATATCTGTCCCCATCGGACTGCAGGCTAGGGTGCTAATGAATGCCTGGATGCAGAGTACAAGGTGGGGGAGCGTGTGGGGAATGAGGGAGCGGAACATCTATCCTTTACCACAAAAAAAAAAAAAAAAAAAGACTGGTGTTGTGCAAGGTGAAATAGCTTTTCTTTTCATTTTGCACACTAGCCCCTCCCATCTCAGCGACCAGTACCCTGTCTTCAACCCCCCCCATCCTTGCTTGTTAGAAGATGCAAATTTCTCCTTCCAATTCTGGTCCAACAGCTCCTCCTAGTGGGCGTGGGCCGACAAGGTGGCGGCGCAGAGCACGATGCCGCTAGCCCGTAATGTTCACGGTTATGTAGGTCACCCGTCCGCCGTTTGGCCTGTGGAGTGTTTTCCACTGGCACTTAACCGGAGATCAAACACATCTCCCAGCATGACTTCCCACTTCAATTAGAGCAGAGTACTGCGCACAAACCCGTGTTTCACCAAGAACCAGGTTAGCGAAACACACTGGGCCTGCGAAAGCAAATCTAAACATGTTGGGGCTCTAAAAACGGTTGCGATTCAAGAACATCTTCGGTCACGTTACCCCTGAGAGCAGCTGTATCGAGCAGACAAGAGTGTGAACAAAAAGTGGCCCTTTTGTTTCAGCCCTGTCCCTTGCTATTGGCATGTAAAGAGGTGGCGGAGAGCCGCAAATAGCGGCGAACGAAGGGTTAACAGGCTAAAGACAAAGCGAGAGGCTGAGAGCATTGTGCTAGAGTGAGGACTGGAGGGCCTCGGGGCCATGATGGGCCAAAGGCCTCAGCACAGGGACACTGGGCTCCTTTCAGCCCGGGCCTTTCAAGAGCACACCCTGCCTGAAAAGAGCCTGTCACAGCCCCCCACTACTGCTCTCCTTCACAGCTCTCTATCCCAAATCAGCTCCTCTCTCCCTTCCCTCAGAGAGCAGGGAGGCCCGATCCGTCTCTCTACAGGCCTGAACCAATCTCTGGCCCCCAGAGGTTGAGCGCTTTTCAAAAGGAGGTCATATCGCTGAGGTTCTGCCAGGTCTGAGAACCCAGCGCCAACTGAGACGCAATTCAGCTCTGTCTATGCATATGAGGCACATATACGCTGAGAGAGGACACTTCAATATGGTACTTTATCAGAACACTATTTTTGATGATATAGGGACACAAAGTTTGGACTGAGAGATGTGGTGTCGCTCTAAAACAACTCCTAAATGACTCTGTAGTGACATTTATCGAGAATGACGGGTTTTGGTGTTATCTGATTGTATGGTGGTTCTTGTTGAATTCTCTCAGTTCAATGAAAAACACCTCAAATGCTGTCTGAGTGAATGCATCATTGTTATAAAATGTTGTAATTATAAAATTAGAAAGTAGAGTATTACTCAATTTCGGATTCAGCAAAAAATCACATCACACATAATCACGACCGATTGTTTACGTTATTGATTATTGATGTCATACTCATGCACATCTTTAGTAATAGTAAAATTTATTACATCTAACTAGTGTTATGTTGTGGTGCTTAGTATTTAAAACAACCCAATAAATTAATTGAACATTTTACCTTTGGGATTTAAGTTATTTCAAGTCATCCTAACTTTAAGAGATTATTTACAATGATTTTTAAGAACATTATTTTCAGGAATTCAAATTCTTCTCAAGTTTTATCTTTAGAAACATCAACTTAAGGAAAAAAAAAAAAAAAAGACAAGAACATGCTTAAAAATGTTTTTTTTTAAAACAAATTATTCTTAACTTAAATTAGAAAATAAGCAGTTGAGAAGAATCTCAAGATTTTGTATTACTAGGTGGAGACTGTAGAACTAAGGAGTTTGACATCTACTGTTTTTGTACTGAACTAATGATATTTTCTCTCCCAGATTATTATTATTATTTTGTGCATTTTTACATTTCATTAAAGGATTAGTTCACCCAAAAGTGAAAATTCTGTCATTTATCATTCACCTTCATGTTGTTCCAAATCTGTAAGACTTTTGTTCATCTTCTGATCAAAAATGGAGATATTTTTAATGATTTCGGTCCCTTCATTGAGTCTACACAACTACCAATTTGACGCTTCACAAAGTCCATAAAGTGATCGTAAAACTAATCCATATGAATTGACTGGCTTAGTTCAAATTTATTAAAAGACATGATCACTTTATTTGATGAACTGATTGAATTTAGGCTTTTATTCACATATAAACATTGATCAGCAAACATACACAGAAGCTCAACTGAACCTGCTTGACGGATGAAAACAAACCTTATTGGTTCTTGCGGAAGCTCAAACTGTGTAACACATGAGAATGAACCTCACTGGTTCTCAAACATCAAGCAAACATGCTTGAGCTTCCGTTTACCACAACTGATGTGTGTTGAATGTTTATGTGATTAAAAGCCAAAATTAAATCTATTCAGCACAGAGAGCAATTGTGTTTCTTCAGAAAATTTAGACTAAACTGCTTGATTCATATGGATTAGTTTTATGATATCTTTATGGACTCAAAGCGTCAAAGTGGTAGTAGCGTAAACTGTCAATAGATCTTTCAGATTTCATTAAAAAGATCTTCATTTGTGACCCTGGACCACAAAACCAGTCATAAGGGTCCATTTTAATTATTTTTTTTTTTTTAAGATTTATTAATCATTTGAAAGCTGAATAAATAAGCTTTCCATTTGGACAATATTTGGTTGATACACGACTATTTGAAAATCTGGAGGGTGCAAAAAAAACAAAAAATCAAAATATTGAGAAAATCGCCTTTAAAGTTGTCCAAATGAAGTCCTTAGCAATGCATATCCACTCACAAAAATACCTTTTTTATATATTTACGGTAGGAAATTTACAAAATATCTTCATGGAACATGATATTTACTTAATATCCTAATGATTTTTGGCATAAAAGAAAAATCGATCATTTTGACCCATACAATGTATTGTTGGCTATTGCTAATATACCCGTGGGACTTATGACTGGTTTTGTGCTCCAGGGTCACATTTGTGTTCTAAAGATGAACAAAGTCTTACGGGTTTAGACCAACATGAGGGTGAGTACCTTATGACAGGATTTTCATTTAAGCCCTTTAAGATGCTATTTAGCATGTTTATCAAGTCATATTTCTTGCTGGCTGAGGGCACACTCCCAGCGTTTTGAATATAAGAGCTTTGTCCTTACGTATCTGTGAAGAATCTCTTTCCTCTCATGGGGGTCGTCCAATATGTTGACAGACAGGTCAGCGATGGAGACAGCAGCAGAGGCTGTGAGGGTGACCAGCAGCACCAGCGTGCCCTCGCCCTCCTCCAGAGGCACGTCCAGTCTGTGTGTGCACTCTTTTGACAGAAGAGAGAGGTCCACCTGGCACCTGATACACACACACACACACACACACACACACACATACACAAAAAATCATCATTACACAAACACATGTTGTCTTGCAGGTTTTCATTTGTAAGACAATAGAAAGACACAAAACTGACATTACAGAGAGGGAAAAAAAGGAAAAGCATATTCACCGGTTTTGGAAGTAAATAAACATTAAACAAAATGTTAAACAAACGGGTATTTATTTAACTGAGGGCATCATGTTGCGTTTGAAAAATTAAACTCCTTAAATCACTTTCAACCTTTGAACGGTAGTGTATAGCTGTATAAATGTATATATTAATATGATTAATCTTCGTAATAATAACAGAGCAATCCTGTTGTGATCTATTATCTATAAAAAGTCAGAAGAAACTGATCATTTTGAGGAAAAAGTGCAAGAGGTAGAAAGAAAGCACAAGAGAGTAAACAGCTGAATAATTGCTCTAGAATACAGTTTGTTCCCATGAAATATTCCATAAATATTCCTCCACTTGTTCCCACTGCGACAATGTGTTCTGCTCTACAGGAGCATCATGCAGGTACTGAAAGATTCAATTGATCCTGAATGGGGTAACTAATGTGAACATCAGTGCTAGGGCATGCTGGACAACTCATGCTCAGAAGAGGACTTGAGCAGATGAGTGTTTAAAAGGAGGAAATAGCCAATTACAAGAATGCCACCCGACCGATTCTGACATGCCACCTCTATGAAGGACTGTAAACTGGAGGACTGGTGTAGGGGACAGACAGGAAACTAAGTAAACTCAGCTGCCTCATTCCCACATCGCACAGCCATTAACTCTACCATCACTTCTAATGGGGTTTTGTCAGAGGCTCTCGAAGACCCTCTAGACCCTCTTTCTTTCACACACACACACACACACACACACACACACACACACACACACACACACACACACACACACACACACACACACACACACACACACACACACATGTTTGTTTTTGTGAATTGTGGGGACTTTCCATAGACTTCAATGCATTTTACACTGAACAAACTGTACATTCTATCCCCCTACCCTGCCCCTACCCCTAAACCTAACCCTCACAGGAAACTGTGCAAACTTTTACTTTTTCACAAAAACTCATTCTATATGATTTATAAACCCATTTACATTGTGGGGACCGCTGGCTGGTCCCCACGATGTAGGTGAACTCAGGTTTATATTACATCATGGGGACATTTGGTCCCCACAATGTAATATAAACAAAAGCACACACACACACACACACACACACACACACACACACACACACACACACACACACACACACACACACACACACACACACACACACAGAAACTATGAGAGGACAGTTCAGAGCATGAATGACTTTAGCTGTGACATACAGCAAACCTGTTATAGTCAGGTTCCAAATGCAAAAACTCCATTCAATTTCTCTATAGGGAAATTGATTTTTAACTTTTTAACTTATAAACCTTTAAAGATTGCCTTACTTTGAACTATGCGGTCGCACTTAACCTGCATTATTTCAACATTTTATTTTAAAATAATAATCATGTTTAACACCAGAATTCATGGTGGAAAAACTTCCACCAATCAAAAGTCGAAACAAGCAAAACTCTGCAAAATATCTTTTTAGCTCCGCCCACTCCAATGAAGCACCGCAAATGATGTAATTAAGTCGGTCGCCCTACACTCTTAAAATACTTAAATATTTGAATACATGTGCATATTTTGTGATAAATTTCATAGATCAGTCATGAAATTCTACATGGTGCAGGCTGATGGATCCTTAATGCAAACTGATGATAATTACAGTGTTAACTACTTGGTACAAGCTGATTGGTCTATGTTACTTCTGCAGCCAAATGGCTGTTACATTCCTAATATGAACCATTTCAGGGTACAAAGATCTACCTTTTGAATTTTGTACCTTAGGGTAATGCCCCAGTGGCAGTGCTGTACCTTTTTTCCCTGTGTATAATGCTTGGTTACCGACATTCTTCAAAATATCTACTTTTGTGTTCAGCAGAAGAAAGAATTTCAAAAAGTTTTGGAACAACTGGGTGAGTAAATGATGACAGATTTTCATTTTTGAGTGAACTATCCCTTTAAGAGCCATAATTAATTAGAATTAATCAGACAATGAGAGCATGAGAAAAACAAAACTCCACATGGATACACAGAAAAAACAAGTGTATGACTAACCTGCCCATAAAGTCATCTTTCTTCCCTGCATCTTTGTCCCAGACGGTGATGTCAATGAAACCGCCCTGTTCATCATACAGGTGGAAGTCAAACTGCTCTCTCCACTGGGGGTTTAGTGTTTTTGGTATCGTCTGCACAGCAGCAAAGAAACACTCAATTAGAATTTGCATTATATGAAAGAAAAAGTCTCACACAAACAACAAGTAACTGGTATACAGCTCATGTGGACCATACCTTACTTTTGTACTTTTGATGTCCCATTCTGAATTTGACATAAGGGTCACTGAGGCCATTGGCGTCCATAGGCTGGAGGTCATGGGCCTCAATGAGACTGATGCTTACTATGCCTCTCCACAGCTGAGACTTCCTGTGAACATCTGATAACCTCAGACTCTGATGCTGCAAATGTGACATAAACACACACCCAGACACACACTCATGTCAGGCAGGATACAATCCAATGTGAAGAGAAAGTCAATGCAATGACTAAAAAGACCCCCAAAAATTAAAGGTGAACAGCAAACAATGTCTTTGTGGTCAAAAATGCGACATACAACAGTGATTCAAGTTCAGCAACATGGAAGACATAGATTGGGGACGCGACACGTAAGGAAAACACACACTGAGAGAATGCACAGCACTGCAAAAACAGACAAACGCAGACATCAGTGTGTCATGGTATCTTTTCACAAGTAAAACATAAACATACACTACTTTGCAAAAGTTTGAGATCAGTAAGATTTTTAAATTATGTTTTTGAAAGAAGTCCCATGCTGCATTTATTTGATCAAAAATACATTAAAAACAGTGATGTTGTGAAATATTACAATTTAAAATAACTGTTTTGTATAGAATTATATATTAAAATCCTTTTAAAGGGATAGTTCACCCAAAAAGAAAAATTCTGTCATCATTTACTCAGCCTCAAGTTGTTCCAAACCTGTATAAATGTCTTTGTTCTGCTGAACACGAAGGAAGATATTTGTAAGAATGTTTGTAATCAAACAGATCTCGACCCCCATTGACTACCATAGTATTTTTTCCCCCCTACTATGGTATTTGATGGGGGGTGAGATCTGTTTGGTTACAAACATTCTTACAAATATCTTCCATTTTATATTCATACAGGTTTAGAATAACTTGAGTGGGAGTAAATTATGACAGAATTTTCGTTTTTGGTACAGCTCCTATCGCTTTGAATAGGGAAACATCATTTTCTCCAAAGCTGTTGATTAAATTTCATATTTGAAATCACCAATGAAATCTGAAAACAACCGTCTCATAAATGTTTAAGTTTTTAATTATTCAAATCATGACAAAAAAACTGCATTTTTCAGGCTAAACCAGCCAAAGCACATGTGCAGTCATAAGCACACATCTCAGAACACTGACTGCTTCTACATCAACCAGAGCTTCTAAAGGCAGCTGCAGTGACGCAATGACTTTACCAATCAAAGAATGGCTGTTTTAAAAGGCGGGACTTATTCATATTGTCCATATTCCGTATTATTATCTAAACTCATTCTTTCTGTGAAGACAAAGCTGGATTTTCAGCATCATTTCTACATGATTCTTCTGAAATCATTCTAATATGCTGATTTGCTTCTAAAGAAACAATTATTATTATCATCATCATCAACGTTTTGCTGCTTAATATTTTTGCGGAAACCGAGATAAACATTTTTGTCAGGATTATGTGATGAATAGAAAGCTCAAAAGAACAGCATTTATATGAAATAGTAAAGACTTAATATAATATTAAAGAATATTTATGTCACTTATGATCAATTTTATTCATCCTTGCTGTATAAAATCTTACTGACCCCAAAGTTTTGAATGGTAGTGTATGAAATAAACAACAGAAATCTCCTCAACCTCTTCTAAGATCCAGTCCATATTATGTAATAGGGTGAAAATGTTTATGTAATATTCAATCCGCAATTGAAAAAGTCAGTATTAATTTGCAGAACAGAAAATTAAGCCTTCTGTAGGAGGATTGGAACTATTTATTTATTTATGCATTACATTAATGAGAGAATAAAAGACGTCTACAACTAAAGTAGGGGTTTAATTGTCCCATTTAACATGGAAATAGCATCACAGTGCAAAAATGTATGGTCTTAATACACTTTAGTTTATGAAATGTAAGATTTTTCCTTTTTTATTTTAATATGACCTGAGATTCAGCCAATAACTCCAAAGCAAATGCTGTCTTTGAGCATCAGGTCTGTTGACTTCAGCACAGCAAGACATTTGCCATACAAACTATTATTATTAGTCCTTATTAACATGTTCTTGTTTAAAATGCATTTCATTAAACTCAGAGCAAACCCTTGCTGAAATAAACATAGCTTTGATGATAAAAGCAGGCAGCTAATGACATTCTCTCCAGATATTAGTCTGATATATGCTGACTGAACACAACCACTGTAGAATGATTCTGTTTGTGTGCTAACATGAGCATTCAGAGCTCTGCCTATGACACCGACCAAAAATAAGCAGCTCATTTTTGAAGTGATGTTCCCTAAAGGTTAATAAAAAGGCTGTATTATCTCATTGAAATTATACAGGAAAAAGTACAAAATCATAAAGTAGATTAAGAAAGTGTTTGGCTAACAGCTGTGTTAGCATCAGTTTTGTTCTTACATTCACTTCATGGTGGAGTTTTCTTTACATTCATATATCAGAGCAAAAATCTTAATTTTGGAGATGTATCAATTACAAATTGATTTGCATCTACAGAGCTCTTCGTTTACAGTATTTTGGAAATGAAAGAGGGAGTATAAATAGAAGAAACACCCAAGTGTGCACCACGAGCGGTGTAAAAGTAGTTATCGTAGCGCTGTTACAGTATTCCCGAGTCCCAGCCAACGTGGCCCACTTTGGAGCTTCAAAGGCATATGTGGGGTAAGCCTTTCAGCAGGACGTCCTTATCCACATACTGGAGAGCCACTTTCATGTTTCTGGGCCTCTCTGAAAGTTGGGCTCCAACATTAGACCAAACAAAACAGGAGTTACTTGACCTCTGCTGGTAACATGCAGCTTAAAGCTGGGCATTTTGTTCTCTTGAGTAGCGCAAATCAATGCAACTAGGTTGCGTGTTAGAAATGTCTTAAACTAGGACTCCACTTGAAGACCACAAATTACCACTGAAACTAGGACTTTCACTTAGCAGGCAACAGAAAGATCTGCTTCACACATGCACGCATGAACCAGAGACAAAGAGAGTAGTACATTATTCCCATCCCAAACCAACATGCCACTCCAAATCCATTCACAACACAAGGAAGAAAATAGAATGCAAATAAATACTATATCAGAATAGAACTTAAAGATTAATAGTGAGGTTGATAATGAACAGCATAACACTGTTAAAAATAATGGGAATATATGATTATTACCCGTCACGTCAAGTCACCTTTATTTTTATAGCACTTTATATGTTTGTTTCAAAACAACTTTACATAGATAAACAGGAAAATAATGGTTCAATCTGCTTTTAAAAATATTTAATCCTCAAATATTGAAGTGTTATTTTAGTATTCTATTCTATTCTAGTTTTATTAATTTTTGAATTAGGTTTTATTTTTATATTTTAAGTTGATTTGTTTATTTAGTTTTTTTAAAGACCAATCAGTGCTTTTGTTAAAAAAAAAAAAAAATTAAAATAGTACTATTTAGGTTTTTCAAATTGTATTTCCAGTTAGCAATTGTATTTATATATATTATATATTATATATATATATATATATAAAATACAATAATACAATACAAAAGCACTGATTGGTCTTTTAAGGTAACATTTAATTATTGTTTTAATTTTTTCATCGAATAATTATATTTTATTTTATTTCAGCTTTATTCAAATTTTAATAATTTTAGTTAATGATAATATTCTATGGAAAAATATCAAGTTCAGAGATCAAAACTGTCACTTGGATAGATGGATAAAGAGGGAAAAAAACTGTTTTATTTAGAAAAACATATATTGTTCACAGACCCACCACACAAATTTAAAAACAATAAAAATAAAATAAACTCATGCTTCAAATTAGGCATTAAATCAGGCAAAATATGCATCATTTTAAAGGTAAGACGAGAAGAACACATAGTTTTACATATCTAAAATCACCAGGTTATATAAGTGTTTGCCCTGATCACATCCTGCATATCTACGGTTATCTCGTACACTTACTGTATAAAGTGTACAACAATGATAAAGTGCATTTTCTCCTCACAGAACACTGCAGCACATGCACCGTGCAGTCGATGCAATATGAAGATGGCAAGAACAGAGAGAATGCTTTATTTTCTCAGTCAGTTGCTACAATACACAAAGGAAACTCTGACAGCCCTGAATTTGGATCTGATTTCAGCCTTAAATTGTAGCTGTAACAAAGCACTTGACAAAGATGCATTTTCATATCTGTACACCAGATGGCAGTGTTTCTTACCTTGTATATTGCAGCACATAGAAAATAAAGCCAGCAAAAGCTGATTTTACAACTGAAAAAAAGTAAGCAAGGGTAAAAAATGAAAAGGGCTGGGGGTCACTGCCCCCTTCAGTCTGAGCAGAGAACTGCAGAAGGCAGGGATCAGTTCATGCTGTTATTACCTTACTGGATCGTTTCCAGCTCCTTCTCATAAGCATGGTCTGTGAATGAGACAAAGCGTTATAAAGCCATCCCTTGCCCTCTCTAACAGGGTGTTAGAGGTGAACCTGACAGCTTGTCTGAATTCAGTTCAGAAGAGTCAAGGGGTCATAAGGAGGCAGGCCGGGGAAGCTATGGTCGGGGGGCAGCCATTATAAGCTAATAAAACTAGTAGCTCACACAGAAACTGTGTGAAAATGTTGTAATTCAAAGCTTTGTTAGTTCACCAACACAAAGATACACACATACCCAGATACACACACACATACAGATATCGATAGAGGTGTTATAAGTGATTGGATCATAATTAATTGGTTTAGGGCGAAAATAATCAAATATAGTATATCAAATGAATCTTTTATATGGTGTTTAATGTGCACAGTAAGCAATGTGTTCACTTCAAGAAACTAGAATATCTTAATATTTTTAGCATCTCTTTCTTGACTTAATTGCTGCCAAAAGTAAAGAGTTTTTTTTTTTTTTTAGATTAGAAATAAAAAAAATCCATATTTGTTTTCTGTGATGATAAACTAGATTCCACTTACACATTAAACGTCACATCACAACAATGTAGCATGAAGTGTTTATCATTGCATTTGCATCCTGCTTCACATATTACATTTCTAAAAATATTATATGTGTGTATTGGTGTATTGTATATGGTACCATATGCCGTACTTGAGTATTTCAAACCGTACTTATCCATTATCATGTTTAGGGTGCATTTGTTATGGTACTATCTGGCTAATAGGTAACCGGATTCATTTTTCTCTCATTGAAATTCTGCCCGCCAAAGCTGAACATATTCTTTAGAGTCTAGACAATAGATTTCTGTCTGAAATATGCAATAGAAGTACTTCCCATGTCAGACATTGGCTCATCCAGCCAGAGAACAAATGTTTAGTCTTCATTATTGTGGTCAAATTGGTTAAATAAAATATATTTGCTGAGAAAAAACTATAAGGAGCCTTTGAAAATAAAAGGGAACATGGCAAAATATACTATTGTTCACGAGGTTGGGGTTGAATTTTTTAATGTTTTTGAGTCTTTTATGCTCATTTAAAGTTTTTTTTTTGCTCATCAAGGCTGCATTACTTTGATCAAAAATATAGTACAACATTGAAATACTGTTATAATAGCTTTTTTATTTTAATATATTTTAAAATGTGATTTATTCCTGTAATAGCAAAGCTCATTACTCCAGTCTTCAGTGTCACATGATCCTTCAGAAATCATTCTAATATGCAGATTTGCTGCTCAAGAAACATTTCTTATTATTACTAATGTTGAAAACAGTGCTGCTTTATATTTTTGTGGAAGACATTTTTTACAGGATACTTGATGAATAGAAAGATTAAAAGAACAGAATTTATTTGTAACAATGTAAAAGTATTCACTGTCACTACTGATCAATTCAATGTGTTCTTGCTGAAAAAGACAGAAAAACATTGACCCCCAAACCTTTCAACTCAAAGAAAGTGCTAGATTACCTTAGATTTCAATTTTTTTTTTAATTAGATACCGAGCTCCAAAACCACCTTACCAATACATTTCCATGATTTTCCCAAAATGGACAGGTTTGGATAAGTACTTATAAAATTCATTTTATAGAGATTACACTTGTAAAAAAAAAAAAAATCCTAATGATCTTTATACTGTACAGCTGAAGAAGAAATAATTTCCCTGATTTTTTCAGGTTTCCCTGACTGTAGGAACCCTGTAGACAGAAATATGGAAACAGAATTCATGTATTTTCCTGAAAGTACAAAGCAATGGGAATTTTCAGGAATCACTCTATTCAGGTCTGATAATGTAAAGTATTACATGTTCCAAGCACATCTGATCCAGCAATGTTACGTCACACACCAGCTCATATTCTCAGCTCAAACACATCAGCTAGATAAACACAGAAATATGAAAATGAAAAACTCACTGTTTCCCTGAAGTCTCCCTCTTTTGGAATAAGCATGACAGCCAGTTCCAGTGAACCCAAGTCATGGTTAGGATAGTGGGGATCTTTGAGTTCAAGGGTCACATCCAAGGTCCTAAAAGGGCACAGAGAGAACCTATAGTATGAACAACTGAATACCTGTCATGATCAAAGATTATGTGTTCTGCGTTTCTGTATCAGTGAGATACACTATATTGCCAAAAGTTTTGGGACGCCTGCCATTACATGCACATGAACTTTAATGACATCCCATTCTAAATCCGTAGGGTTTAATATGGAGTTGGCACACCCTTTGCAGCTATTACAGCTTCAACTCTTCTGGGAAGGCTTTCCACAAGGTTTAGGAGTGTGTTTATGGGAATTTTTGACCATTCTTCTAGAAGTGCATTTGTGAGATCAGGCAGTGATGTTGGCGAGAAGGCCTGGCTCACAGTCTCCACTCTAATTCATCCCAAAGATGTTCTATCAGGTTGAGGTCAGGACTCTGTGCAGGCCAGTCAAGTTCCTCCACACCAAACTCGCTCATCCATGTCTTTATGGACCTTGCTTTGTGCACTGGTGCTCAGTCATGTTGGAACTGGAAGGGGCCATCCCCAAACTGTTCCCACAAAGTTGGGAACATGAAATTATCCAAAATGTCTTGGTATGCTGAAGCATTAAGAGTTCCTTTCACTGGAACTAAGATGCCAAGCCCAAATCCTGAAAAACAACCCCACACCATAATCCCCCCTCCACCAAACTTTACCCTTGGCACAATGCAGTCAAGGAAGTACCGTTCTCCTGGCATTGCATTGCCAGACAGAGAAGTGTGATTGGTCACTCCAGAGAACACGTGTGTACTGCTCTAGAGTCCAGTGGCGGTGTTCTTTACACCACTGCATCCGACGCTTTGCATTGCACTTCGTGATGTAAGGCTTTGATGCCGCTGCTCGGCCATGGAAACCCCTTAAATGAAGCTCTCTATGCACTGTTCTTGAGCTAATCTGAAGGCCACATGAAGTTTGGAGGTCTGTAGCTATTGACTCTGCAGAAAGTTGACAACTTCAGTGCACTATGTGCCTCAGCATGCGCTGACCCCGCTCTGTGATTATACATTGGTATTGTTCCCAATTGCTTCCACTTTGTTATGATAGCACTAACAGTTGGCCGTGGAATATTTAGTAGTAAGGAAATTTCCCGAATGGACTTATTGCACCTGTGGCAACCTATTACAGTACCACGCTTGAATTCACTGAGCTTCTGAGAGCGACGCATTCTTTCAAAAAGGTTTGTAAAAGCAGTCTGCATACCTGGGTGTTTGATTTTATACACCTGTGGCCATGGAAGTGATTGGAATACCTGAATTCAATGATTTGGAGGGGTGTCCCAATACTTTTGGCAATATAGTGTACTATTATAGTTATTAATATTTTGAATTTGTTTTTATTTTTCATATTTTCCATTTTTATTTTCATTTTAGTTTTAGTAATTTTGTTGTGTTTTTTGTCATTTTTATGATTTTTTTTTTTTAAATGTCTATATATATATATATATATATATATATATATATATATATATATATATATATATATATATATATATATATATATATATATATATTTTTTTTTTTTTTTTTTTTTTTTTTTTCAGTTTTAGTTTTAGTTATTTTAGTACAAATGAGTAGTTAGAAGTGGCTTGACAGCTTCATTTAAATATGAGCAATTATTTATTTTTTTTCTTGATAATGTTTTAATTCAAGTTTTTTTAATGGTTTTAGATTTAGTCAACTATAATAACGCTCATTTGTACATGCAAAATCACTAGGGGGCAGCAATGCCAAAATAAATGAATTGAGATTGCGACTCTTGTGATTGTGTTTCAGATGCGTTATTGTGTCACAAAGCATTAGACGACCTTTGGTGCTCCAGGGACTCTAAATAGAGATATGCAGAGCCCATGAAGTCATCCTGCAGCCCAAAGTCATAATCAAAGACCTGCAGAGGAAAGAAAACAACCAACAGTAAGGCATATCATTTCACACGACAAAGAACAGAAGCAGGAGTTACTGTGACTGTAAGACAGTTTAAAGCGTAAATATACAGTACAGGCTGACTCTTTACAATCTCCATTAGCTGCATTAAAATTAAAACACAATAAATAAGCACTAATGACTTAGCAGCAAATAAAAATGTCTACATAATCAATTTAATGACTGGAGTGAAGCACTCAGAATGTTTTTTTTTTTTTCTTTTTCATTTACCTTCACATAGAGTGGCTCTCTCAAACTCTCCACCAGCAGACTGACTTTCTCTTCCCATACTGGGTTCAGGTTTTTGTGGATTGTCTTGCTGCGGAAAACCTCCTTCCCTGCTATCTTAAACTTCACATATGGGTCACTGGTCCCTGTAAATGCATCAAAAAAAAAAAAAAATATATATATATATTTGACTGTTATTCAAAAGAAACAGTAGTAAATAAAGTCTTTTTTTTTTTCTTCTACAAAACTAGAACATGGTGTTATAGACAAACTTAGTTTAAACAGCACTTTGGAACCACTTTCCAAATACTGCAAAACAAAGAACTTAATTGAGAAAATGAATTGGAATAAGCATTCTCTATATTCAACCCTTCTGATAACTATCCTATATCATCCACCAATAAAATGTAGTCTCAGACTGAGATGATGCAATACATTGCTGACAACAACAAACACATAATTATGTTCATATGCATGTAGTCATCATCTGTTGTATTTTTTTTTAAAAGCTCTTTCTTTCCCATGGAGTAGTTGTGTATGGTGTGTTTAAATTGGTCTGAGGCAGTGGAAGCAGAATGATTTGGGTCATGTGACCTTAACTGTCAACTCTTATTGGCTCAAGCACTAAAATGGGAGTGGATAAGTGTGCTGTGTGCAGCCAAGGGCAGTCAGAATACAGCGACCGCAAACATTAATAAACAAATACACCACTGAATAATAATCAACATGACAGAACCTCATTATAGAGCCTAAGAAAATAAGACAACAGAATGAACAACTACAGAGCATATAATAACATTTAATGTGTGTGAATGTGATATATTCCACAATGTTAATACATTAAGAGACTTGTCTCAGTGACTTGGCTCCCTAAAATCGCAAAAGCAACATCCTGACATTTGACTCAGTTGGTTTGCAACAGTGCAGTTTTCATAAGAGACCACTAGATGTCTCTATGTGTTCAGTGTAAAATGCACACAACTTCCTGAATCTGTCACCTGACCTGCTCTATATCACTGCGGTCACTGTGATTTTGCCAAGCAAGACATGTTCCTGGATCAACATATTTTGTTGATCCTGGAACAACCTTCCAAAAATTTAGTCCTAACCTTTTCCCAACCCCTAAACCTAACCCTACCCATAACATATCCCTAGAATCAGAGGGAAATGATAGTTGAATAACACTGTTGTGGAAGAACCTAACCCAGGTTGTAAGCCTAAACTTGGCATAAATGGTAAACTTGTCCCTCAAATCTGATTGGATGATTGGAATGTTGTTGCAGAATCAACACAGATGTTGATCCAGGAACATGTACAGGTACTTGGTGAAATCATGTTCACCATATGACTGCAGTGGATCCGGATGAGGAAGCATCTGGTAGCATAATATCTACCAGAGATGTTAAATCACATGCAAATCTGATGAATCAAGAAGGTATGCGGTTTAATAGAAAAATGTGGCATCATACAAAATAATGAGCAGGAAAAGCAACACAAACATTATTAAGCTTTTAAAATTATTTAAAAATATATATATAACTGTATTCGTACTGAAAATAAAAAATGTCATACTGTACGTCAAATTTTTCAATAAAATCTTTAGTCTAAATAATGTGGTAACATATTTAAGTGTCATTCTGTGCACAAAATGCAACAAATAAATGGTCAATCACAAAGTGTATTGTGCCAAACCACAGTAAACACATCCTGAATGGAGCCCTTAGATTTAATTACTCTGACAAACATCAATGTCGAGAGAAAGGTCAATATTATGACTATATAAAGTGTTGGATTTACCGGGAATCAATCAACCTCATAATGTTTATATTCAGCTCACGTTCTGCTCTGCAGAAACCTGTGTGTCCCTGTGGAGAGATGCATTAATGCCCAGCAACAAAAGAGTGAATGTGACGCTACAACAGTATACGATAGCTTTAAAGAACAAATTAAAGTTTAAATAGCTCACAAATCTCATGCGTATTCAGATTTGGCACCGATGACACATTAGAAAATGCTGTGTGTGAACAAGAATGAGATCTGAAGCAAAGGAGACCATCAGAGTATACCGACTATGTTCATCGCATAAAGCTATTGAATGCCTTCGGGTATGATTCATATGTTTTATGATGCTTTTTGACATTTATGCAAATGGAAAACCCCTAGTCACTATTCACTTTTATTGTATAGAAAAGAGCAGTGTGGACAAGAACACGCAGGTTTGGAATGACATGAGGTTGAGTATTGGATTGACAATATATATTTGAGTAAAGTATCCCTTTAAAAGTTTGAATAGTATTTGTCTATGAACAATGTCTCATCTGCAAAAACTGCAGACTTGAGTATGTTTCACTGAAAAAAAAGTGTTGGTGTGGGCACGCTGATGACAGCTCCATATATATGATCGCTTAAATTACAGCTCGCTGGCAGGGAATCCCCATTCAACACCTCTGCAGAGTCTCTGAGGAAAGCCTCTGTAATGTCATTAAATCAGCACTGAGACATTTAGTCCAGTAATTAAACCTTCTCCTGTAGATCAGTATAGTTTGATTTTTTTTTTTTTTTTTATTTCACATATGTTTTTTCTGCATCAAGAACACAAATTATTAAAAAAAAAACCTAAAACATAAAAACAAAACTTCAGTTAAGCAAACCTCTTCCTGCAAATCTCCACAGCCATTAAATATAATAACCAATTCACTGTCTTTATATACCACTGAAATCCATCCCCTCATTTAGGAGATATACAACACCAACACAAGATGTTATTTTCCAATTCATCCACCCATAAGGTCAATCCTAATGTTCAGTCACTGAGTCATTCATCTAAATAATACAATAAACTGCATTCAAATTCAAGAGGAGTCAGTGACTCTAGATAATGACTCTGGTTTCGCCTCTGGATGTTGATGCCCAGCTGTGAATTATGTTTGTGCACCATGAGATAGCTGCAAGAAGTCAGTTTATCTTAATGTCTCCATTTCAAGGGAAAGGAAAAGACCAAAGACGACCTGATGTGAATATATACATGTTAAAACATTCAATATAGACAATTCACATCACATAAACGCATCACATACTATAAGAAATACAGCATAACAACTGAAACCACACTTAAAAATGTTTCTGTTTAAGATTTTCTATTTGTATACATCTTACAGCATAGCAATTTGTGTTAAAAGAACTTGTCTTTTTCTTTCTGTTCTCCAGAATGATTTGAGATGATCTAAAAAAGCACAGTTAGCTTCAGTGGAAGAACATCTGACCATCTGTACAAAGAGTTACATGATCATGATTTACTTATTTGATTAGTGACAAACAGTGCAGAATCTGAAATATTTCTTATGCATTTCACATCCTAGTTTTTCTTTGTTTTAGACTTTTTAAAAGATCCCAAATTTCCATTGTGGTCTCAAATTTTTGAACATTACTGGACATAGGACAGTAGATCTCAGCCTTTTTGATTTCAAGGCCTCCCCATAGTGTGGTGCAGGGATGACTTATTGTAGGCCATCCCAGAAGTTAGCATCACCCTAGTCTCAGCCTCAGACATCATGCCCATGGACAGTTGGCTGAATTTCTGATGCATACGGCACAGAAAATTTCAAAGTTTCAAAGTCGTCATCTGAATTCTACAGGATTTCAGAGAGTGGAGACGTGTGTGTCATGTTCTTTAAAGGTGCAGTGTGTAAATTTTAGCGGTCTCTAGCGGTGAGGTTGCGAATGGCTCATTCTAAGGTAATACAAAAATAATGTTTCATTATGCAAGGTCTTTATACACCACTGAAAACATAGTTATGTATATTATATTGCATTTCTGTCAATCGATCCTCCTAAATATTACACACTAGACCTTTAACGGTCCGCCTGGAAACAAAGCTGTCATGATGCCAAACCCCCTCATGGAAGAAGAAAAACGTTGTGTTTACAACTGTATCAATGAGCGCTTATCAGGACAAACTAAACACTGGTCTGTCAAAAGTAGGTGAAGTATGTAAAGTCCATTGTATAGACTTTGTAAAATACGTCCAAGTGTTAACACACCGGTCTGTTATTGTAGGGACCTAAACTGATGACTGTTATAGAAAATCACAAGTGGGTATTACTGATGTATTTTATATTGTAAAACGTGAAAATATCTTGAGCTTATGTTCAACACAGAGCTTATATCAAGCATTTAACCAAAAACGAATTCAAAAAACCTACTGACTTCAGGACTATGCACAGGAAGTGCTAAAATGCTAAATAAGTCATCCCTGCACCATCTATTGTCCACAACAATATTTGAAGATTAACAATAACATTTCAGATTGACATTGAGATTAATAAATGCTGTAGTTCATGTTAACTAAAGTTACCAAATGAAACCTTATTGTGTATAGCATTATCTTACAAAGATAACATAATGCACAGAATATTGCACAACAACAACAAAAGACTCAAAAGAGAGAGAAAGGCATCCTTGTATGCAGCACTGAACAATGTACTAAAAAGTTCTGAAGTGGAAAAAATGCTGACACACATCAACTGTGGGTCTGATGTATGCCACATCTCTGCCCTTGACAGCCGCCTGCAGCACAGCATTCAGCATTATGGGTACTGAAAGATGTTAGTCATTAATCTGACTAAAGCGGGTAAAATTTGTGATCAAGAATGATTTGATGGATAGAATGGCGGAATTTCCCACATGCATTCCCCATCACATTCATCAAACTGCCCTCTACAACACATGAGTGAGCAGAAGTGGAGGTGCTCCAAGACATCCGTTCACAGAAGGATCAATAGATAGTTTGAATGAGTGAGGCACTGTGTGTGACTGCAGGGTCATGGTGTGCTGATCGGTGAGCGAGATCTCCTCTTCCCTCAGATCAATATGTACATTAAACACCTGCACATTTGCTCTCAAACTGCATTTTTTATTGACCTATAAAAGTTGTGCCACTGTCACTCTAAAAGGCCAGTGAGCTTAAATTGAAACTATCACTATCATGGCCAGAAACCAACAATGCGTAATTGTTTGCTAATGGCAATGACCTGAGTTCATTAGCAGCTAGCTCGTTTCAATAAAAAGGAAGAACTTAATTCTTGTTTTTATATTTCTCTTTTCCTAAAATATGTGTCCAGTGGCTTCATTTAGTGTTTTGTGGAGAGATTTGGTTCTTTTATCATATATAAACAAGCTATTATGGAATGAATACATTATTAGTGATAAGTCATTGTGCTCTATGACTGAAAGATTCTTACTGACAAATTTTTGTCACAACGCCAATGCGTACACTATTTAGCTCAATGAATTATACAGACAATGAGAATTAAATGTTCTTCTCATTGTTGTTGTCATTATTTATATACAGTACATATACAAAATACATAATGTGTTTGCAGTTGATGAATAGGAAGTAAAAAACAGCATTTTTTTTTTTTACAAATATTTTGCAGTGGAGACGTGTTTTCTGGAGTGACCAATCACACTTCTCTGTCTGGCAATGCAATGCCAGGAGAACGGTACTTCCTTGACTGCATTGTGCCAAGGGTAAAGTTTGGTGGAGGGGGATTATGGTGTGGGGTTGTTTTTCAGGGGTTGGGCTTGGCATCTTAGTTCCAGTGAAAGGAACTCTTAATGTTTCAGCATACCAAGACATTTTGGACAATTTCATGCTCCCAACTTTGTGGGAACCCCTTCCTGTTCCAACATGCCTGCACATCAGTGCACAAAGCAAGGTCTATAAAGACATGGATGAGCGAGTTTGGTGTGGAGGAACTTGACTGGCCTGCACAGAGTCCTGACATCAACCTGATAGAACATCTTTGGGATGAATTAGAGCGGAGACTGTGAGCCAGGCCTTCTCGCCAACATCACTGCCTGACCTCACAAATGCACTTCTAGAAGAATGATCAAAAATTCCCATAAACACACTCCTAAACCGTGTGGAAAGCCTTCCCAGAAGAGTTGAGGCTGTTATAGCTGCAAAGGGTGGGTCAACTCCATATTAAACCCTACAGATTAAGAATGGGATGTCATTAAAGTTCATGTGCGAAAAAAGGCAGGCGTCCCAAAACTTTTGGCAATATAGTGTAGATATTACAGTTTTTTACAGACGCTAAGACACATTTCTCAATACTTAGGTCACTTTTGCAAAACTCTTCACACAGTTCTCCTAACCAACTTTCAGCTTGGCAAAGCAGTTCATTCCACATTCAAAATGCACTACAACTACCAAAACACTTTATCCAGGTCTCAAATAAACTCATTCTTCCAGAGCACTAGCAAAGGTTGACAGCCGACAAACACATTCTGTCACCTACAAAACAATGACCTAAAAAACACTAACAACATGTAGCATTATACAACGTTTTCTTGTGTAAAACAAGGACACATTTCTTTTTATAATTCACTGCAATATATGTTACTGGAATAAATCAGATATGATGCAGAATTCGTCGACATTTTATGTTGTTTATTTATTTTTATTTTTTTGCACTGAGTAATTTCAAAATACAAGAATTTGTATACACACCATCCAGTGATGCAGATACAATTCAATTGTTTTTATAGCATTTAATTTTAAGATTTAAAATATATTTCATTAAAATATTATTGTAGAAATGTAGCAAATTGCTGTCTTATTCAGTTTTGTATTATGTTATTGTTTTGAACATAAGTTTAACAGTTTTGAAAACAGTATGTAAGCATGTGTAAACTGGCCTGTACATACAAAGAGTTTTGGCAGTTGTTGTGTCTGAGTGAGAAAAGAATTCATGAAATTTGAGAGATGTAGTCATTGAATGCATTTTGTGCCAAAACAATGATAATTGATCCTCAGTTTAGCCCACATAGACTTCTGTTGTGCTCACTGTGTGAAGAGTTTTGCAAAAGTGACCTAAGTATTGAGAAATGTGTCCTAGCGTCTGTAAAAAACTGTAAATATAAAAGATAAGAATATTATTGCACAACCACCCAGTAGGTGGCGATATGCACTACAAATGTAAACCACCATTAAACAAAAGATGAAATAAAGAAAGGCGTGTCTTCTGCTGCGACCCCATTCGCCTACTTATACTACGCCCTAAAAGTATGTACTCATTTTGTGAACAAAAAGTACATACTTTTGAGTGTGTAGCAAAAGAGTAGACAAGCTTTGGGACATACACGCATCCTGTCACCATAAACTGGCCTGTCAATCATCTTAAATCCTCCACATTTCATTTTTATTTCTTACCGTGTCGGAGAGAAATGCAGTAGCACGTTGATCTGCAGTCACATGTCTTTCATGCGAAGAACTCTCCTCATAATAGTGCATAATGATGCATTTAAAAGTTAACAGCCAACTGGATCTTTAAAAAGTCCACATTGTTATTGTATACATTGCAGATGAAACACGGATAACATTAAATAAATATTTTTATCAGGTTAAACCAGAGTTCTTCAACCCTGTTCCTGGGAATCCACTGTCCTGCAAAGTTTTTTTCCAACCTGCTTCAGCTCACCTGCTTGTGTATTTTCAAACATCCTGACGAGCTTGATTAGCTGCTTCAGGTGTGTTTGATTAGGGTTGAAGCTAAACTCTGCAGGGTAGTGGGTCCCCAGGAACAGGGTTGAAGCCCTCTGGGTCAAACTGATTATCAGTCACTCAAACCTCTCACAGTCAGTTGTGCATATCTGCCATGTTTTGAAGTTTTTAACACTTTTTACTCGTGTTTGTAGTTCTGAACTGAATCCTCCAAAGCACAATGGGTTGTGGGCAATATTAGCCTTTTTATAGTGTGCACGGATCAACACTTCGAAAATCTACCGGAAATAGTATAGTATGGACATTGGGATGCAGGGTTCATGTGTTCACCGTGACTGAACCTACTCCTGAATGTGTTTTTCGAACTGGTAACATAGAAAGTTTTGAGTTAGTCAACTGAGAGTTCAAGGTTTATATGACAGCAAGTTAACCCAATACCCCCTAACACAAGCAAAATAAGTGTTTCCTCAGATAGTAATTCCTATCATCTTTGTGTAAAGCACCAAGGTTTAAACTCTACACTTCCTTTACTAAAATAAAACTCAAACAGGAATAAACAAAATTACAGTTCTTCTGTGTTTTCCAGACCTTCAGACTTTATGAACAATATCATCCATTTCTGACAACCATGAAGACCAAAAACACATTACAAATGTGGCAAAAGCATGTGTTTTTTGACTAATATGATAGCATTTAAGCACCCTGAAGTAATGCGTAAAAATATGAACATAAATACATGGTTTTATGGGGGTCATCAACATTATGACAGACCATTAGTAGTACTATTTAAGGTATGAGCCCAGGATGTTTTAGGGCAAATGTTCTAGAAATTTTTCTTCAGGCTATCTGAGTTTTCCGAGTGTTACTTATGAGTTAAGTTATAATTTGAGGTGGGCATACAATATCCTTCAGTAATTTCCTCTGATGAGTTCAGAGTCCAGACACTGATTAAATCTTAATGGAAGTCGTTTGATTGCACACAGATTCCATCCTGTTCATTAAGATCCACAGATGGAATAGTTTGTGTAAAATTTAAAGCATGGTGTGAATGTGGGTCTGAAGTCTCACAGTCTCAAATACACCCACATACATACTTTGTCTCCCCAGCATCTGTGCCTATATTTTCTTAGTGCCTGTTAAAAGCACCCGCCAGCAGCCGGTAAGCGGATATATCAACAAAAGTAAAGTGGGCCGTTCTGACACAGGTCACATCTCAACACTGCCAACCTGCCAATCTTACTCCTTAAAAACACATGACTCAGAGCGAGACGCTCAGAGAGAACAGAATGAATGATCAATGACTAAAGCAATCACACCTTAGAAACCACACAGTAACATGAAAATATACAGGAAAACACCACCAAACATCTTCTTCAGAAAATGTAAAACAACAACAACAACAACAGAAGATTGAAGAAGATGTTTGGTGATGTGTTTTCCTGTATATTTTCATGTTACTGTGTGGTTTCTAAGGTGTGATTGCTTTAGTCATTGATCATTCAACAACAAAAACTAGTTTTACTCCTTAAATGCTTAAAAAAGCACCAGAATAAACACATGTAGATGCCTTTAGGACAAGACATAGTGAGAGAAACAACAGGAGAGACATTGTCTTTCTACATACACAACAATCAAAAGCTGTATTATCTAATTAGAAAAGGCCTCTCCATCGCATATTCATAATTACCCTCCCAAAAATCACAACGGGCCAAGAGAGTTTGAAAAAAGGGTCATTGAATAATGCACACAGAGTCATAATTAAGCTAAATTATTCATTGCGATTTCCCAGAGCTCTGACTGATTGCTGTCATTGGCAGGAAATTTGGAAATTGCACTCAGGCACTAAGACTGTTCCATCTCCTTCAGCAGACCTACTTATCACTGGCCCTCTGGGGCCCTGTGATGGCACAGACTTTCAGCCCTGTCACTCACTACACCCATTTTGTACAAATTTTAAGTGATACCCTTCATGTGGGGGGTAACTAATAATAGTTTACAGAAATAAAGTGAGCTGCTTGGCTGGTTATCTGAGCTCAACATGTTGGACACTACACTGATCAGCCACAACATTAAAACCACATGACTAATATCATGTAGGGTCCCCCTCGTGCTGTCAGAACAGCTCTGATCTGTCAAGGCATGGACTCCACAAGACCTCTGAAGGTGTCCAGTGGTATCTGGCACCGGGACATTAGCAGCAGATCTACAAATTGCGAGGTGGGGCCTCCATGATCAGATTTGTTGGTCAAGCACATCCCATAGATGCTCAATCAGATTGAGATCTGGGGAATTTGGAGGCAAGGCAGCACCTTGATCTCTGTCATTTTACTCAAACCATTCCTGAACATTTTTTTTTTTCCAGTATGGTAGGGAATTTGAGGCAATTTGAGCTACAGTAGTCCTTCTGTGATTGGAGCAGACTAGCCTTCGCTCCCCATATGTATCAGGCACCCATGACCTGGTTCACCAGTTGTCCTTCCCTGCATCGCATTTTGGTAGGTACTAACCTTCATGCCGGGAACACCCCACAAGATTTGCCATATTGACCAAGTCGTCATGACTATAGGGGCTGTCGCACTGGAGGAACCTTTTCATAGTTCCTAGAACTATTCGCCGAAGTACCCGGATGCCAATGGAAAACAAGGATAATGGCATTTACCTGTTGTCTGCAGGGTTGTGTTCTTTTCTCAGCCTCAGTGACGTGTAATACTGAAAGTTATCATAGGAGATTTCGTCTCTTAGCCCCACTTTTTGCTCTTTCAGTCATGTAAATTATGCGTTTACATTCCATCTCCGTTATCACAAAACCCACGACAGACAACAAACAAAGCTCCGATCCCGGCATCCTCCATCCACCGTTTTTTAGTGTTTGTAAATGCCGCACTTAAAGACGCCGCTGTCGACCGCTTCATAGTTTCTATTCCCAGTGCGAATGCAACCAGGAAAATGGCCCGGGGGAGAAATTAGTTTTCAGGGAACAATCCTAGTGGCTAACTGAGTTCCTAGAACTATTCGGTGTGAAAGCCCCTAATTTGTCTCACCAGATCTTTTCGCTTGTCGATTTTTCCTGCTTCCAACACATGAAGTTCAAGAATAGGTTGTTTTCAGTCACGTGGTTCTCGAGACGCACGAAATTCCGGTGGAGGGCAAGCAGTGAAAATTAGAATGGAAGAGATGGGAAAAAGTCCGTTCTGTGCTGATTTAGACAGAAAATCACAACATATGTTGGACGTGATACTTATGTTATGAAGAGGAGCGACATTTCCACTGAATTGAAAGACTTGACTGCCATCGAGGAGGTAGATATAGAGGATGTTAAGCTGCCGTAACGCCGTGTTCAGTTCTAGTCTGGGTTTGTTTAGGCTATAGCCTATCGCGCTGCCTTTCTGCAAGTGATGTTAAGGGCAGTATTTTAATTTTCTGTCATGGTTGTGAAAAATGTCGCCATTGTTGGTCATTTATGCTGAATCGAAAACTGTAATAGGAACTCACGATATCGTTCGGGGGAAAAAAAACTGCTAATACAATTGTTTTGCCTTGGTTGAGAAGGTGAGACGACTAGCAAATGTAATAATGTCACTACATAAACCCACTATCTTTCACTCAAAATAAACACATACTGTACTTAGCTGAGTTTTGTATTTGGTTTTTGTGTAATATTTAATTAACATTGTGAGTATGACTCACTCGCTTAAATATAACTTGCACACAGCCACTTCAAAACTGTTGATGAGCTTCTATAGGTTTGATTTCGGTTGTCATTTGTTGAAATAAATACAAAAATACAGCGTGTCGGTGTCGGTCCCTGAATGTGACCCTCCGATTCTCCTTCGTGGTCATATGGGAAAGTGAATATTTACAAAAACAACATTAAAACTAGTTACATTTACACGCTTCCAACAAAGAAATGCATCGACTTCTGTCAGCTTGTTAAACATTTATTTTATTTGGACATTTTCTACAATTGAAGCAGCAGCGCGTGACTGTTTTCATGGTAACCAGATCAACATGAACGGAATTCTACAAAAATGAAGTTAAAACACCAAATTATCATTCAATAGGATAAAATATCTTCTCCTCCCTGCAAACGATAGCATGAAGAATGTGAATATTTAACCAATTCAAAAACAAAAGGTAAGGTATCCATATTCATTTCAGTATCAGCAGACGCAAAACGCTATACAAGGCGACATAAATATAAAAAAACGGTATAAGATATTTAAACGATACTGGGTTCTCGATTTTAACGATTTGAGCAACCATAAACAACGCAAAACATACGAATATTGAGTTTTTGATAGGATTCCTATAGAAACATCACTCCCTGCCCTCCGGACACATTCGCGCTGCTGCTGTGACGTCACGTGGAACCAACCTATTGACTGTTCACTTCCTCTCTAATATATCCCACCCTTTGACAGGTGCCATTATAACAACATAATCAATGTTATTCACTTCACCTGTCAGTGATTTTATTGTTGTGGCTAATCAGTGTATATCAGGGGTTCTCAACTCTGCCCCTTGAGGTCTACTTTCTTGCAGAGTTTAGCTCCAACCTTGATCAAACACACCTGCCTGTAACTTTGTAGTAATCCCGAAGAGCTTGATTAGCTTGTTCAGGGGTGCGTTTCCCGAACAACGATGTAGCTCGCTGCTGAACTACCATAGTATGATGCATCTTTGAACAAATCAACTGTTTCCCAAAACCGTATTGTCGCAAACTTGTCGTTCAACCACGTTGGTGAATGACGTCACGCAGGTGCTGGAGTAATAACTTCTTTAAATGAACCCGTTTGAGATCAAATAAATGCTATAATTTCTGCTATAAATTACGGACATGGCATTAGAGGACTAGTTCTCACTTTCCTCAGTTATTTTGCTTTATTTCCAAATTCAATCAAATGCTTGTTCTGACGTACTAGAGCACGTACGCACATGCGCACTCTTAAAAAATGGTGTTTTAGATCGTTTGACAAACTAAAATATATAAATGACATTTGTATTTATAAGAAATAAAAGATATAAATTGTACTTAATGTTCCAGGTTGGAACAAAACTCTGCAGGAAAGTGGACCTCGAGGGCTAGAGTTGAGAACTCCTGATATAGTTTAAAAGTGTTGATTAATTTAGGGCAGGGGTGCCCAATCCTGTTCCTGGAGATCTACCTTCCTGCAAAGTTCAGCTCTAACCCTGATTAAACAAAACTGAACCAGCTAATTATCTTCAGGAACACTTGAAAATTACAGCCTGTTGTGTTAGATCAGGGTTGGATCTGAACTCTGCTTGTAGGTTGATCTCCAGGAACAGGATTGGGCACCCCTGATTTAGGGGTACAACATATTTCAATAGTAACATGTAATGCATCTTTAACGGTGCACTAAAAGCAGTTTTATTTTATATTGAGCAGCTCGCCTCATGAGAGCAAACATAATAAGATCACATGACTAGTTATGTGGATAATACTCACTTTATTTCGGCAACCTCCCTATTTTCAGACACTTTTTTTGGTAGAATAAACTAATCAAGGCAGATGTAGAATACCACCACTGCATTGTGTGATGCTATATTCACACCACTAGGTGGCAAGCACAGCATAAAAGGAAAACTTCACAATAAGGTTCCATTTGTTAACATGGGATGATGAATTAGGTATCATGAAATAGCAATGGACATTTTTTACGGCATTTATTTACGTTTACATTTATTCATTTAGCAGACACTTCTATTCAAAGCGATAAATACAACAAATACAATCAATTTATTCACCCATGTTCAAACTAGCTGGGAATTTTCAAGAAATTAACAGATCAAATTTATGTGTAAGTTCAGTCATACTGCAGAGTAATAGGTCTATAAAATGTTATTTTTAAACTCCTGTATCTGTGTAGTTTATGCATTGCTATATATTCTTTTTTATAGCTAAACTCTAGTCATGCCTTTTATCACAAACCAATACATTGAGCTTCCAATATGAGAGCCACATATAAGTGTAAAATTCTTCTGTCATATCTAATAAATGTAATAACTAAATAAATTTGAGGTTTTATCTGAGATATGTCTTTTTCCATTTTCTTTTTTTGAGATATGAGACAGTCCACCGGCCGGGTTCAGATTGGCTGTCAGGCGTCAGGATATTTAAGACAGTGCTGGAGAAGAGAAGCCTTTCAATAGCACAGAAACATAAGAGAGTTGTGGTCAGTACACTCCATTACCCAGCATGCCCCACGACAGCAATGGATTGATGACTGCAGCAGTTTCTACAATTATTCAGTCTGGTGATTCTCTGGCTGAGATTGTATGTTTGTGTGAGTGTGTGAACTCAGCTATAGCACTGCATGCAGCTGTGAATGCACCAAATGCACATGCAAGATCCTTGACAAGTATACTTGACAAATATGTTCTATCGTTCAATAGCCTGGGCTTGGTAAGATTTTTCTAGATTTTGATGTTTTTGAAAGAAATTCCTGCATTTATTTCATCAAAAATACAGTAAAATAGTAATACTGTGAAATATTATTACAATTTAATATAACTGTTTTCAATTTTAATATACAGTGGGTACGGAAAATATTCAGACCCCCTTAAATTTTTCACTCTTTGTTATATTGCAGCCATTTGCTAAAATCATTTAAGTTCATTTTTTTCCCTCAATGTACACACAGCACCCCATATTGACAAAAAAACACAGAATTGTTGACATTTTTGCAGATTTATTAAAAAAGAAAAACTGAAATATCACATGGTCCTAAGTATTCAGACCCTTTGCTCAGTATTTAGTAGAAGCACCCTTTTGATCTAATACAGCCATGAGTCTTTTTGGGAAAGATGCAACAAGTTTTTCACAGCTGGATTTGGGGATCCTCTGCCATTCCTCCTTGCAGATCCTCTCCAGTTCTGTCAGGTTGGACGGCAAACATTGGTGGACAGCCATTTTTAGGTCTCTTCAGAGATGCTCAATTGGGTTTAAGTCAGGGCTCTGACTCGACCATTCAAGAACAGTCACAGAGTTGTTGTGAAGCCACTCCTTCGTTATTTTAGCTGTGTGCTTAGGGTCATTGTCTTGTTGGAAGGTAAACCTTCGGCCCAGTCTGAGGTCCTGAGCACTCTGGAGAAGGTTTTCGTTCAGGATATCCCTGTACTTGGCCACATTCATCTTTCCCTTGATTGCAACCAGTCGTCCTGTCCCTGCAGCTGAAAAACATCCCCACAGCATGATGCTGCCACCACCATGCTTCACTGTTGGGACTGTATTGGACAGGTGATGAGCAGTGCCTGGTTTTCTCCACACATACCGCTTAGAATTAAGGCCAAAAAGTTCTATCTTGGTCTCATCAGACCAGAGAATCTTATTTCTCACCATCTTGGAGTCCTTCAGGTGTTTTTTAGCAAATCCCATGTGGGCTTTCATGTGACTTGCACTGAGGAGAGGCTTCCGTCGGGCCACTCTGCCATAAAGCCCCAACTGGTGGAGGGCTGCAGTGATGGTTGACTTTCTACAACTTTCTCCCATCTCCCGACTACATCTCTGGAGCTCAGCCACAGTGATCTTTGGGTTCTTCTTTACCTCTCTCACCAAGGCTCTTCTCCCCTGATAGCTCAGTTTGGCCAGACGGCCAGCTCTAGGAAGGGTTCTGGTCGTCCCAAACGTCTTCCATTTAAGGATTATGGAGGCCACTGTGCTCTTAGGAACCTTAAGTGCAGCAGAAATGTTTTTGTAACCATGGCCAGATCTGTGCCTTGCCACAATTCTGTCTCTGAGCTCTTCAGGCAGTTCCTTTGACCTCATGATTTTCATTTGCTCTGACATGCACTGTGAGCAGTAAGGTCTTATATAGACAGGTGTGTGGCTTTCCTAATTAAGTCCAATCAGTATAATCCAACACAGCTGGACTCAAATGAAGGTGTAGAACCATCTCAAGGATGATCAGAAGAAATGGACAGCACCTGAGTTAAATATATGAGTGTCACAGCAAAGGGTCTGAATACTTGGGACCATGTGATATTTCAGTTTTTCTTTTTTAATAACTCTGCAAAAATGTCAACAATTCTGTGTTTTTCTGTCAATATGGGGTGCTGTGTGTACATTAATGAGGGAAAAAAATGAACAAATGATTTTAGCAAATGGATGCAATATAACAGTGAAAAATTTAAGGGGGTCTGAATACTTTCTGTACCCACTGTATTTTAAAATGTAATTGTCTTTTGTGATGGCAAACTTTCTTCAGTGTCACTGGTCCTTCCGAAATTACTGTACTGTAATGTTTTGGTGCTCAGGCAACATTTTTTATTATTATCAATATTGAAAACAGTTATGCTGCTGAATATATTTGTGGAAACAGTGATATATTTTCTTTTTAGGATTCTTAGATGAATAGAAAAAACTGTTTGTTAACATTATAAATGTCTTTACTGTCACATTTGACTAATTTAATTTAATACGTCCTTGAAAAATAAATGTAATAAAAATTAAAAATAAAAACTTTTGTACCGGTTTGGACCTGCTTTTGCCTTCAGAACTGCCTTAATTCTTTGTGGCATAGATTCAAGATGGTGCTGGAAACATTATAACAATATTGACAACATGATAGCATCACACAGTTGCTGCAGATTTGTCAACTGCACATACATTATGTGAATCTCCTGTTCCACCACATCCCAAAGATGCTCTATTGGATTGAGATCTGGTGACTGTGGAGGCCATTTGAGTATAGTGAACTCACTGTCATGTTCAAGAAACCCATTTGACATGGTTTGAGCATTGTTACATGGCACGTTATCCTGCTGGAAGTAGCCATCAGAGGATGGGTCCACTGTGGTCATTAAGGGATGGACATGGTCAGCAACAATACTCAGGTAGTCTGTGTCTTAATCAATGCTCAGTTGGTACTAAGGGGCCCAAAGTGTGCCAAGAAAACACCATTACACCACCAGCAGCCTGAACCGTTGATACAAGGTAGCATGGATCCATGCTTCCATGTTGTTTACGCCAAATTCTAGCCCTACCACCTGAATGTTGCATCAGAAATCGACACTCATCAGACAGGCAACATTTTTACAATCGTCTATTGACCAGTTTTGGTGAGAGTGTGAAAATTGTAGCCTCAGTTTCCTGTTCTTAGCTGACAGGAGTGGCACCCGGTGTGGTCTTCTGCTACTGGTACCCATCTGCTTCTAGGTTTGACATGTTGTGCATTCAGAGATGCTCTCTGCAGACCTCGCTTGTCACGAGTGATTATTTGAGGTACTGTTGCCTCTCTATCAGCTCGAAACAGTCTGGCCATTCTCCTCTGACCAGAAGTGCCGCTCACTGGATATTTTATCATTTTTGGATCATTCTCTGTAAACCCTAAAGATGGCTGTCTGTGAAAATCCCAGTAGATCAGCAGTTTCTGAAATACTCAGACACCAACAATCATGCCTTGTTCAAAGTCACTTAAATCAACTTTCTTCCCCATTCTGATGTTCAGTTTGAACATCATTGGAATCGTCTTGACCATGGCTGCATCCGAAAACTTAGGCAGCTGTCTTGTTGCCTCACTGCCCTATCAGGCAATTACTCTGCAGGCAGCCTTTGCCAGTTGAAGTCAGGTCAACTTTATGGTAATGAGCTATGACACGGTTCAGCGGCAACCAATTGGAATGTATAGGTCCTCACTTGAGAGGATTCCGATTGGTTGCCACAACTTGTCATTTACTTTGACCCTCCCGCTGGCGGCAGTTTGAACACACAGTACAGCGTTGTTGGCAGGGCAGCCAGAATTTTGACGCTCTTGCCAGTGGCGGTGTGAAGGCACAGTTAGGATGCGGAAGCCTTGGGTACGAATGTGGGGAAAAACGAGTCACGGTTGAAGAGGTCAAAGATGAGATATCAAAACAGCACAATTACAGATGCTTTTTATGTCACATTTGCTTTTGTTAATACTATCAGGTAGCCTGACTTCGTCATACTCATATTCTAGGCAGAATGTGAGTCTGATACTGCTCCATTGCGCTTGAATTATGGGGCGTGTCTTAACCGAACCAGTAAAAAAAAAAAAAACTCTGCCCTCAATTGGATAGACCTACAACCAATCAGAGCAACGCAGTAAGTGACGTATGTTGAACTTGTACTTAAACTTTTGCAGAATCCCGTTGGAAGGACGGCAAACACATCTTTCCCATCGACAAATGCCGTGATTGCGGTTCTTTGTTCGTCTTTTAAAATTAATGCGCTGTCGATTTCTTTTATTACTAGGGTGACCAGATTTCTCATGGTGGAATATGGGACGAGTGCGCAATATGACCATGACATAAGAAATTTTATTTCACTATATTATATATATATATATATATATATATATATATATATATATATATATATATATATATATATATATATATATATATATATATACACTGCCCTCCAAGAGTTTGAAAACACCCCTGGAAAAGTCTGGTTTTGGACGATATCAGCATAAATCCTTATAATTTTTTGGTGCAAATACATTACAGTAACTTGACATTATCCAGCAATAATAATTTTCATGTGTTCATTTCATTTCATTACATAATAATGGCAGTATATACATGTCAAAGTCAGACATGCCCCTTTGCCAGCTGTGATGCCTGGTTACTGGTTTAAACTTGGCCCAGGTTTGTAAAAGATTTTTGGGTCAGCACACCTTAATAGCTTCAACAATTGATTGCCAATTAAGTTTAGAATACAATGAAATAATTAGAACCCAGTTTAGGTCAGATAGCTGCTAATGCTGGATATTTTGATGAATCAAAAATTTAAGTTTTTTTCTATGTATAAACTGTTTATGTAATAAAATGTGTTTTTATAATTTGTGTTGTCCCTTACCAGTGCAAAATTATCACAAATTAAAAAGGATTCATGCCAATATTGTCCAAAACCCCACTTTTCTAGGGCGTTTCCAAACTTTTGGAGGGCAGTGTAGATATAAATATTTGTTATATATTGTTATATAAAAAGAAATTTACAAACAAGTTACAAACAATACAACAAATACGACAGAGATTAAACTTGTTTTTTTTCACATTTGAATATACTGACAAATATTTAATTAGGCTACTGTCCCTTTAAGACCGAATCCATGGATGTAATATAGGCTACTGACACATTTCCTGTTTTTACCCACCTGTTTACGTCCACTTAACCGACTGTATTTACGTGAGATACTCCACACGATGGACATTTTGAAAAACTATGTGTGCATTTGACCATTCAGGCGCGAGGAGAACTGATCGCGCGAAAGAGAGAGAGAGAGAGTGCGTGAGAGAGAGGCTTCTGGTCTGTGTTATTCAGCGTGATTCCGCCTATCCCGCCTTCACTAATGGATAACGAATTGTGATTGAATGGTAACTTTGTTCTATGACGAATTGATTAGGCTGTTCTTGTGTGACAGAACTCCATCACCCAGTTGAAAGATGAAATACGGGACAAAACATTATTTTTTTCTTAATAAGTCGGGACACTAAAAATAGAGCTGAAATACGGGACTGTCCCGGGAAAAACGGGACGTCTGGTCACCCTATTTATTAAAGACGTGATAGCGGAATATAAACATCTTACTTCTTCAGCTGCAGTCATCGTAGGTGAAAACCAATTCAACCCAAGCGCTCTTTGATGACGTGGGTGGTTACGTAACCGCAGATAGCCTGTCCATCATCGATTAAAGCCCGCCCTGACAATTTGATTGGCTCAGCCTTCTGGGAGCCGAGCATAATTACTACACAATTGATCGAGTCCAGACCGAACTTCCCGTCCAAAAAATGTTGTGGGTGGAGTTCGGGCTGGCACCCAGGCTAACTATCAGGTAGGTTTAGGTGTAGTGTTGGTGGTATGTTAATAATAGAGCACTACACTTTTAGCGCCACTCGTCATAAAAACGTACCATATTCACATTTATCTGTTCTGGCAAAAAAAATGAACATGCTTTGATTTATCTTTTTCTATTTAGAGCTTGACTGGTCTGTGTATGCTTTTGTTGAGAAAAAAAAAAATGTTTGTTTGTTATTATGTCCACACTAAGGAGTAATAAATGCAGTGATTTGAGTGTGTGTTTTTACAGCCAGGCAGACAACCAAGACAAAAAATGCACATGTTAAGTCACGAAACGCTACAGTATAATGAGCAATAATAGTAGAGGAAGAAGTATGTGTGGTTTTACAAAACCAACCCTCGTCTCTCATTAGATCAACACACTGAGTGTAATATTGCAAGCACGACACACTATACCACACAAGACACTAACACTGCAGCTGTAACTTCAGTTTTGACCCCGTGAAACATTCTGACAACAAGCAAGACAATCATTCAGCAAAAGTGGTAATTTTCTGATTATTCTGCCACATTACATTTATAATATCACAATAACAGAGCTGTTGGATGATAAAAACCAACTAGAGGTGCTTTGCTTGTCATTCACTTCCTCCACACAAACATACACACACTCACACACACACATACACACACCATCAGATCATTAACAGATGCTGACAGATGGATTTCAATGCCAAAGAAAGACAACAGGAAACACCAAAACTGATGTTATAATCCTAGATTAGTTCCTGCCAAGCTGTCCACACCAACCTAACAAGCACAAAATTTATCCATAACACGCAGAGTCTGCAACCCAAAAGTAAGAACAGACTCGACACTCTCATTCATCACTGCTGCTGCTGTTTGTCTGTTCTCAGAGCTTGTCTGTTCTGACAGTGAAATGAGGGATCTAAAGGATCATGGAAGAAGGATCATGTGACACTGAAGACTGGATTAATGAGTGCTGAAAATTCAGCTTTGCCATCACAGAAATAAATTACACTTTCACATATTAAAATAGAAAATAGAGATTTTATATTGTAATGATATTTCGCAATATTACAATGCAGCGTTGGTGAGCATAAGTTACTTCTTTCAAAAACATTTTTTAAAAAATCTTACAGACCCCAAACCTTTGAAAAATAGTTTAGAACTTTTTTTTTTTGGGTTACTACTACCATTACTCAAGTATTTACTATTCAAATAGTTCCTTACTAAAACTTTACAATGAGATCTCAATTGTTAATGTTAGTTTATGCATTGGATAAACTAATGAGCAATACATTTTACTGTATTAATCTTTAAGTTTTTCATTGTTTCTTCATGTTAGTTCACAGGTCATTGACTAATATCAACAGCTGCAATGTTTGAATTTAAAGATGCAATTGTAAATGCTAAAATTAACATTATGAATATTAATGCTGTAGAAGTGCTGTTCATTGTCAGATCCTGTTAGTTAATGTAGTTAACTAATGCTAATAAATTAAAACTTGTAAACTGTTAACCATCATAAATTCTAAAACTGATGAAAAGTGAAAAGGAGATGGTTATTGGATATTATAACAAATTTCATCATCTATTTTACATGAGGAAGCACACCAAATTTACTCCAGTATGGCACATCCAATGAATCTACAAAAAACAGAACCTAGATCTCAAATGTCAGAATATAACAAGCTTAAATTGTCGGTCAGATTTACTGAATAGAATGTGTTTATGTGCTTGTCACTGAAGTCAACTTTAGTCTTTTTTTCAAGCAACTGCACAGCGAAATCCCCAGAGTTAAATCAACTCTGCTCAGAGTATATGGTCCCACTCTACAGAGTGTCAAAGCAACACTGAAACAGAGTTAAAGTTAATGAGATAATTAAGCAATTAATTAAGTGATGATTGAGCATTAGTGATGAACACCTGCTGTTAACAAGCAGAATCACTGAAGAAAAGAGAAACACAACTGACTTTACATCAGCTGATTGTACATAATTAACAATAACTTAAGGAATATTAATATTACTGCTGTAGGCCAAAGTCACATTGAAATATTAGCTATAATCTGTTGAAAACAGCCTTTAGGTATAAGAAAAGCACATTATAATAAAATGTATTATTATGATATATTATTATAACCAGGGATCTTGACCAGCATGCACTTCTATAGCCCGTGGCTGGGCTAAGCACTGTAAATACCACAAAACATGTGGAAATCCTTCAGTAAAGCACATCCTGTTTGATTTGACAGGATAAACAAAGTGGAAATGAGAAACAGCAGTGGTCACTGACTTGTAGAGAGAGCCTATTCGGTTCTTAATAAACATGCTCATTGCATTCTCATGTCTAGATTTATTGAGTTAATCAAAGAGATGATGATAAACATTGGAATGGTAATTTATGCAAGTCAATGCAGAAGCCACAGAGCAAAGTTTGTGTTTGAAAGGAAAACTTGTGAAATGTATGCAAAGTGTAATTTTAGCTATTCAAATTTTAAACTGCATCACATGGATGAATGATTTTAATCTCAGCTGTGTATTCGTTTGTCGTTGGAGGAAAGTGTGAGTTTTTTTGTCTCAGGATTACTCAGGATCCCTCTCATGGGAGAGCATGACTGACTGTCTGACTCACACACACAACAGAAGCTTGAGTCTCTAGGGCAGGTGAGCTGCTGTGGTCTCCGCTCATTATTTTAGCTCGTGTGTCTATTTGGGTGAGTCAAAAAGATAGGGAGACAGAGGGAGTATGAATGGATCTGCTACACCATCCATCAGCCCCTAATGAGGCCATTACTGCTCCAGCCTGTCTCTCTGCCATTCAAAAGCACTAATGCCCATCCTCTCACATGACAACAGCAGCACAGAGCAGGTCTGGAGTAATGGGCAGAAATGTAAGAGTCATTGTCTGCTGAGATACACATGAGTCAAGGTGACCACAGCAGAAGATGTATTTAGCCTTGAATATTTCTGTTTGTTCACTCTGTAAAGTTTATCTCTCAGAATCAGAAAACATCTCATGTTAGCAGGACAAAAAGGGGGCGCTAAAGGTGCATCTATGAATATTCATAATTGTTTTGATTGAGATATAAAGTTAAAGAGATTGTTTACCCAAAAATGAACATTCTGTCATTGTTTAGTCACCATCATGTAATTTCAACCATGTATGACTTTTTATATGAAGAAATTTTGGGAAATATCTACATAAAATATCTTTTCTTTTCCACATAAGTTAATTATTCACATAAGGTTAGTAACAATATGAGGGTGAGTAAATGAGGACAAAATGTTCATTTTTTGCATGAACTATCCCTTCAAACTAAGTTGCTTTTAAAAACATTAAAAAATCTTACCCTAAAATAGTAGTGTATACACAGTAGTTATACACAGTAGTGTATAATGTTTTTTGTTTGTTTGTTTTTTGGTTACTACTACCACTACTATACAAGTATTTACTACTTGAATATTTCCTTACTAAAACTTTACAATGAGGTCTCATTTATTAACATTAGTTTATGCATTAGATAACTTAATCTAACAATGAGCCATGCATTTATTACTATATTAATTTTTAATATTTTTCATTGTTTCTTCATGTTAGTTCACAGTGCATTGAGTAATATCAACAATTGTAATGTTTGAATTTAAAGATGCACTAGTCAATGCTGAAAGTAACATAATGATTAATAATGCTGTAGAAGTGTTTTTCATTGTTAGATCCTGTTAATTAATATAGTTAACTAATGCTAATAATTGAAACATTGTATACTTACCATTTCCTTACCATAATAACCATCATAAATACTCTAAAACTGATGAAAAGTGATAAGGAGTTTGGTTATTGGTTGTTATAACAAACTTCATCATATATTTTACATGGGGAAGAGCACCACACTTACTCCAGTATGGTGCATCCAATTAATCTACAAAAAAAAAAAAAAAAAAAAACAGAACCTAGATCTCAAATGTCAGAATATAACAAGCTTAAATTGTCAGTCAGATTTACTGAATAGAATGTGTTTATGTGCTTGTCACTGAAGTCAACTTTATTTTTTTTTTATTTATTTTTTTTGAGCAACTGCACAGCAAAGTTAAATCAACTCTGCTCAGAGTATATGGTCCCAATCTATAGAGTGTTAAAGCAACACTGAAGCAGAGTTCAAATTAATGAGATAATTAAGCAATTAATTAAGCGATGATTGGGCATTAGTGATGAACACCTACTGTTAACAAGCAGAATCACTGAAGAAAAGAGAAATACAACTGACTTTACATTAGCTGATTGTACATAATGGGCAGGAATGTAAGAGTCATTGTCTGCTGAGATACACATGAGTCAAGGTGACCACAGCAGAAGATCTATTTAGCCTCGAATATTTCTGTTTGTTCACTCTGCAAACTTTATCTCTCAGAATCAGAAAACATCTCACGTTAGCAGGACAAAAAGGGGGCCCTAGAGGTGCATCTATGAATATTCATTGTGGTTTTGATTGAGATATAAAGAGACTGTTCACCCAAAACTGACAATTCTGCCACCATTAAGTCACCATCATGTCGTTTCAAACATGTATGGCTTTTCATATGAAGATATTTTGGGAAATATATACATGTCTACATTGTCTAAATGTCTACAATACATACATACAATAGAACTGGTCAAAAGTCACCAAAACTGTTTGGTTACCAAAATTCTTCAAAATATCTTCTTTTGTGTTCCACAGAAGCAAGTAAGTTATTCAGATTAGGTTAGTAACAATATGAGGGTGAGTAAATGATGACAAAATGTTAATTTTTGCGTGAACTATACCTTTAACCAACATCATGAATCTCACATTGAAATACATTGAAACCAGTAAATTAATGATGAACAGTAACAGTGAATGTTGGGTGGCAAAATGCTACAATGCAAAAAGCAGCTCAACAGAACCTCAGAAATCTGGAAAAATCAAGAACAAGAATAGTAAAATGAATGTGGTGAAGAGGGCACATACCACCCCTGTCCCTGATGGCCAGATTATTGCCCTTCTTCAACACAATGTCCAGTTGATACATTCCTGGCTTTGAAGGGGGATGAAGTTCTTCATTACTTGCTTCCACAATATTGATGCCCTACAGGGGGAGAGGAGAACAGTAAGGTGGTCAGACAGGGTAAACACTGTACCTGGATCTCAAGCACACACTTTAGGGAGTCTATACCCAGTTTAAAGTTTAATGTTATGAAGACTCCCACCACCAGAAATAGCTCTGCTTCAAGGCTCCTTCTCTTAACTGTAATATCCAGCAGCAGAGAGAAGAAAGGATGTTTGCATTTCACTTTGCCCTCACAGTTACATAATCATTCAGCCTCTACCATCACAAAATCCTGACCTCACAACCTTGAGATGTTCAAAAGAGCCACCGTCCTCACTTGCCTTAACCTTCTGGGAAACTTCAGGCTATAGTTCTGTGAAGGTCTGGAAATGTTAATCCTCTGCTTATATTATCGTTAGAAGACTATTTAACAGTTACCCTGCCTCTGAGCAGGTCATCAAACTTTGACAAAGTATCAAAGAGAAACATTAAAACCCGATTATACTGCAACAGAAGATGGAATGCTAATTTCCAGATGACTGTAGGGCTAACCATTAGCGGCTTGATGATTTACACTGTTTTCTACATATTAAAAACAGAGCTAGTTTGCTACTCAGCAAGAACTTATTATCTGAAGCTCCTCAGAGTTTACAGTATTTACCACTGAGAGAGTTTTTGCCTCTATTCGTCTTCATTGTGGTATTATCCTGCACTATCAGCAGCATACTGTATGAAGTCTGCATCTTTATATTAAAAGAACAATTGCTCTGCAAACTTCCATTAAAGTGCTGTCACCAGTTTCTTGTAACAAGAAATATGCATTGTAGTGTACTTTGCAGTGCATGCTAATAATCTTTATGACTCAAGGAGATATTAGTATACAGTAGTAAATTACTTTACGGCTTTGTACCCTCACGTGCTCTGGGCACAGTTTGTGGTGAATGGGCAGTACTTCATAAAGCATCTACATCCATGCACACTTGCGCTTCCAAAGACCAATACACACACACACACACACACACACACACACACACACACAAATACTTTAAAAGTGAAATTGGGAATTTGTGCTCTGCATTTCACCCATCCACACAAAATATTGCTATAAAATAACAATAAATAATATTTGCTACTTATCACATTGTTTTATTAACGTCTACACCTACTGTACACCTACACCTACCCCAACCCTAAACCTACCCTTACAATAATGCCAGTGCAGTAATTAATTAAATGTTGTTCAACATGACAAAAATGATGCAATATTGATGTGCGCATACCTAGTTAGCCCTGGTAGGACAATCTGGCCGTAGCTGTATCCCTTCTAGCCCCAACCAACTCAAACCCTCAACCTTCGGGCTACAAATCTGTAACCATTAGGCCACAACTGCCCCAAGCATTAACCAGCTTTTTCTAGGGCTGTATCTCATTTCAAATGAGCTTTTAAAAATCATTTTAAACATACTTAAAATAAACTTTTCACTCAAATTGTTATGGGGTATGGAATATTATATATATTTTTTTATTACAAATAATATTATATTCCATACCCCATAACAATTTCAGTGAAAAGTTAATTGAAAAATTAAATGTAGCACTCAAACTACAAATTAAGTTTCATTTTAAGTAGCTGTATGCTGTGTTAATTTTTTTTATTTGTGAAAAAAAAAAAAAAAAACTTAACTTACTGCACATTACATGGCATCAGCAGCCAACCAGCACTTTTATGTAGTTTGTCATAATGTGAATGCTTGTTTGTGTGTGTGTGTGTGTGTGTAGGTGTGTGTGTGTGTGTGTGTGTGTGCTTTTGTTTATATTACATTGTGGGGACCAAATGTCCCCATGATGTAATATAAACCTGAGTTCACCTACATCGTGGGGACCAGCCAGCGGTCCCCACAATGTAAATGGGTTTATAAATCATATAGAATGAGTTTTTGTGAAAAAGTAAAAGTTTGCACAGTTTCCTGTGAGGGTTAGGTTTAGGGGTAGGGGCAGGGTAGGGGGATAGAATGTACAGTTTGTTCAGTGTAAAATGCATTGAAGTCTATGGAAAGTCCCCACAATTCACAAAAACAAACATGTGTGTGTGTGTGTGTGTGTGTGTGTGTGTGTGTGTGTGTGTGTGTGTGTGTGTGTGTGTGTGTGTGTGTGTGTGTGTGTGTGTGTGTGTGTGTGTGTGTGTGTGTGTGTGTGTGTGTGTGTGTGTGTGTCTGTGTTTCTGTGTAAAATTTCCTCATATTTACTGTATGTGGGTCACTCTCCATCTAGTCCATGTTTCGAGCCACATAAGTGATTACTTATCCAATGATCCAATGATAATTGCAACAAAGTTTAGGAAGACAAGACAAAGCAATTTGGAAAGGGAGAGACAAAGTGTCATATTCACCAGAACCTACAAAATATTACACCTCTGTGTGTAGTCTCTGAAATTTCACTGCATTCCAATGCTATGACAATAAAAGCTTGAAATTGAAAAACTTAAATCAGTGCAGAAACAAACACATTCATATCCTCACTGCCAAGAGAAGTTCATTTTCAGTTTTATAAGAGTTCATCTTGAATAAAACAGCACCCTGACACTACTGTCACTCAACAAACACTGTTTATTATTCAGTCTTAAAGAATGACAAGAAGTTTGGAAGGTAATTGTGCCCTCGGGTCCTTGTTATTGTTGTGTTTGAGAATTTCATTTCCATTTCAGTTTGCTCATTATGACTGGTGTCTAGCCATAGCATGGCTTAAGGAGCATTAGGGATATGAGCCGAATCATTAAAAGTTTCACATCAGGAAGTTTCAATTATATTTTTGAGACACTCTATTATTAAGCATTAGACAATGGCAGGCCTCAAAACTATTTTAAGATTATTTATGTAATGTTATAAAGGAGAACATAATGTGGATGATAGTAAATAAGTATTAATCCACTGCAAGTGAACATGTGGGCTTACAACAGTTTCTGATTCACAGTCACATGTTAACATACTGTATAATGACACATAATGAAACTACTAAAATTATTCTATGATTAGGACATTTTTCAGAAATGTTCACAATATAGTGCAAAAAGATGATTATGAACATTTCAAAACAGACTGATCTCCTCTGAGAACTAAATCCAGAGTGAATCAAACAGATCCCTAAGGGCTGAGCTTAACCTTCTAACATTGAGTCAGAAAATATTCTAAAAAAGCTGTTTAGTGTTTTGAAGAAATTGTGCAATCACTTTTTTATTTTTAAATTCACCCATATGAAATAATAAATAAAATCCCATTTTATGTAAAAATATCTGCACACATGCATACATAGTGCAACATGTTAAAGGTACACTTTTTAAATGACTGTGCGGATGAATATGGTTATCCTACTGTTTATAATTTAGAAGAAATATCACTAGTTTAGATGGAGAGGATCTCAAGCTGACTAGCTGAAGACGTTACTGTAGCTTTACCCATTATTAGACATGGTACTTCCTTGAAAACAAATTCCAGCACAGCACTGGATGAACCCACAATGATATGAACCTTCACAGAGCTACATATGGCAGTTTATCTGTTCAATAAAATACCTTACTAACTTACTGTTGAGTAATAAAAACGGTATCTCCATGTTGCTTTTACAACATTTCAAATCCCTCTGTTCTTGCTATCTCCAAAAAGCCAAGCCCATGTTTATTCTCGTATTATTACGAGCTCTGTCGCATGCTCTTTTTGCCAGTAGACTCTCCTCTGTTTTTTTGTTTAAAACAGGTGATTTCATAGTTTTTAAAGTGTTCCATGTCTAAATTTCTTGAGACAACTAACCTAGCCGGAGTAACTTTTCTCTATTTGCAGATATGCAAAGACATGCATGGGTGAGTGTACGCAATTTCCAGTGAAAACCATCCCATAAGGTCTAAAATATAAACACTTATAACAGGCTTACTATAGTGAATCATGGTAAGACAAAACAGATTTTGGAAGAAGGACTGATTATGTATTGATTGTATTTAAATGTAAATAATTGTCATTATTTCAATTTTAGTAATTTTGAACAAAAAAAGTTACAGATTTTAAGTCTCATCCATTTTACATCATCAACATTTCTATTTCAAGTTTAAATACAATACCTAGAATATATTTAGTCCTTTAGTAAATGTGTTTGGCAGTTTAATGCATACACTGGCATATACATTTCAGCTTATATCATTTAGTCCACTTTCCCCTAAGGTCAGGCTTCATTATTAGTCGACACACTGTTTATGAAATATAAAACCATACTATATCATGATTTACTTGAATTGAAATTGTTAAACTATTGTTGCAGTTTGAAAGGCAGTAAGTAGATTCCTCTTGAATCTATTGTTTACATGTTACTCATACAAGTCAATAATTGCCAAGAGCAGCTACAAAATAAACACTTACTAAATATGGCAATCCATAAAGATAAATAAAAGCTCCTTCTCTTACCTTTCTCTTATGTCTCTCCAGGGTCAAAAAGCATTTAGCGGAACTGATCAGAGCTTTGCATAATAAGCGTCTCTCATGAATAAGAGATGACGGTGATGAAGTTTCAACCTCTGGAGTCTTGCATACGGTAAAGAGCTTATAATGACAGGAATATAGGATAGTCCACTCCACAGGTGCATGGACATAATTTCATTGGACAGATGGCCCGGGTAAGAGAAGGGTCAGAAGTGTCATTACGGTAGGATGGAAAAGGACACAGTATTTGAGAATTACACTCTGTATGTATAACTGTGGTAATCTGTGGTAATTAAAATATACATTTATAATCAAGAGTTTCCAATTTTGATGTCAGTATTTATTCTGGAGTGCTGTATGGCATGAAAATGATGTTTTAATGGCTTCTTTTGTAGAAGCATTTATTCTGTATATCAGGGAACACAAATGAACAAACAAAAAAAAGAATTAATGAACATTCTCTGTTTGCACAGAAAAATCAAGCCAACTCAAATTTAGATAGACATGTCTACATGCAAAAAAAGTAAATAATTGAATAAAACTATTATTATTATTATTATTATGTTTTGTCTTAAAACTATATATTGATCTAATTCACTTATCAACAGGTATGTTTCCATCCAAATATTTTTATGTGAATTTTGAGATATTGCATAAAAAATTGCTGGATGGAAATGCCAAGATGTGCATAATTTTTTTTTTTTTAAAAAGGGCATTAAAAAAAAACAAAAAAAAAAAAACATTTTTATCCGATAAGTCATGCGCATAAACTATGATGGCAAAACATTTACTGAATCCCTACACAACAAAAAAACTTCAAAAAAAAAACAAACAAAAAAAAAACTGTGACTTCACCTCAACAGTGGATGTGATTGAATAACTGGACTATCCAGCTGAGCAATTTCCCATAACAAAAGCTGACAGCATCTCAAATGTTGGTTTGGTCATCCTGAAATGCCTGCACCAAAGTCTATCATGAAAATGGTTGGGTATAATGACCTCATGCGTTCCCAAACATGTGGCAAAGTTCCCACTCTTTTTCAGCGATTATTTTCCAGAACTTTTTTCTAGGACATTTTCAACTTTACTATAGCAGGAATAAAGGACAAGGATCACACTCTAAAGTAATATATTGCTCTCTAAGTCTTTAAAAGGCGTACAGTTTATTGCCATGACTTAACTATAAAATTAGTTTTTTATATGAGCTCTTAATCATACATTATGACTATGAAAGCTTGTTTCTGCCACAGAATAAAAAAAAAAAAGTTAATTGCATCTTTTTATGTTGCTATTCTTTTTTTTCTCACAACTGCGAGTTGCAGAATCACAATTCTTACTTTATATCACACGATTCCTACTTTATAACACGATTGTGAGTTTATATCATGCAATTCTGACTTTATATCACGCAGTTGCAAGTCTATATCACAATTATGTAAGCTCACAATTGCGAGAATTTTTTTGAATTGTGAGATAAAAAGTTGCAATTATCTTTTTTACTTTTTATTCAGTGGCAGAAACAAGCTTCCATAGTTTATTGCCATGACAATAAAATCAGTTTTTAATATGAGCTCTTAATCACTTAAAGGTGCCCAAGAACATGTTTTTAAAAGATGTAATATAAGTCTAAGGTGTCCCCTGAATGTGTCTGTGAAGTTTCAGCTCAAAATTCCTCATAGATTTTTTTTTTATTAATTTTTTTAACTGCCTATTTTGGGGCATCATTATAAACGCGCCAATTTATATAGCGCAGCCCCTTTAAATCTCATGCTCTCTGCCCACAGAGCTCGCGCTTGCCTTAAACAGTGCCTAAACAAAGTTTACACAGCTAATATAACCCTCAAAATGGATCTTTACAAAGTGTTCGTCATGCATACAGCATGCATGCGTCGGATTATGTGAGTATTGCATACTGTTATATTGTTTACTTCTGATTCTGAATGAGTTTGAGGCTATGCTCCGTGGCTAACGGCTAATGCTACACTGTTGGAGAGATTTATAAAGAATCAAGTTGTGTTTATGAATTATACAGACTGCAAGTGTTTAAAAATGAAAATAGCAACGACTCTTGTCTCCGTGAATACAGTAAGAAATGATGGTAACTTTAACCACATTTAACAGTACATTAGCAACATGTTAACGAAACATTTAGAAAGACAGTTTACAAATATCACTAAAAATATCATGTTATCATGGATCATATCAGTTATTATTCGCTGTTGTTCTTGCGTGCTTAGCTAGTCTGATGATTCAGCTCTGCACAGATCCAGACGTTCTGCCCTTGTCTAATGCCTTTCATAATGTTGGCAAATATTGGGGGCGTATACCCCGACTGTTACGAAACAGTCGCTGTTATTTTGAGATTCGCCTGTTCTCCGGAGGTCTTTTAAACAAATGAGATTTATATAAAGAAGGAGGAAACAATGGAGTTTGAGACTCACTGTATGTCATTTCCATGTACTGAACTCTTGTTATTTTAACTATGCCAAGATTAATTCAATTTTTAATTCGAGGGCACCTTTAATCATACACTATGACAAATTGTTCTTGTTACCAGTGTCCATATCATAGTAAAAAATATTGGAACTACTTTAATGTTTTGTTTGAAAATAAAAATATTTAAAAAAAAAAAAAAAAGTCAATGAATAACAATAAAACCCATAACATGTAATAGAATATGTGGCAGGTCTATTAGTCTGCTTTTAGACTTAATGCACACATCTATTTAGACATAATTTTTTGTCTCATCCTATGCTGGTTATCATCATGTCAATCAATATACTTTTGGATTCAATACTGCATTTAAATAAGTTAGTCATTCCCAAAAAATTGCAGTGTGTATACACAGCAGCACGAAAAATAAAACTTAAAAAAAAAAAGTGATTAAAAAAAAAACTTTTATAATAACTTTTGTCAATCATTTCTGCGCAATCTCACAAAGTTCAAAACTCCTGTTATAATCAATGAAGCTGCCATCAAAAGTAACTTGCTAACTAATAATTAGGTAGCTGCTTACCAATTAACAATTTGCTGCATACATTTGAGCAGTTAATAGCCTTAGCCAACTGCTGCAAGTGGCAACACAAGACTAAACAACACCATTGAAAATAATACTCTCACGTCAAACCTCAGAATTCCGGAACATCGCACTTTCTGCAACTAACGGTAATTGTTTTTGGCCAGAGATAAACTCTTTGTTCTCTGCAAAACTGAAGAACTTTAAAAAAATAAATAAATAAATAAAAAGTTTCAAGGACAATAACAAGTTTTTTCAGGACATTTTACATTTTCCCTAATTTTCCATGTGTCTTCCAGGATTGGAAAGTCTGTCATCAATTTTCCAGGTTTTCAAGGTTTTCGAGGATGATGGGGAACCCTGATGAAGTATCTGCCTCCGAACATGTCACGATTCCTGTCAGTTCCTGGACTTCAATTCCCATAATCCTCCCTGCCAGTCACATGCACACATTCCACACCAATCATCAATTGCCACATACAGCTAATGCACATTATCTGGACTATTTAAGACTCACTCACACACCACCTCATTGCGAAGTCTTGTTTCACCCTGTGTACAATTCCGAGCTTTATTATCCTGTCTGCCTGTCTGTTACCTGTTTACCATTCTCTGCCGCCTACTGTTACAGAGCCCCATGTTTGTCTTCCCCTGTGACCTAGTTTCCCTGTTCTGTTGATTAGTTCATTTGATTCACCTGTGTCTTGTTTATCATCCCATCACCTTGTTTAGCTCCCTTTGTTAGTCATCTGTATTTATACCCTGTGTTCCCATTCACTCCTGGTCCGTTCTCGTTGTATGTTAGACGCTAGTTTGGTGTACGCTGCCTTTGTTTATATTAAAGTCTTATATGATTGTGGAAATCTGCATCTGCCTCATCTCTACACCACCAGCCGTAACAGAAGAACGGACCCATACAGTTTTTGCGGCGATTTTCTTTTTGTTTGTTTTTTCCCCTTTCTCCGTCACCATGGACCCTGCCGTTGCCCTTTTGTGCCTGGAGCAGAGGGACCGCTCCCTGGAATCACACACCCTGGATTTTTTGGAGTTGGCGTGCCTCACACACTATCCAGACCGCTCGCTCTGCGTGTTCTACATCTCCAGCCTTAGTGAGCGGTCCCGGGCACGCCTCCCAGGGAGCGGTCCTCAGAAGGACTTCGCCGCACTCGTGGAGTGGGTGCTGGTAAACAACAACTCTCCGTTTACCATCTGCCCGGCGGAGGATGACTTCGCCGCCAGCCCCACTCCACTGCCAGAAGCCAGTCAGTCAACATCGACGAACGTCACAACGGAGATGTTTCACGACCCCACCGCAGACCGAGGAGGCCAGCCCACCGCGATGGATGAGCCAGGACCGAGGAAAGGATCGGACCGTACCATCGCCCCGGAGCCAACCTCACAGCAAGGTTCTGACCAGGTGCGTGAGCCGGTAACATCATCTGACGTCGTGGGAGTGCTTGTGGAGATCGAGGGCTGGGAGAAAAGCTCCACCCACAACACCACCACGACGAAAACTATGACTGATACTGGCAAATATGCTGAGGAACTGAAAGACATTTTTACAGCTAATTTAATTGATTTTTTCGGAGAGGTGACTTCCCATTCCCCTGATTCTCCTGTTTTTAATGATTCTCCTGAGCCTCCAGAGGACCAATCTCCAGTGTTCTCCAGATCTCCGTCTCCTGAGTTCCCTGTCTGCCCACCCAGCCTCCCTCTCCCGCCTCCTCCGTCACCCAGTCTCACAGCCAGTTCCTCAGCCCCACCATCATTTCTGCCCTTCAGCCACTTGACATCTCCCACATGCCAGGTGGGGATGTCAAGCATCTTCAGGCCCTCCACTCCATCCATTCAAGAAGATCCCCTGCCTCCACTTCCAGCCTCCACGCCCCCTGCTCCACCTCGGCCTGTCGACACTTCGGCGTCACCCTGGCTCCTCCCTCCCTCGGCTCCACCGGATACCATCGGCCATACGGCTTCTCCGGGCTCCCTCGTCTTTCCGGCTCCGCCTTGGTCAGTCGTCCACCTGCCTGCATCTACGGCTCCGTCTGGCTCCTCCTTCCCTCCAGCTCCGCCTACATCCTCGGTCCCACCGGCTCAGCCTCTGCCCTCTGGAGGTCCGTCTCCTCCTCGGACGCTCGTCCAGGACCATCGGCTGCGCGTGGGCTCGTCGGCTCTACAGTTACACCCAGGTCTCCAGCTGCATCTCCGTTGGTCGTCCCCAGGGTGTCGTCTTCCCCCAAGCCGACTCCTCCATGGTTCCCACCTGCGACTCTACCCTGGGGCCTCGTCCTGGCTGGCTTCTGGGGTAACATCTGGCTCCTGCTGCTCCTGGCTTCCCCCTGGCTCCTCCCACCCTCCACTCCCCCTTGGACTGTCATTGTTATGTTCTATGGACTCTTTTCTTTTGTTTTGTTGGTACTCCGCCCTCCTCCAGAACCCCCTCCCTCCTTCCTCTGGACTCTTACGGCGCGAGGACGCGCCTATTCGGGAGGGGGCGAACTGTTACAGAGCCCCATGTTTGTCTTCCCCTGTGACCTAGTTTCCCTGTTCTGTTGATTAGTTCATTTGATTCACCTGTGTCTTGTTTATCATCCCATCACCTTGTTTAGCTCCCTTTGTTAGTTATCTGTATTTATACCCTGTGTTCCCATTCACTCCTGGTCCGTTCTCGTTGTATGTTAGACGCTAGTTTGGTGTACGCTGCCTTTGTTTATATTAAAGTCTTATATGATTGTGGAAATCTGCATCTGCCTCATCTCTACACCACCAGCCGTAACACCTACCTTTGGACTATGTATTGTTTCCTGACCTGTGATAGCTATCTGCTTGCCCTGATTTACTGCCTGTATCCTGACCACGATTCTGCCTGTCCCCTGCTGTTCCTGTTTGTTGACCCTGCCCGTCCGACCACGCTCACTTTTAATAAAAGCTTGGAATTGGATCCCTGCCTGAGTCCCATTACGTTACAGAATGTAAGATAACATGACAACATTTATTGCATTTCATCAATGCACACTTAGGAGCAATTAATTTATGATGTATGAAAAAAGAGCCACGGTAGCTTCCCTGATTGCAGCAACTTCCATTTTTATTACAGATATTTGTGCCAATTTCCCAGGAAAGTGATCATTTTGAACACATGGAATGGAAACGATGATTTATTCGCAAATGTTTTATGTGATATTAAAATCATAACTGAATGAAAGTTAAAATCATAACTTTGAATGGAAACATAGCTAGTGTATTTTTTTCACTCTCCTGTCAGAATAAAGCTAAAAAGCCTTAAAAAAAAACAAAAAAAACAAACAAACGGCACTTAGATATTTTAAAATCCTATTAGACATGCTCCATCAACAGAATAGAGTCGCTAACCAAGCTCATCCAAAAAGAGATTATATCACCTCTATGCCTGAGCCAACTATCTGCTCTGTTTATATGAGACTGCCAGCTCAATTTACAAAATGTCTTTGTAATGGTTCCATCACAACCATTTCAATGGTTTACTTGTAAAAGTTTAATGACACTGATGATTGATGTGAAATATGTGAATTTATGGGAGCTTCTTCACAGGTATTTTCCATTGCATGGAGGTTCATCACTGCAGTGTTACCACATACAGGGGATTGTGTATGGAGCAGCATGAAGTAATAGATGTGCTCTTATTTGGCTACAGAGGATAGATTTGTTTATTTCCACACACTGCAGGTGGCAAGAGATGAATTGCATTTGCATTGGCGTCTTTTGGTTAGCCAGGAGAGGTTCGGATGTAGGTCATGCTAATGGAGGTGTACAGAGACCTGGAATTAGGGACAGTTCACCAAAAAATAAGATTTACTGATCCTCTAAACCTATATAATTTTATTTCCTCCACAATACAAAAAAAGGAAAAGCCTGCTTTCAGTGAAAATGAGTGGTTACCACAACTATTTAGCTCCAAAATGTGCTATATTCCAAACTTTACCAAAGTCATACAATAACTTTGTGTGAACAGACCTCAAAATAAGACCTTAAATCACTACATGAGGGTGAGCAAATAAAGTCTGAATGTTCAGTTTTGGGTGAACTATCCCTCTACTCTGTGACAATTCACACAATAAACTCTCTAACTCCTTTATATAAATTTCATGTTATAAAATGATAAAAACTCAATAAAAGCAACAACGTATCACCTTCCCTTTCCACTGTGTAGGGAACAATCAATAACCACGTAAACACTGGTAGATTTGTTTTATGATAGAAAGAATCAAAGATGCCAGTATAATGGTACTTTGATATATGCCACAGTACTAAATCATTCATTACCATATATTATATCATGGTATTCACACAGTACTCCAAGTTATAGTACTTCAAACAATACCACAATAATAAGGTAGCCTACACTCTTAGAGAAATATGTTCAATGGGGTTCTATACAAAACCCTAGGGTTCTTGACTCAATTTTAAAGAATGCTTTATGACAAAAGGGTTCTACATAAGGAGAAATGTCTTAAACGATTGCATTGTACTTCCATGTTTAACAGGTTGTTTTTCCTACTAATTAAGTATGTTTATGATCAGTGTTTGAGAATGACACAGAAGAGAAGATATTGTTGAATAAAGTCATTATTTTTGTTTTGATTTTGCACACAAAAAGTATTCTCGTCACTTCACAAAATTAAGGTTGAACCATTGTAGTCACGTGGACTATTTTAACAATGTCTTTAGTACATTACTGGACCTTGAAAGTGGTGGTTAAATTGCTGCCTATGGAAGAGTCAGACAGCTCTCGGATTTCATCAAAAATATCTTAATTTGTGTTCCGATGATGAACAAAGGTCTTACGGGTGAGTAATTAATGACAGAATTTTCCTTTTTGGGTGAACTGACCCTTTAAGTGCTTCCCCTTAGGGGAATCCCCACCGACATTTTGAAGTACGTTCAACTTCGTCAAGTGGATGAGGGAAGTTTATTTGGACAGAGCCTCAATACCTTGATTTTGACCAAGTCTACTCAATGTACACTTCAGGCAGATCCATAGACCACAATGCATGATTGTGATATAACAGCAGATCATGCTTTAAGCATTTTCTTATTAATGTATGGTGTCATTATTATTCCCGAGTGTCTGTCCTGAGTTTGTAAAGTTTAATATTGACTGATATTATTGTCTCCTCCATCTTCATTGTCTTCAATACTGTGGCAACGTACTGGCTATTAGAATTAAATGAATAGTACAACCTAAATGTTATCATAAAAAATAAATGACATGATCTGACACCTCTCCTAATATCTTCACTGTTCATTATAGCTAGTCACATTTCCGAGACCATTCTGCGTATAGGCTATATTTCATTATCATTTATATATATAATTAGTACATGGAAATTTATATCAGCCAAAATTATACATCTTAAAGAGGAGAACAATAACCGAAAATCACAGGGTTCAGTCAAGAGTGATAATGTAGTGTTTTAGTCTGACTAGTTCAATGTAGAGGATTCCCTCAGCAGGATTACATCACCAAATGTTAGTATTCATCTTCTCTGAAAATACTGCCATTATTACATATTCAAAATACTAATATATATATATATATATATATATATATATATATATATATATATATATATATATATATTAAAAATCCTAGATAGGAAATGATCTATCTGTTTACAAGAAGCAGCCCTTTCATGTGTTTTTAAAGCACATGTGAATGAACAGCTATTTGAAACCGTAACTGAAACCATTTCTAACAGGAAGATAGAAGTTAACTGAAAAAATAAACAGTCTAAACCACTGATTCTGTTCAATGCCTGTCTTTTTTCTGGGTGAGTTCTGGGACCAAATAATTGTACCAAGTGCAAAGTGACTCCAGTGCTCCCTTGAATGGGTTGCAATCTTCTTTTTCACTTTGCAGAGATAGATAAAGTCTCAAAGCAATGCAATGTCACCTCGGTTAATGGATTCTAAGAGCTGGTGAGACCTATCTGTCACTGATCAGTTGCAGCTGGCTTTCATCTGTCAGTGAAAACACAAGTATGGTTTTTTGATATGCCCTTTGAAAATGATTTAAGACGTAAATTTAAAAAGTCGCATGCCAAAAAAAGAACAATAAATGTGACAAATATGAGTACATGATGACAATATTACTCATATAGTAACTGTAATGATATATAATAACTGTAAAAGTTTTCAAAATGGCACTATAGTGATATTTCAATGTTGTTCAAACATGGCTGGTGATGCAGGATAAAATTTGCTAAAATTATGTTTCCATATGAGAAAGAGTCAACATGCTCATAAAGTATTGTATATTTATTGGGCAATTCGAGGTTGAGCAATTGAAAAGTTTCTGTGGTTAAAAAAAAAAAAGCATGACATTAGCAAAGAGCTCCCTGAGAAAGACAGTGAAGATCAATCTAAGCAGCGCTGAAGCCAGACGGCTTTCAGAACTCTTTCAATGTGCCCTAGTTTATGAACTACATTATTCACATGTTTATGGTTTCATTTTGAAGCTTTGCTCTCCGTCACATTGAAAGCCACTGTATTTGTTTTGCACTTTTTCAGCACGGGGAAAGTAGTCATTCATCAGTTGCAGGAAACGTCTACACACACACACAAATGCATGCTTGCCTTGCACACACACACACACTTTGTTTGTGACTATCCATTGAATGTCTTTTCATCCTGCCACTGGCTCTGAATTCACCTCCTCTTATGGGCAGTAAGTAAACCAATAACAGACTGCAAAGTGGCCAGCACTTTTTATTGTGTTACAAGTTTAGCTGAAAGGGTGAAATGTTATACAAAGCTAAAAATGAACAACGTCTTTAGTAGCTACACAGGCATCTGCATATGCAAGAAGAATAGCTAACAACCACTAAAGAATGAAAAAAGATTTCATCTTAGCAGCCACAAAAATTATGCACAACACATTTTTAACATGTTAAGGTTACTGTTAATTTAGAATAAGGATTGCACAAACCTGACAAGCTGACCTGATGAGAGTATGTGAAATTTTAATTCTTAGAACAAACTAAAGCTCAAACAAATGAGTGAATACAGAAGAAAGCATATGAAGGAAAACAATAATAGCAACACCCATACAAAAGGCTAACCATCAATTGTTTATATACCACTATATACCTTCAAATACCATCATATTTACCTTTGGCTTATAAAACCAGTTCATAAGCTGAATACCAAAGCCATAATAGGTCTTAAGTAAGGAGCGTGACTTGACTCAGAGCCAATGATATATAGTGTGACTTTAAATGATCTTATTTAATTGATTCACTGAACATTCTGGTAAATGTGCCCACAATAGGCTGGTGCATTTTAGCATGCTATTTCTTTAAAACCTGAAATCGATGTTCTCCAATTACTCACTAAAGCAATTTATTCTGGAAGTAGTCTGAATCAAATTAATGCTGCTTTGCATTATTGGGCCAAAGCAAAAAAGGAGCTCAAATAATTTACATAATTACAGTTTTTTTTTTTTTTTTTCCAATTGCTAACATACTTTTGAAAACTCTAAACACGTTTAGCAGAACATCTGTCTGTTGTGGCCATACCATTAACACAATTCATGTTGTTTTCACACAAAATGCAGTCAATTAACACGTTTCTAAAATGCTTACATTTTCTTTTCATGTAAGTTTACCCCTTACCAAAATCATGGATCTTTCTCATCTTATTTGCAAATGCTTAAACATAGCAAGTCAGAAATTAAGACCTAATGTTCAAATCTTTAAATATAGTATAACACATATGCAACAACAGCAGTACTGGAAAAGAAAAAATATATATAAAACTGAAAAAATATATATAAAACAAATACTGAAACAATTGATAAGAATTTTTAACCTGTTAACCAGCACTGTCACGCCGACGCACCAAATCACTTAAATATTGAGAAATAGCAGATTCCAAACTCAGTTGGAGGTGTTGAATTTATTTTCATTACATAGACACACAGTAAAATAGACTCTTTGAATCAGATTTGTTCAGTGTGTATGAAGAACAACACAGAGGAGCAGAGAGAAAATAATATCTGGCTAAGGCAGAGGAATAGATGAAGGAGGAGAGGAGAAGTTGGATCAGGACAAGGGAGAAGAAGAGGTATGGGAGAGGAGGAAGAATGTGTGCTGGATTGTGCATCTCTATGGTTTTTCCCCTTACACGTGTAGAACCTATGAAAGCTTATTTCTGCCATGCATAGAAAATAAAAAAGATTGTGACTTTTTATGTCACAATTCATAGTTTCACGAGTTCACATATACATATGATTAGATAGAGAGAGTAATGCGTATTTGGCGTGCTGTCCAGGGGGAGGGCTCCAAGCTCGGAATTTTGGCCCGAACCCAGAGTACTCCCCCCGGATGTGGTTATGGGAGATGGAATTTAGAAGTGAGGAGATGGGGTGGTGGAGGGATGCTGATAAACTGTCAAAGGAACGGAGGTAAGTGTGCCGTATATATACCTCCATTGGTTGATTAGCTGAATGCTTTCCACCTGTGATAATTAGTCTAATAATCTGCACCTGCTCCTCCTGAATTTTGTTAATAAAACATCATTTATAGTAGCTGCCCTGAGCAATTCTGTTACTTTCTTCTTCTTTTTTCTACTGTACATTCTATAAAATAATGACTCACTTCTGTTGCCAAGAATGCACACATTCAACACTCAACCAAAAATGTAGAATGGCTTACATGCATTATACTTTTACTGCAGAAAAAGAAAAAGGAATTTTAAAAACTATGGATTTCATATTTTCTGCAAGTAGATCTGAAATATGACCGTAATGCAGTTTCCATAATGTCATCATCTTTTAGTATTTTGACAGCCATTGCGCCAGCCACACACACACACACACACACACACACACACACATATATATATATATATATATATATATATATATATATATATATATATATATATATATATTTATATATATATATATATATATATATATATATATATATATATATATATATATATATATATATATTTAAATATATATATATAGTCAATTAAATTGTTGAAAGAAGACTCTTATGCTTGTTTGATTAAAAATACAGGAAAAATAGTATTATTATGAAGTATTATTACCATTTAAAATAACCATTTTATATTTTCAATATACTTTAAAATGTAATTTATTCATGTGGTGACAAAGCTGAATTTCAGCAAAAGCTGAATTTACTCCAGTCTTCATTGTCACATGATCCTTCAAAAATCATACTAATATATATTACATTATTTTTGTAACTTTCAAGAACATATGGGAATGTCTCAGGCAGCATTGGAGCGAGATCCAGTCCAACGCCTACCCAGAGATCTGAGCTACGGGAAGCTCTAATCCACCCTCAGCCCACTCAGCCTTAACCCATCAGATGCTATTTCTGTCAGACCCATGCAAGCAAAGACAGGTTGGGCTGAAGCAGAGGCACTGTGGGATTTTATATACTCCGTACAGCATAAATGAATCCACAGGGCCCTTTATCATGCTGCTTATGTAACGCTTCGGCTTGCCAACAGAGAAGTGCTACAATTACAGAATAGATAATCAAAGTGGCACCCAGCATGGTGGTGGATGACAGAAATTTCACGCAAATGATGTAAAAGTGATAACCTGACAGTGGATCCTGAAATTAACCCACAGAAATCTCAGGAAAATTGAGTGAATCAGATTCTGTCAAATAGTTTGATGGCATGGTTGATATTAAATCCACACTTGAGAAAAATATTGCTCTCAGAAATGTACTGGAACTAAAAAGCTATAACATCAGATGACTAAAAGACAGCACATTATTTACTACAATGTTTATTTTACCTTTTCCTGATCCCTGAGGCAAAAAAGGAAATGTTTTTTTGTGATAAAATCTGAGTCATGCTCTGAATGAATCTGTTTGATCATTGTTTCCAGGTTTGGCTCTGCTGAGTCATGATCTATCTTCCCTTGATCACAAACTCACTACCTTTACCATTCTGACTAAAGAAATGTGTCCTGACTGTCAGTTATACACCAAAAACAGAGAAATCACATTTACTTCTGAGGGCTAGGTTCATGTTTTGAATGAAGCCTCTGATCTTCAGGCTGGAATACACTACAAGAATTTTGTTTACATTTTTATCACGATTTTCAGTGTGGATGAGCCAACGCTAGTTATTAAAAGTCAGAGCCAGTCTGCAGATTTTGTCAGAGTTGACAAATTTCACAGAAAATCCCAGTGTATGATGGGCAAAACTTTTTTTTTTTTTTAACACTGACATATGGGACATGGATCGCCAAAAACAGTGGTTCCCTGAAAGGGATGTGAGCCAATTAAATCTGAAACTGCAAAGAATGGCACATCAACTGTTTTGTTAATAACCCTTTGCAGATCCGACACTTTGTGGAAACGGATAAAAAAATTGAGGAAGTATGCTTTAATTTGTAGTTTTCATGAAAGCCCTAGAGCTGTCAGAAGTCCACCAGATGACGCAAAACTTTAGTTCTCAATTGAAATGAGCAGAGGCTTGGACACAGAAACAGCATTCTTTGCGTCATGGCTTAAGTGGATTCTCATAGAATTAGAATGATTATTACAATTCTTATTAAGATCATTAAAGTTATCATCCTTGGTGCGAACAGGCCATTATTCAGTCAAGTGTTGTTGTTTTATTAAAATTAACAACATAGACAGCAACAGACCTAATAAGAACTAAGATCACAAATATTCTTTCTTTCAGATTTCAAACCTTGTATGAATTCAATGGCTGTTTTAAAGAAGTTCATGTTACTGGTTGAAACCGAAGAAATGGTCCTTTGGAGCCAGATGCTAATGTGGTAAGTGAACGAATGGGACAGATCTGTTAATGAGGTTGAGGAGAGAGTTAGACCTTCATTAATGACCCTGGACAGAAAAAAGGACATTTTATGACTCCTAATTAACTGTGGAAAAAAATATCTCTCAGATTTAGCTCCATTCACAGAGCTCACAGAGTAACCTAGACTCATGCTAATTATACTGTGGCTCAATTGATAGACTGTGATCATATGGGTTTTCTTTCTAGCTTGTGAATAAGATACAGTCATAAAACCTAGGAACAGGCACATGAAAGAAAATTGTTGTAACTTATGTGTATAGGAATGTAGTCCTTGTTGCTGTCAGAACATGTAAAGGGACCATTTATTTATTTATTTAGCCATAAGGCAACAATTGCTATTTTTATGGCAATATCAAAGAAATTTAAAACAAAAGATAGAAATAACTAGGCTTCTTACAAAATTGCAATAAAATTACATAAGATTGTCTAGTTTAATATTTGCTATCAAAAAAGAAAAAGAAAAATCCTGGGTTATTTTGTTTCAAGATTAAAGATCAAGATTTTTGTTTTTTGTCACATACACTAGACTGTGCATAATATACACTATATCAAGTATACAAATGAAAATATAAAAAGCCATTCAATAGCTCTGTGTAAAGAAAAAAAAAAAAGAAATACATAAGTCTCTGAAAGACAGAAATTATTTAAACGAACATCCCATACAGTGCATTCAAATATTTCAATTCAAAACTTGTCACACGATGTGAGACCCTAGTCACCAAACTGTTCCTTGAAGAACAAAATATTATGATTTCTGTCATATTATATATTTTCAGTAATTAATTAATTACTAATAAAAAAAACATGATCAACTAATATAATATTAGTAGATATTAAGATTTTTTTTATTTATTTATTTATTTTTTTTTGTGTGTGTGTGTGTGATCACTCTCATTGATCTGGAAGTGTGCATTTTGTGTTTTATGAGGAAGACTGATTCAGGTGAGCTCATCTGTGAATATGACTGATGATGATAAAGATGCCTGAATGGAGCATTCTGGGAGAAGCACAGGACATCTAATCAATGATGCACTAGGAGTGTAAAGAATAACATGATACAAATGTAAAGTGTGAAATGCTGCAGAAAATAACAAATGAGTGGAAGACGTGACTGAAAATGTTCCCATTTTAATGGCAGAAGAATGGTTTGGGAGGTTGCAGATATTATTTTGCAAATAACATGCATCATCTTTGCCTTTCTAAACAACAGCATTTTATCTGAAGATACAGATGACTAAAGTATGGTCAAAATGTGTCAACATGCCCTGCTGAATACATTCTCAACATCATCGTGATCTTTTGTTGGAGGTCTGGTTGCAATTAGAATGCTTTGGTGCTTCAGAGGACGGTAAGAAGACCGTGGCCTATAACACTGTGGGAAACATGCCATTATCTACCATCAGTAATCAGGATAACAAGCTGTACGTATTCTTTTGATTCCACAAACAAAAGTCTTGGAACAAAGCTAAACAGTAACCAAATGTCACAACTCTGAGGAGAATAGCCATTTGATTTATATGTATTAAATATATTATATATATTTGTACTACAGGGTTTTTGAATGTTTGATTCTGAATGGTTGAAGAACGTTCTAAGGTGTGCAATTATTTTCCAGTAAATGCACAGCTAAAGCAGTTCCAGGCAGGTTTTGACCACATTACAGTTCCATTTCACTTCGCCAAATGATTTCAGTTATTACAAAGGTCCTTACAGCCTATAAGCAAAAATAACCAAATCCCACAAAGAGTAAATAAAGCAAATAAATATAAAAAACTAGTTTTGTCAAACGTACCGGTACCAGTCGGTACTAAAAAAAAAAAAAAAAAAAAAAAAGTTGACGTTACCAGCATTTCTGCAGTACCAGTACAGAGTATATGAGGTACCCGCTGATAAACGCTGCTTTCAAACGCTCTCGTTTGTGTTTGTTTTAGTGCTCTCTGGGAATCAAACAGCGTGTTTTTACAAGCATTGAGCATTGTAGCCAATCACAATCATATCTGTTGAGCGTGTGAATGCAATGGCCAATCAGAGGTGATGGTACCCGCACACTACAAGATAATCAGGCCCAATTCTTCCCTTCCGACAATCCAATACAAGTAAAGTCCCAATTATCTTAATTTATTTATATAAACATATATAGTTATTCGATACTTAAAAGGAGTATCATAGTATTACCGCTATATACACTATATTGCCAAAAATATTGGGACACCCCTCCAAATCATTAAATTCAGGTGTTCCAATCACTTCCATGGCCACATTTGTATAAAATCAAGCACCTAGGCATGCAGACTGCTTCTACAAACATTTTTGAAAGAATGGGTCGCTCTCAGGAGCTCAGTGAATTCAAGAGTGGTACCGTGATAGGTTGCCACCATTCGTGAAATTTCCTCACTACTAAATATTCCACGGTCAACTGTTAGTGGTATCATAACAAAGTGAAAGCAATTGGGAACAATAGCAACTCAGCCACAAAGTGTGCACGTAAAATAACAGAGCAGGGTCAGCGCATGCTGAGGCACACAGTGCGCGGAAGTCGCCAACTTTCTGCAGACCTCCAAACTTCATGTGGCCTTAAGATTAGCTCAAGAACAGTGCATAGATGCAAAGCTTTGTATGCAGTGGTGTAAAGCACGCCGCCACTGGACTACAGCAGGGGAGACGTGTTCTCTGGAGTGACGAATCGCGCTTCTCTGTCTGGCAATCCGATGAACGAGTCTGGGTTTGGCGGTTGCCAGGAGAACAGTACTTGCCTGACTGCATTGTGCCAAGTGTAAAGTTTGGTGGAGGGGATTATGGGGTGGGTTTGTTTTTTAGGGGTTGGGCTTGGCCCCTTAGTTCCAGTGAAAGGAACTCTTAATGCTTCAGCATACCAAGACATTTTGGACAATTCCATGCTCCCAACTTTGTGGGAACAGTTTGGGGATGGCCCCTTCCTGTTCCAACATGACTGCGCACCAGTGCACAAAGCAAGGTCCATAAAGACATGGATGAGTGAATCTGGTGTGGAGGAACTTGACTGGCCTGCACCTCAACCCGAATGAACATCTGGATATGTATGTGTAACACGGTCAGTAGATGTGGGAAGAAGGAGGCGGGAACCGGCGAACATTCAACAAAACTTTAATATAAAATAAACAAAGAACAAAACGAAAGTAATGCCGGCAGACCCTCACGGACGTCTGCTGGCCACACAAACATAATAAAACATAAAATAAAGTCCAGGCCTGGTCCTCTCTCGTCCTCCACGGTAGTCGCTCCTCCTTTTATGCTCCCGGAGCTCCTCCGTGAGGGACTCAAGGCCGGTGCGCCTCCCAGGTGAAGCTCATTAACACTCGCGCCACCGGCCTCGCGCCGTTCCCTCACGGCTCTCGCCCGCACTGGTCGCCACATACCCCCATCGCCCCTCGCAGGCCGGGGGGTACTCCCGAGACTGCGCTCTACTCCCCCCCGGGGCCTGTCTCGGCGGCCGCAGCACCTGGGGGTAAGGACAGACGAGACGAGAGAAAGGAGACGGAAGCAAGGGGAGCGACAGGACGAGAGAGGGGAGAGAGGAAAAAGAAAAAAAAAATTCTTGGTCCGGTTCCCCGACACACTGCCGCTTAGTCCTCAGCCTGCCGAGAGGCTCTTCTTCGCGGTGCCATGCGGTGGCACTGGACGCTCGGTGGACGGCCAGATCCTCGACCGCCTCCTGGCGGCCGGCGATGGCTCCTCCAACTGAGGGCAGCCGGCAGCGAGTCCCCCGTTCCCTGCTCCTCCCCTTTATGGCGGACGGCAGCAGGCTCCGGCCCACGGCGAACGGCGGCGACTCCTCCGCTCCCTCTTGGACGGCAGCCACCCCACCTCGTCCCAGGAGCACGGCATCCAGGTCTCCGTCCCACCTTTCACTTGGCTCCAGCACCACCACCTCGGGCAGCCTCTTGCGGTCTTCACTCCCGCGCTGCCCGAACTCCGCAGCACCGCGATCCCCCTCAGCAGCGAGGGCTCTCCGACAGCATGTCCCTCCTTCCTCCCGGGTTTCGGCACCAATGTAACAGTTCGTAAATGGGAAGAAGGAGGCGGGAACTGGCGAACATTCAACGTAACTTTAATATAAAATAAACAAAGAACAAAACGAAAGTAATTCCGGCAGACCCTCGCGGACGTCTGCCGGCCACACAAACATAATAAACCATAAAATAAAGTCCAGGCCTGGTCCTCTCTCGTCCTTCATTGTAGTCGCTCCTCCTTTTATGCCTCCGGAGCTCCTCCGTGAGAGACTCGAGGCCGGCACGCCTCGCAGGTGATGCTCGTTATCACTCGCGTCACTGGCCTCGCGCCGTTCCCTCACGGCTCTCGCCCGCCCTGCTCGTCACAGTATGTTTTAAAAGAAAATATTATTTACGCTTTTCTATAAAATTCCAGTGTTACTTCTTTGTAATTGTGAAATACACTATTGAGTAAAAATTGTTTCTACCCATTTTTTTCAATGTAAGCACAATTGCAAGCACAATTAGTGATGTATGTGTAAGTACTATGTACAGTATGCATTTTTTCTTAGTCCAAAAACATGGCTAAGATCATCTGTGTCTATTCCACCCCTCTTCCAGTGAGAAGACTGGTCCACCAATAAGTGGTGTATTCCCTATAGTGTCTCAGAAATCTACCCAAAGGTGGAGATTAGGGATTGATAAAGGTTTGTAGAACAAGAAGTTCAGGACTAAAAACTAGGTGGTCCTTTACATGGAGGAGGAATTTTTAAACATTTTGAACAAGACAAGATAGCTTAAATATTCATTCATTATGAACTGAAGGAGTTTGCAATCAAAGTTTAAAATCATTACAGGCAACTATTCTATAGTACAAACATTTAAGAATCAGGGACATTGGGGGGAATCAGCATCTCCTTAAATGAAAGCCCACAACTAATTGTATTTTCTAAATTGCAATAAAACCAGTTAATTGTAAATGTGTTAATTAATATGTTTTTACTGCACATATTTTAATCTAAATGACCGGATGATTGAGTTTATAATGAAAGTGAGCAGAGACAACACAGTGCCAGTTAATTCCATCTCTGAAGAACATGCCACTTCCCAACCTGCTATTCACTTACTTTAATCAATAAGCAATTTGGGCAGCAGCTTCAACAATCTCCAGCATAGCAATCCAGTTAGACAATAAAATATGTAACAAGCACTTACTGGAGACTGTATAAGACTTAATGACACCAGGACAACACTGTGAAAAATAACAGCAGCCACTATTCCACTAATCCTGCATGGTTAATTCATTTAAACATCCCCATTAGTCAAGAAACTCTTAGCCTTGGTTGTTTGAGAAGAGTATTTAGCCACCATTTAACCTCTGGCACTTCTGTAGTTCTCAATACTCTTGGAGGACTCCAATCCCTCCAAGGTCCTAATATGAAATAAGGAGAGCTGGAAACTACTACACCAGCATCAATAGCCTTTAACAGATTTTTTTTTTTTTTCTACCTATTTCTACCGAATAGAGTATTTTTGAGCTTGGCATAACTACAAAAATGCCTATGGAGTTAAACGAATGTATTCATTTACATGGCTTTTTCAGATCAAGAAAATAACACTTAAAATGAGGCTTCCTCATATATTCAGGACTTTCAAGACAGTGTGAATCCTGATTCTTCAAACACAAAATAAAACAGTTGTTGAATTGTTGAATTAAAATAAGAAATATCTTGATTTTTAAAGGGATAGTTCACCCAAAAATGAAAATTTGATGTTTATCTGCTTACCCCCAGGGCATCCAAGATGTAGGTCACTTTGTTTCTTCAGTAGAACACAAATGATGATTTTTAACTCCAACCGTTGCCGTCTGTCAGTCAAATAATGCGAGTCAATGGTCACACATTTTATAAGAGTCAATAAACATGCACAGACAAATCCAAATTAAACCCTGCGGCTCATGGCGGCACATTGATGTCCTAAGACACGAAATGATCGGTTTGTGCGAGAAAACGAACAGTATTTATATCATTTTTTACCTCTAAAACACCACTATGTCCAACTGCGTTCAGCATTCGCTTGGTGATGTCTGATCGCGCTCTGACAGCAGCAGTGATGTCTCGCGCATATACTTCAATGAGTGAACCTACCCCTAAACCTAACCTTAATCCATGTAGTTACCTTATATACCAGTACTTTTTGGGTAAGTACACTGTAGCTACATGTACTGTTAAATAAAGTGTGATTCATGGATGGATGGATTGGCTAACCTCTTTGCATGTGAAATGAGTAACAACTCTTACATACTGTTTTTTCTGTCAGGTCCATCAGATTTTAAATAACTTAAGCCTCTTGGCAAATTTTGCTTCTCCCACATCTTTCTAAAAGCAGCACATTATTATCTACACACCAAGTGAAATAATGGTGAATTGTCTTCTGGTGTTCAGCAATAAAACTACAATCTAATCCACTTCTATCTTATTACTTCACATATGACCCTTTCAATTGATTTCCCTTATTAAGTGACTCTCCATAGTTGGGAAAATCTCTCTGAAACTCTGTGTCCACCTACACCCCATCAAATACTGATGCCAACAAACTCCTATGTAATCTTACACAATTTCTGGAGTAGTTTCATTCACTACGGCAATCTCAAGTGGAGTTTTATTGTGTAACTACAATCAAACAATAACTATCTTGTATTGAAATATCTAGGACAGTGAATTAATGAGAGTAGCTTTAAAGTAGCAATAAAGTAGCTTTGATTTCCAGTACCAAAGCTGCACTTGTAATATATGACTTATTAAGATGAAATGAAACGATTTCCCAAAATAGCTGTATAACCCAACATTCTGAGTTGATCATGTTCCATATTTCCGTTTCTATTCATTTCTGCCCTAATATTGTAGTTCTGTAGATGCACGAGCGGGCCCTGAGGGAGCAGCCACCTTTAATAGACTCCTGCCTCTGGCTACTGTGACTATTATAAACCTCCATTAACCCCCTCCAATCCCACTGTATCCACCCCTGACCCAGAGGCTCAGAGCACATGACTAACCCACTTTCACCCTTCCGGAACCAGCTGTGGTGAGGAGGGCCAGCAGGTGGTGCCAGGGTGAGAGGACTGGTCAGGCTAATCCAGACATGGACAGGCTCCAGATGGACAGACTGAGGTTGGTGAGTGTTTGACCTGGGCGTGTGTAGATCCAGTGCAAAGGGAACAGCTTATCACGCCATGCTTTAGTTGTCATGCAGTATGAAGGACATAATGGAGTTAAAGAGGGTGTAGATTTTCATTGGAGCTGATAACCATATAGTCAGACACTGAAACCATTTCCGATGAGCAAGTGAGTAGCAAGCAGCGAAAGCCGCTGAAACTACGAGGAAAAAGAAAATGAACGAGTGGAAGGTGCAGCATTGGGAAGCAGTAGTCAAGCTGCTGCGTATGTCTCCCCACTGTCTAGACCATATTATTTAGCGTAAATCAGTACAACAACCAGAAATTCATTCTCTATTTTGTTTGATGACATGTTGTTGCTGCTGAGAAAGCATTTGTCATATCTGTGTATGAAACAGTCAGTTTCCCAGACAGCATAATACCTTAAAAACATTTAAATAATTAGCAAGTACTAACTCAGGTCTAAACACTGTCTATGTTAGTGACAAAAAAATAAAATAACCTTTTGAAAGCAATTTAACGCTTTAAACAAAGATTGTATGTATTAGGCATCTAAATATTCCACCTAAGCCTTCTGCTAATTTGCCAGCCAATTCAACTCTGCTGGGAAAACTGGGATAGTGGGTTAGAAATATTTTTGCTCTGGTAGGACTCCTACTCTGCACTGCAACATAAAACACACATGGTTGAACCTAAAATCATATATTATATATATATATATATATATATATATATATATATATATATATATATATATATATATATATATATATATATATATATATAAACACTGCTCAAAAAAAGTAAAGGAACACTTTGATCTTTTGATCTTCTGATCTTTGATCAGATCTCAATGGAAGAAAATATCATGCTGGATATCTATACTAATATGGACTGGGTAATGTGTTAGGAATGAAAGGATGCCACATTTTTTGATGGAAATTAAAATTATCAACCTAAAGTTGACTGAATTGAAAGACACCCTGAAAATCTAAGTAAAAAAAAAAAAAAATGCAGCAGGCTATTCCATTTTGCTGAAATTTCACTGCAGCAACTCAAAATGGTACTCAGTTGTTTGTATGGCCCCCGCGTGCTTGCATGCATGCCTGACAACATCGAGGCATCCTTCTAATGTGATGATGGATGGTGTCCTGGGGTATTTCCTCCCAGATCTGGACCAGGGCATCACTGAGCTCCTGGACGTCTGTTGAACCGAAACATAATGTCCCAGAGTTGTTCTATTGGATTTAGGTCAGGCGAGTATCAGTTTCTTTATCCTCCAGGAACTGCCTGCATATTCTCGCCACATGAGGCTGGGCATTGTTGTGCACCAGGAGGAACCGAGGACCCACTGCACCAGCGTAGGGTCTGACAATGGGTCCAAGAATTTCATCCTGATATCTAATGGCAGTCAGGTTGCCATTGTCTGGCCTGCAGAGGTCTGTGCATCCCTCCATGGGGGGGCCTTCCCCAGCCTTCCCAGACCATCACTGACCCACCACCAAACCGGTCATGCTGAACGATGTTACAGGCAGCATAACGTTCTCCAAGGTTTCTCCAGACCCTTTCAAGTCTATCACATGCTCAGGGTGAACCTGCTCAGTGAAAAGCACAGGGCGCCAATGGTGGACCTGCCAATTCTGGTGCTCAATGGCAAATGCCAATCGAGCTCCACGGTGCCAGGCAGTGAGCACAGGGCCCACTAGAGGACATCGGGACCTCAGGCCATAGTCATGAAGCCTGTTTCTGATTGTTTGGTCAAACCTTCTGGCAATGGCAAGTATCGATGAGCCATCCTGGAGGAGTTGGACTGCCTGTGCAACCTCTGTAGGGTCCAGGTATCCCCTCATGCTACCAGTAGTGACACTGACCCTAGCCAAATGCCAAACTAGTGAAAAAAATATCAGTGGCCTCCACCTGTAAAACCATTCCTTTTTTGGGGGTCATCTCATTCTTGCCCATCTAGTGTACTGTGACGGAATGGCTGCCTCTCACTTATTGTCAGTGCCACTCCATCCTTTAAATCGCCGCCCTTCACCAGGTTCCCGACTGGAGTGAGTGTGAGAGAGAGGAGGGGCGCTGATATAACCAGGTCTGGCGGCGTGTGATGAGGCACACCTGAAGATAATGAAGCCTCATCACAGCCGCTGTTAAAAGCTGAACGCGCCTCTCTTTGGGAGACGGTCTCTTTCCCCTGTGCACACTGATGTCCTATGGGGACCAGGAAGGGAGTGTGGTGGGACTCCCGCACCGCCACAGATGCGAGTCGCCGGACCCGCGGTTTGGAATGGAGAAGCATGCGTAACACCGCCGACAGGTTAGGATGCCGGGCCGCTATTCCCCTCAGTTGTCTTGGCTTAAAGAGGACTAGCTGCAGTGCCGAAGCCGCCGCCCCTCGCGCCTTGGACCGAAGAGAGAGAGAAGTGCGTGCGGCCACCAGACCCCACCCTCTTACCTGGACCGATCCTATCTGTTCACTGCCCTTCCTTCACGTTCCCCTAGCACGACGAGGACACCAGGTCCCCTGCTTATTTGGACACTTTATTTTCTGTTTTTGGGGTTTTCAGTTTATTTCTGTCAAAAAATAAAAGCCTCTCCAAGGCCTGACGCCACACCCACTGTGTCTGTCGTTTGCTCCTCCCGCCACATGCAGCTTTTGTTAATTTCAAACACCAAAGCAGCAAAGCAGCTGAAACTGATTAACAACCCCCTCTGCTACTTAACTGACCAGATCAATATCCCAGGAGTTTAACTAACTTGATGCTATTCTTTGATTAAAAAGTGTTCCTTTAATTTTTTTGAGCAACGTATATATAATTATATATATATATATATATATTATATATATATATATATATATATATATATATATATATATATAATTATATATATATATATATATACATGAAACAAATCATTAACAAAAACTTGAACATGGAGTGTAGAAACATGGAACTAGTGATGGGAAATTTCAAAACAGTGCTTCATGCAGCTTCGAAACCGTTACGAATCTTTTGTTTCGAATCAGTGATTCGGAGAGTTTATCAAACTTACAAAGTCATGCGACTTAAGAAAACTTTGTTATGTCATGACTGTTTCGAAAAAAACAAAAAGTATTCTCGTCGCTTTACAATATTAAAGTTGAACCACTGTAATCACGTCGCTGGTTTTAACGATGTCTTTAGTACCTTTCTGGACCTCAAAAGGTGCAATGTCGTTGCTGCCTATCTGTGGATCAGATACTCTCAGATTTCATCAAAAATATCTTAATTTGTGTTCCGAAGATGAACGAAGGTCTTACGGGTTTGGGACGACATGAGGGTGAGTACTTAATGACAGAAATTTCATTTTTGGCTGAACTAACCCTTTAAGGCACCCAAACATAGCGAGCTACGCTGCAATAGCAAAATACTTATATTGCAGTAATTTTTTTTTTATTTTTAATCACTTTGATAAACATCTGCTAAAATACGACTATTCAGGTTTGTCTGGTATGTTAACACATTAATTTCCAAAATAAATAAAATGCAGCTCTCTAGACTGTTCAATGGTAGTTTTAGTCACACTGTGCACACTGTAAAGAAACCAGCTTCATGTAACACAATATCCAGGCATTAAAAGCAATCAGATCAGGATGTTGTGTCTGAGAAGGAAACTACAGGTGATGAAGGTTGCAATGACCTGGAATAAAGCAGAGCAGCAGGGAAGCACCATGACAGGCAATCTATCCCACAGGCCAACACAGCTCCACGGGAAAAACACGGCTGGGTCTGACACACATTGTGCAAATGAAAAGACATAGAGTGAAAGAGATAAAGAGAAAGGTGTAAGAAAGAAAATGCGTTAGAGAGGGGGATGTGTGAAAGATCAACAAAATGTATGTAGTGAATACTCACGGCTTAGGATTTTGTGCTGAAATATCATATTCAAAAGTGGCATAACTATTTGAATTCATGGGTGTCAAATGAAATATCACAGGAAAGATCAAGGTCACAATGAAAATAGTGTACAGAAATAGTAACCTGGCAAAATGTCCACACAAACTGTAAAAACTTTTGACATGTGAGGCAGGAATGTTGTAGAGAGAGAGAAGGAATACAGCAGAGCAAGTTCAGGCAACAAGGGACAAAGGCTTCCAGAGTGACAGGTGAAACTGTATGACCAAGACAGGTGAAACAGAGAGAGAGAGAGGCAGAAGAGATGTGAACAGATAAGAGAGACAGGGCTGGCAGGCTTCCAGTGTGAGAGCGACTAGTTGTGATTTTTTAGACGTGTGTATGTGTCATAAAAATGTTATGTGCTGCTGATATTGCACAAAAACGACTCAAGTCTGCCTTTTACACCATCGTGTATGAAACAGCACACACATTGGGTTGCACCTAGTCAACAAGCTGATTAGTTCTAATAAGATTCATTGCTTTGGACATCTGCTAAATGAATTTGGAAAGACATGAGGGTGAGTAATTTATGACAGAATTTAGATTTTTGGGTGAAGTAACCCATCAAAAGCAGCAGTGCCTGTCGCTGAGAACGACTAGGTTTGAAGTAAAAGCAAATTGCTTTGAGACTCCTGAAACAAACTAAGTGTCACCTGTAAGCAGATGAGCCATTTCTGCTTATTGCAGCATTGATGACAACAAAAGCAGTATGAATCTGGAGATATGTAAGCTTTTATTTCTCATCTGCATCATCTCCCTGTGCAGGATATGCCAGAGGAAAACTGTGTTACTCAGAGGTTGCTTAAATAGCTGAGGAGGATTATAGGGTTTCTCAATTATGTTTCATTGTTGACACAATAAGTATAGAGCAATAAAACTGAATAGCAAATAACATGTTGGTGATCAACATTGATTCATCAACTGGGATCACATAGATTACCATTGTGTTGACTTTGTGTGATTTTTGAAGTGCCAACTTTGGCGGTCTCGTATTATATGGGCTCCAAGAGATGGATTATTTTTCTACAAATCTTTATTTGTGTTCATCTGAAGAAAATCAGTCATATACAGACAGAATAAAGATGTGTAAATGACAGAATTTTCATTCTTGGGTAGAGTCTCTCTTTAAAGGGAGGGTGTAATGCTATTTCATGCATTCTGACTATTTTACACTGTTAAAGAGTTGGATTATCATGCTAAACATGGTCAAAGTTTTGAAAAACGAGTTGGACGTATGTGCCAAAAATTCTCTTCAGATTTCTAACAGATTTCTGACAGTTTTTTTCTGAGCATGACCCTGTATTACGTGATAAAGTGTGGAATTTCTTGCACGGGCACTTCTTCCGGAACAGATCGCACACATCAACCAGAGCAAGAGAGCAAGAGCACACCCATCAGTGCAATTCGTTTGGCTTTACGGAAGTCGTCGGCAGGCCTGCACAGGACTTGCTTGAGAAAGATTTGTCACTTTGTTTTTAGACCACGAAATCAACAATGTCATCAAAGAGTGTGTTTTTGGTTGTGAGGGAAAGATAACCTTGCTTCCCAAAGAACCCAGTGTTAAGTAGAGCTGAGAGTTTTGTGCTCACGCATTACATTGATTCACTCTCGACATTTGTCATTAAAATAACCATTAAATTAACAATCAAAATAAGGATAAAGTCGTGACTGATAGTTCCAATCACTTTTTTATTGGTTAAAATGAATGGAGAATATCTCGTGGCTGCTCGAGCCCTCAGGATCGGCACTTATGGTTTTATAAACAAGGCCCCAGTTCAACGCTGGATTTACAGATTGTTTGAAACTGAAAGATGGAGCGTCACAGCGATAATGATCCCGGTCATGAGTCCAAACCGCAGGTGGTAAGTAAAACTCATCAAATGTCTGTTTTGTTGGCAATAGGTGCCTAAGTGCATATAATGTAAACAACACGAACGTAGTTAATTCATAAATTCATTATTCATCATTCACTATATGCCATATTCATTATAGTGATTCAAAGTTATCCAGGGATAATGCGATGGTGTACTGTGTGTGTTTAAATACATTTGTTTAGCTGATCAATGATAGCTTGCAGACGATCGCTACGCAAAAGCAGCGCATGCTCGTCACTCTTTAGCTCTGCTCACACGGCACGCCTCCAGGAGCTCGGCTGTTTTCGGAAAGACTCGGTACAGTGTATCTGTCTTTTATAATTCTGGTAAAACTAAAGACTCTTCAGAGATATGAAGGATGCTATACTACTCCATAGGTACTCAAGATTAACATGAGATTGGCAGAAACTGTGTGTGTTATGTACCCTTTAAATACTAATTAGTGATTATTTTCTTTCCTATGGGATACTCTAGTCAGCTGAAGTCTGGTGGCGAATGTCCAACCTTTCCACCCCCACAGTAATCACAGCAGACTTCTGATTGGCTGCCACATGCTGCTCTACGTGAGAAATACCATGGCAACTTTTTCATTGCACTCCTGTCTTTTCACACTGCGCTGCCATCTTGCCACACAAAATAAACACAAGAAGCCATTACAAAGACTTCAGGTTTGATCTCAATAAATGTTATTATCACTCAAGTGTGATATTGTTTTTATCCCGCAGTTCCAAAAACAAGACGTTAATATCAAGTAACTGACCTTTTAGAAACAATATCTTCAGATGTTTTGTTTATTTTTACTGTGGCAGGTGAAAATATTCCAGTTACAAAGTTGCAAACCGTTGAACTGAAACATGTGATGTAAACAGTCAAATGTTCCAGTGCTGTTGGAACACTTGGAATGCTACTCGACCAATCAAATTAGTGGACTCGAACTAATCACAGCATAATATGTCTATCAGAGCAGGTACAGGATAAGACAGAAAGAGAGAGTCTGTGAGGGAGATATGATGGTTAATCCGCCTGCTGAGTAGCTGTATATCAAACACATGAATTAATCATTTCAATGCCAATTCTAGTTATCATACTCAGTCTCTACGAGTCAGAGATGATTAATTAATTTATACTGAGAGTACAGCATTCACATTAGTATTCTTCACTCTCTTTCACTATTCTGAACTGCAGGAATGCTTTTTCCATCTCTGCCCATTTGTATCCCTCTTCATAAGTGCAGCATAATCTATAATGCTTCATACATACTGTGTAATTGACAGACTGGATTTTCAGTTCACCAGACACTTTCTTACTGATGATTGAACCAGAAAGTTTTGCAAATGTCATCATTTTTACATTAAATAGGCCAGTGGTTCTCAACTAGTGGATCTGTTCTGATAGGGTGGAGAAAACAATGTTAAATGCAAATAATTCAATGCAACAAATCAAGTAATGTTAAGGGAGGAGAAAATGCCTTCCTTTTCCTTTGCAGTGACAAAGGCCATGAGTCTAAATCTCTACAGTATTTTGGGGCAGTCTTCTGTCACTTGATAAAAGCTAGTCATATTAGACAGATAATAATAAATGCCAATATTTGAATTTAAAGAATTTTGTTTACTTTAGCATTTACTTTAGATTTCCACTTGGTTTTACTTGAGGTAAAAACCAGAAAGACAGCCAGACAGATATTGAAGGGGTCATGAACTGAGAATTCAAATTTTCCTTGATCTTTTGACAATTATACTTTAAAAAATATCCTGTAAGTTTCAAAATTCAAAACTTCCTTGTTATTCCAAAAACAGCTTTTATTGAAACCAAAGCCAGAAAACAATTGGATCTGAAAAGTGTGGACTTATGACGTCATAGTGCCACGAAAGACCGCCTCTGCAGAAGAAGATCATCACTGCATTTTTGGCACCGCCCACTGGTGTGTTAGTGTATAGTAATTTTATTTTATTTCATTTTATCTTTGTGAATGTCTCTGCAGAGCATTATTTGTTTGCATTCAGTGAATTTCACTGGATTATTTGGTAATTCAGTCCCAATTTTGGTGAAGGCTTTGCAAACAGAATTTTACGATATGGATCTGACAGCAAAGCCACAAACATGTAAGTAACCATGTTTATTCTAATGCCTGATCTGTGATCAGTGATGTGTAATTATTCAAATTCAGTCAGATTTCTTTGTCTCAAAATCATTTAAAGCTGTTTATTCATCAGTAAATCAAACCAGTGACTAAACGACCAACTTCACATTGTTTCTCCTAGTAGCATGAAAATAATCAGTTATTTTCTCTGTGATTAGATTATCTACAAAAAGCAATCAAATCTGTCTTTATAATGGCCGAAGCTGTCAATCAAACAGCGCAAGTTTATCTGGACACTTGCCAAAACTCCCGTTGTGTAATCAATGACATTGTTCCACTGGACAGCGAAGCTCTTACTGTCTTAACATTGTGTTTGCATTATTAGTAATGATGAAAAGCATTAGTGAGAATGCAGAAATTGCATCGCAATGACAAAATCACTGCATTCACACGCCCAACAGACTGTCTGTCATCTGCTCAATGCTCATTGCTGTAACCTTTCATGTGACGGGAGGAGATCTAAATATAATGCAATAATCAACACTTTTCACAATTAGTTAATCTTGTCAGCTGTAATAGAAAAAAGAAAACGTAGTAAAAACATTCGAGAGGGTTCCACATATAATACTTATTTCGTATGCAAAGATGTCAGCCAATCACAGCAGTGGGTGTTTACACTGAAGTCTCACAGCAGACACGCTCCTTTGAACAGAGCATTCAAATCAGAGAGCTAAAATCAGAGTACAAAATACCCATTTATTTCTAAATTATGACAGTTTTTTTATGTAAAAATTATATTAACATTACAAGTGCACCTCAGAAAACACTATAAAACAATAATAATAATAATAATAATAACAATAAAAACTGTTTATGACCCCTTTAAGTTATAAATTTAACTGACATGGGTAACAGCTGCTAATGTCAAACTTTTCACAGCTTTATGCCAAACCTTTTGAGGAAAAGAGCAAAAACCAGTTAGTGGTACAATTATGCCTGTTCTCCCTATTGCAGAAAAAAAAAAAAATTCCTATTGTGCATGTTCCTAATTTGTTTGCAAAACCAATAACTTGATCAAACTCAAACTTTCCACAGCATGCAATATGAAATATGACTCCTATGGCACTTTAGCAGTGGAAAAAAGTTTCATAATCTCACATTTTTGCATATTGCCATATATACTTACATGTGTATATTTGCCTATTATGGTTTGGGGAAAAACGATTAATAAAGTCCATTGAAACTCAGAGTGAAATGAAATAAAAACCGCATCAGGTACATATCCGTTTCATCAAAACACCCAGACATTCACCATGAAACACAGAACACATCCTGCAGATTGGGGTGTTTCCTCCACTATCATTCACATCACACTCTGTAGGCTCATGGAAAACTCCTCTGTAGGATTTTCACAGCCTGCTCTCTGATATTGGTGTTGTTCTCCAGCAGTCAGCTGTCAGGGTGGAAAAAACAAACCCGGCAGCTGTCTCTGCGAAAGAACGAGAAATAACAAACAGCAGGAAACCCCCCTTGTCTCCCAGCCATTTCTTTCTCTCCTTCTTCACACCTCATCCCTCTTTTCTCTCTTCACTTCCAGCACTCTTTTTGTGCCATCCATAACATCCCTCTCAAGTTCCCAGCACACATTTTCAGAAACCAAACACCATCCCAAGAATAAACAGTCCCTAGTGCAAACAACACATTTTCACAACTTAATCACACCTATCAAAAATGTTTCATATATATATATATATATATATATATATATATATATATATATATATATATATATATATATATATATATATGAAAGAGCATCTCTTTTACCTGAGCCTGACTTTTCTATCGCATCACACAGCTGAACGCACCAATGTTAACAGAAAATGAATGCTCCATGCCACACGTGTCACAGAGGACTCCATCTGCAGTACATTCATTAGAGTCACAGCTAAAAGGAAAGCTACAAGAATAGATCTAAGAGAGGATACATACAGATAGTCTTTGTCCCACCGAGGAAAGAGAGAGTGCTAACATCCAGTCACAGAGATGAAGTGTCCACACACCCTCCCCTCACACTGCTGCCACTGTGCACTGCTGAGTCTGCCTCTGGTTTGCTGCCCTATATGAGCGGGAGCCCGCCTCGCACACGCACACATATGCATACAGTGCACGTAGCAACCAGCTGTCATAAGAGACAGGGAGGTTTTCTGCTGAACTTTTTTAAAATATCTCTCAATGGCAGGGTACACACACTCACATTATCATGATTTCTTCAGGACTCTGTTTTAAATTCTTAATAACAGGCACACACACTAAGTGTAAAGTGCCATTTCTCAGGGCTCTGGGGGTGAAGTTTAATGAGCTGCTGTAGAGCATTTAAGGGTCAGAAAGCCACTCTGCAGTGTCTCAGAGGACAATTATCACCATTTTACCACTCCTGTCCTGTCCTCTCTTTTTCCTTGACCACCTTCTTGTACAGTATATTGTTCATCTCATTGTTCATCCTTTTGAAGGGATATTTCACCCAAATTTGACAATTCCATCAATATTTACTGTACTCCCCTGTACTCCTCCTCTTTCCAAATCTGTTTTACCAACACTCTAAAAAATGCTGGGTTAAAAAAACCCAAGCTGGGTAAAATATGGACAAACCCAGCGGGTTGGGTTAAAAGGCACCTATTATGCCCTCTTTTACATGATGTAATATAAGTCTCTGGTCTGGCCAAGTTTCAGCTTAAAATACCCCACAAATTTGCCCCTATTTGGAGGTGAGCAAAAACATGCCTTTTACTATATTAATATATTGCTGGCTAAAAAAATAAATCCAAAATTGGTTGAAAAAAATGGCTGGGTGAAAACAACCCAATCCCTGGTTTTGTCCATATTTAACCCAGCAGTTTTTAGAGTGAATAAAGACAAGAGAATGACATACTACTAAAAGTCCACGTTGTTATTCCCTTAAACATATTTGCCACAGCTCTCAAATTTCATTATTCATTATGCATTTTTAAACAGGCATGTTATGCTCAGTTAGAAAATTATCAGTACTTAAACTCAGTAAACAAACTCTTTTTGAAGATTCTTTAAAAATTCTCTTTAGTGTTCACAGGGAAACAAAACAGCATACAAATTTGGAAAAACAGAGTAAAATATATACACTGTTACACTAAACTAAATAAATAAATAATATCAGAATGCCCGATTTTGGGTGAGCTATTCCTTTAATCTCCTGCAGGACCAACTGTCATTTTTCTTCCTTTAAAGGGATAGTTCACCCAAAAATGCTGTCATTATTTACTCCCCATCATGTCTTTCCAAACCTGTATGACAGTCTTTCTTCTATGGAACTATCACCAAGGCTCTTTACTAGTTCAAGTCCTAGACCAATTTTTAGTCCAATTTTACTATCGTTCACTCTCCCCATTTCTCACTTGGACTAACATTACTCTGCACTACATCATCCTACATGCTTTTATCCAGTAATAATACCTCTAGCTTCTCTTTTTCTTCTTTTTCCACCTCATTTGCTCTTTGCTCGTGTTCTCTCCTTCACGAAATGCCACCAAAATTAATTATGCCAAACATTCTATTTGTGGAAATGACTAATGTGCTCTATGCAGGTGCATAATGCCTGGCTAATAGAAGTACCAAAACTGAGCCAAAATGGTTAATGAATTTCTGCTGAAAATAATTCAAGCTGAACCATGCAGGCAGACTCTAATCGCTTCTATCTGCACAAATGTTGGAGCTGCAGTTTGTACCTTTTTAAAAAGATAGATGCTGTTCGGACTAGTTTATTATTCAATTCAGTGAAAGATTGATTCAGTTTCATTCAAATAAAGCAGTAGTCAGTTAAAAATCTACATAACTGAACACAATGGTATGGTGATTTTATGGCATCCCTCAAGGTTCTGTCCTAGGCCCACCACTGTTGACTGTTTACATGCCATTACTTTACGTTTGTGAAGCATTATACACACACACATATTGCTCCATATATGACACTAAGCTAACAGCTACAAGAAAGGTAATGGATATCCTGTCACCTTTAAGAAAGTAAAAAACACATACATTGCAAGTATCACAAAAAATAACTAACATCCTGTCAAATATCTGGGAATCAAACCTGCTCCTAATATGCAAGGACAAATTTAAATAGCACATGCTAGGTCAATCCTGCATCCCACCTTTGAAAATTCTTTTAAAATTATGACTAATTTTGTAAGTTTTGAAAGTTTTCCTTTGAACAGTGATATGAAATGTGAGATTTACAATGGTGAATGCTGATTTAGGGTTTATTAAATTGTACAAAATGCCCAGTGCAAGTTTCTTTTATGTCTTATTATTCCTAAAAAAATCCCGTTGTTTCTACGGAAAAATACCGGCAGCTGTGGTTACCAGAACAATACTGTAAAAATGACATCAAACCGTAAACATACTTACGGAGTTACATGTGAATTTTACATTTTAAATATGTATATTTAACATTGGATTTCAGTACACTGTAAAAAAAAATCCCAGTAAAATTTACGGTAAAATAACATATTTCATTAACTGATATAATGTTAATTTACCAACCTAATGAAGTACTAATATCTGTTTTGTATCTTTATAATACACTGACAGTCGCCAAACACAGTGGTGATGAGAGTCACATGATGAATCAAAGTTCATCACAAGCAGCTTTTCCACAAGCTGAGGAGGACAATACTAATATATAGAAGGTGCACACAGTGTCATTCACACACACACTAAACACCATCATGGTAACATGCATGAAATTTTAAAAATGCAATAAACATTAATTTAACAACATTAGATGTAACATAAAACCCTAATGTACATAACTGATTAGAAAAAAATGAGAAAAACTAAGAAGAAACAGTTATTTCAACAAAAATATATCAAATGTGAAGTGTCAGGCAGGGAATTGTGGGAATGTCAATTTACGTTTTTTCACTGTAAATTTTACAATGAATTGTTATTTTTCACTTTCAAAAACTGTGAATTTAATGGTATTTTACCGTAAAATTACATTAAATGTACCGTTAGATCTATTACAGTTATTCACCGTATATAGTACGGAAACTTTCTGTAAACCAATTAACAGTTTTTCACCGCAACATTTTTACAGTCTTTTACTGTTAAAATCACGGTAATTTTTTACAGTGTAATGCCACCGTAATTACAACTTTTATGGGCCGTGAGTGTGTGCAGGAACTGTAAGAGGCCATTATGTACTATTAATCTCTCTGATCCTCTGCCCAGGTGTTCTTGTGCAAATGGATTCCTGTAGAAATGCTTCCACAGAGAGAGTGTGGGTCTCCCACATCATGAAAATGGGTCAGTCCTGGTGCATGGAAAAACCCACACCTATGACTCTCACTGGCTGCAGAGGATGGGATGAGTGAGAAATAGAGCAACTGCACTTTGATGAAATGGAGGTGGTTTGGTAAATAGTGTCAGTGAGCAGACTCAGTTGGACATCTTGTGTTATTTTAGGTCAAATGTAATCCACTGACAAAGCACATTATGTAAGTAGTACCATGGTATTCTTTGAAGTACTTCATGTGACTTGACGAATGTTAACCAAAAGGTAATATTATTTATAACAAATTAATGAGAAGTCAGTGCAAACACAGCTTTAACTTATCTATAGTTCAGTATTTCAGAACATAGCGTTTTAGTATTCTGAATGGCCATCAGCATTACTAAATAACTAATCAGTAGCTTTTGATGTAGCAATCATAGGATTTTTACAGCAAGCTTGTGGTGAACGGTTTGCTATAGTTCAAATTACGAGCGAAGCTTCTTAAGTCTCTTGAATGAGGATTCCCTCTGACTCCAGGAACCCACCGCCACATCACAACAACCTAGATTCTCAGAGAGCCCATCTCCACTCAAGTACTCTTACATAAAGTAATCAAATTTTCATCATGTGGAACTCAAGTGTCCTCTTTGAATCTCCAAACGTCAGTGCTGCTCTCCTCTATGATAACAAGCAGCAGAAGCTTTTAGGATCAAATAGAGAGGTGTACAATCTCATAGACCTTTCTGAAGGAGAGACCATGTGTAGAGTTGTTCCACACACACACATAAAAAGAAGAAGAAAATCATAACAAAGCAGACACAAATCCGATATTTTGACATTAGCATCAATTCAGACATCAACTGGCAGTGCTTTGGTTGTGTTGTGTTGCCTAGCACATCCACCATATGGCAGCTCATTAAGTCAGGAAGATAGTAGTGTGGAACACAGGAACCTTTGGCACTGTTCTCAAGTTAGACATCATTTACCGCCAGCTCACTGTTTGATGTGCATCAAAGCCTAGCTTGAAAAACAGGTCAAATTATTCCTGTGTGTAATTGTTGTTTGAACCGTCCACCTTTTATTAAACTGTTTACACCTGGTCTTAAAAAATTCTGTCATTAATTACTCACCCTCATGTCGGTCCACACCCATCAGACCTTCGTTATTATATTTTTGATGAAATCCAAGAGGTACATGATGTACAAACAACGTACATGAATAACACAGAAGAGAGGATATTGCTGAATGAAGTTATTTTTGTTTTGCTTTTGCTCACAAAAAGTATTCTCGTCGCTTCATAACATTAAGGTTTAACGATTGCAGTCACACTGACTTTTTTAACGATGTCTTTAGTACCTTTCTGAACCTTGAAATTAAATTGCTGTACATGGATGAGTCATATAGCCTACCTGTTGGATTTTATCAAAAAATATCTTAATTTGTGTTCTGAAGATGATCGAAGGTCTTACAGGTGTGGAACGACATGAGGATGAGCAATTAATTAGAGAATTTTCCTTTTTGGGTGAACTAACCCTTTAATGGTTTGTTTAAATGCTAATGAAACATTACATATATACAGTACTGTGCAAAAGTCTTAGGCACGTCAGTATTTTCACCCCCAAAAAAGGTTTTAAGCCAGTTATTTACATATTTTGCTGTAGTGTGTCAATAGGAAATATCTGTTCACATTTCCAAACATTCATTTTGCCATTAATTGTAATAATCCAGTGAGATTTTTGAATACACAAGAGTCTGACAACAGCCGGTGCTCCACACAGTGATCTGATCTCATCATCATCGAATCCGTCTGTGATTACATGAAGAAACAGATGAAACTGAGACAAACTAAATCCAGGAGAACCGTGGCCATGTGTCTAAGATGCTTGAAGAAACCTGCCTGCAAAGATACAGTACTGTGAAGAGTTTTAGGCACTTGTGTAAAAATGCTGTAAAGTGAGGAAGTTTTTAAAAAATACTGTTATAAATAGATTTTATTTATCAATTAACTTATATTAACTAAATCAAAACAATATTTTGTGTGACCACCCTTTGCATTTAAAACAGCTCTTGTCCAGGTACACAGGCATCATTTTTCAGGTAGCTGCAGGTTTCTTAAAATCTCTTGGAGACACGGCCACAGTTCTTCTGGATTTGGTTTGTCTCAGTTTCATATGTTTCTTCATGTAATCACAGACGGATTTGATGATGGTGAGCTCTGATCTACATGTGGAGCACCGGCTGTTATCAGTCTTATTGTGTATTCAAAATATTCTGATTTAGACCATTTAATATCAGTTGACAGTCTTTGGTTTCTCAGTTGACAAAAAGATCCTCTTTATCACCTTTAACTAATGTTAACGAAGCAAGCAGCAAAGAAACAGAGGTGTCTAGGATTGTCCAGACTTTGTCGGGAAGAAAATGTAAAGACTGCAGTTCCAATGGGACCTCTTGGAGCTTTAATTGAATACCCCTGCACTAAATCTATCCAAGAAGCTGATAGGTCAGTCTGTAGGGTGCACTGAAAGGTTTGCTGAAGCATTAAGGTAGTAGTGTCCACACACTCGTCCTTGTAGCACCTCATGTGGCACAAAGTCCAAAGGCACAGTCCATATACAGTAATTACCTGGGAGCACAGCCAATGAAACGAGGAAACTGTGCAATAATTAGCAGGAAAAGAGAGAGAAAGTCAAAGAGTCAAAAGAAAGCCATGAAATTCTAGGTCACAATTCTTATTCTCAGAGAATTCTGGAGACATGTTTCATTAAAACAGCTGCTATATAAAATAATATACATTTCTTTTGGAGGAAATAAAATGAACCTTATTTTCACTGATGCAGCATGATGTCTTGTCAGTTCCTTCAGTTTCATCTGACATTTTTCAGAGACAAGGGCAGGTCAAGGTCACAAAGACAAAAAAAAGATGTGGATAATTCTGAGAGGTTTGGTGACAATAAAATAAAAATGGTGCCATAGGAATGTTCACAGTTAAATACAACAAGATGTTTGTATACTAAGTGATGAACATACATGACTTTGGCTTTAGGCTTTAATTTAGGCTTTTATTTACATCTAAACAATGATCACCTAGTTACGGAAGAGGATTAGGGCCAAGCAATATTAAAAAAATAAAACCATCTCGAGATTAAAGTTATTAAATTTCGAGAAAAAAGTCGAGATAAAATGTTGAGAATAAAGTCATTCAATTACGAGAAAAAAGTCGTTAGATTATGAGAACAAATTTGTTAAATTATGAGAACAAAAGTCGTTAAATTTCGAGAAAAAAAGTCGAGATAAAATGTTGAGAATAAAGTCATTAAATTACGAGAAAAAAGTCGTTAAATTATGAGAAAAAATTCGTAATTTAAGTTTAAGTTTTTTTTCTAGTAATTTGACGAGTTTATTCTCAACATTTTATCTTGACTTTTTTCTTGAAATTTAACGAGTTTTTTCTCGAAATTTAACAACTTTATTCTCAACATTTTATCTCGACTTTTTTCTTGAAATTTAACGAGTTTTTTCTCCAAATTTAACAACTTTATTCTCAACATTTTATCTCGACCTTTTTCTCAAAATTTTACGCGTTTTTTCTCGTAATTTAACGTGTTTATTCTCAACATTTTATTTAAACTTTTTTCTCGAAATTTAACATGTTTTTTCTCAAAATGTAACAACTTTAATCTCTAGATGGTTTTATTTTTTTATTATTGCTTGGCCCTAATCCTCTACCGTACCTAGTAGGCATGTGACAGTATAAAATTTTGATATGATAACTGCTGATGCTTTTATCAAAATAATTCATAATAAAGAACTATCTGCAGTATTTTAAAGTCTGCGTGAACCGGAAGTTTTCTCCAGTGTTGTGACGCATTTCCAAGTGAAACGGAGTATTGAATAGAGCGCTCCTCCTCTCCATCTCTCGCTCAGAGCAGACACACAGTTGCAGGGGAGTGGTTTATGCGTTTTCAACCCAAGCCGTCAAACTGACATTATCAGAGAAGGAACGCCATTCCAGACCGGAAGTAACTTTTAAGATTTTGATTAAAGATTACCGCAACAAACTATTTTTTTCTGTGTTTTAACTTGCATGGATTAATTGTTTACCACAAGACTAGTAATATGCACTAACAAAGTAAATAAGGTCAATTTTGATTTCATATGTACTTTAAAGTGCCAGTGATAATACCTTGCATGTTCATTGTCATGATATTGTATTACAGTATATCGGCCTAGAGCACACAGAAGCTAAAATGAGTGTGATGCACAAAAAAACAATGTCTGCATCTGAAGATTGAAAAATGCTGCCTCAGACAATAGACAACAAGGCACATCCAAAACCTTTGATCACATCCCATGTCTACTGAGAAACATTCAACTGTTTGATAGGTGTATCTTTTGCTGCCTATGATATCCACAACTGTGGCATCCTGTGGGTTTGATTCCGTGACAGTTGAGCTAAAAAATAAAGATGATGTCTGAAAGTTGCAGATGGTGGTCAGTTTGTGTGTAAATATTTTTGACCAAACTTTTCCAATTTATAATGTCATCTCTAGCGAGAAATTTGTATTGTACAAATTAAATATGTGCTTAGTTATCAAGCTCTCCCTTTTGTTGTAGATTATTAAACCGTTATTCTGCATCAGAAGTCTGTCCAAAATCAGTTTCATGATGTTTGTTTCTGTGCAAACACTGCTTGCAAAGCCATTGCCTGATAGGGCAGCAATGCAACAAGACAGCTGCCTAAGCTTTCAGACACAGCCAATGAGATCTGTTCTAACATGCTTCTGTGCTTCCCATATGTGATGTACTCTATGTATGCGTTTATGAATAAAAGACTAAAATAAATATGTTCATCATATAAAGTGATTGTATCACTTTACAAGACTTATGATGCCTTTATGACCTTTTTGAATTGTATAAGCTTTGGTTACCTGGACTTTCAATAGAGGGACATAAACCTCTCAGGTTTTATGATGATTACTCCAGGATGTTTTTCCGATATATCTCTCGATTTGTAAAAACAAAAAGAAAACGTGCATACTATTCCAGTTATAATGGAATGTCCACCCCTAAACCCAATCCGCAGTACGGCATAAGCACTGTACAGAAATGATATTGTAATAATGACTTTATTCAACAATATCTAGTGATAGGTGATCTGTTACGAATATGTTGGTTAATGGATAGATACATCTCTTTGGTAAATTTGCAAAAGGCTTTCTTAACATCAGGGAAAAGATGAGAATGTTCACTGTGAAGTACATAGACTCCCATTCCAGTGCATGTACATTACTTTCTTTTGCTTTTATAAACAGATGGACAAACTGAAATATTTGACTGTGGAAATCGACAGCATGCCACAGATGATGTCAATTGAGCTTAATCTGTATTTAACCCAGAATATTCCTTTAATATGGTGTATACATTATATGAACAGTGTACTGCAGCACATACAAGCACACTCAAGCAGAACATCCTACTCCTTTATGAACAGAAATGTCTTAGACATTCATATGCACACCCACACAAACACATCAGTCAGTGCTTGTCTGGAATTTCACAGCAGGTAGAAGTGCACAATTCAGCTACAAAACCAGTGCATTTGTGCAAATGAGTTCCAGCATATGAGACACTTAACTGCAACAATAAAACTCTCCAAACCCATTAAAACAAACACGCACACAATGGCTGCATCCGAAAGCTTAAAAATTCTGCCTTCGGAGGATGCATTTCAAGGTAGGAAGGCTTAAGGCACATCCCAAAAAAAACAAAAACAAAAAAAAAAGATGTAAATATGGCATCTGAAAGCTGCATTTGGTAGTCAATTTGTGTGTAAAAGACCAACATTTTCCTCTTCAGATGTAATTTCTACACTGTAAAAAACAAGTACATTTTCTTTTTGCACGCATATTTTTTAAGTAAATTTCAAATATGGAATTAAGTAACTCTACTTAACTAAGATAAGTAAAATTAACAAAGAAAATAAGTCATTTTAACTTGGCGAGTAAAAGGTTGAGTAATTTCTACTTTGTTGAAGTTTCTTTTGCAATACATTTTACTCAAACAATATAACACTGAATTAAACCATGCTTTTAAAGTGTAACATCTAAGTAAATAATACAATAGATATTGTGTAGATACCACATCTTCATATAAAAAGTAACATGGATCTTGAACACAGAGACCTCAGTACTTGGTACACAATCCACAATGACGGTAACATTCGATGGATCGTTTTGAGTGTGAATGTGGCATTTTGAGTAGAAAATGCGCTCCAAATATCACAAAATGGCAAGTTACTAAACATAACCACAAAAGCAATGATAAATCAGTGTAAAAACAGCTGGAAAACAGTGAAAAATCAACCTCAGTAATTATTCATGGCCCAGTGCATTATGGATCCAATATCACAAAAGTTGAGTAGTTTTACTTAATTTTATAATGTTGATATTTACGTTTTAATTTCTACAAGCTTAAATTGAGTATTAATATAGAATTTATTTAGTATTTTTTAGTATTTTAAATGTTTAACATTGTTCTCAATGAGATTATGATGAGCTCTGATGATCTATTATGATTTAGCACTTAATAATAATAATAAAAAAAAAAAACTTTAATGATAACCAAACAAACCAACACAAAACAGAAGACAGAAACACTTCCTGTGGTCTACCTCCTGCAGGTACATGATGATATCAGAGTGCTCAGAGATAATGGCTGTTCATTCACTGTGAATGAGGCACAGAGAACTGGCACACCATGTTCTCAAAGCCTCCAATCCTTTACCAGTGGATCTAGGGTCAGTTGTAACTTGAGAAATGGATATGTCAGATATAATGCTAAAAAATGGGCTGCTCTTTTATCATTCTTTAAAGTCATAATGAAATCGACATTGCCAATTCTTATTTTTTTATTGAATATTGCAGTATTTATTTTATATTATTTGTCCATGCACATCATCATTATTGTTTTCTTTTGTTTGTTTGTTTGTTTTATTAAATAATGTCCCTGTAATCTTTAATCAGAATAACTTCCCCTCCATCTTGTAACTATTCTGTTCTCTGATTATGTGTGTACTGTAGTGAGGACGGGATAACCTGTAACTCACATGAGATCGTAGCAAAAGCAAATCAAGTCGCGCACTATATTTTTTTCTTGTTCGACAAGCCGTTTCACTCAGATTTACATCACAATAGAGAAGAAGGACTATCGTAACTTCCGTTTCATGCCGACTTTAACACAGGGCAGAGAGGTAAGCGACGCAGAGAGTGTATAAATATCTCTGTTGCCAAACCTAAAAATCAACAAAAGGTCAACAAAATAAGAAAAAAAAAATCTATCTGTAGATTTTTCAAACCTTATTTAACATAAATGGTTCATACAATTACGATATGGCGTGAACGCACCTTTATTTTCAGCATTATATTTGGTAAATATCAGTAAATATTTCTTTATTTTCTTGTGTTTTTTTTCATTGGTTTTCTCAAAGTGATAACATGCGTTTACATAAACCGAAAACGCTTAATAACCTGTACAGTATATATTCACCTCTGACACATCAGTTTGATACCTATCAAAGGGTTTTTCTATCGTTTTAAAAATTGTTTTCCCTATGAGGCCCGAAAGAAGCTGGTTGAGAGTACTTTTTTAACAATAACTGATTATGGTGATCTTGTTTACATGCATGCAGCTTCCTCTTTGTTAAGGAAATTGGACTCTGCCTATCATGCAGCATTACGTTTTGTATGTGGTGCAGAATTTCGTACGCATCATTGTATCCTGTATGAATCTTTATCATGGTCCTCTTTATATCATAGGAGAAATTTGCATATGTATATATTTATTGCAAAAGGCACTTCTTGGTAAATTACCATCTTATATTACAAAATTCTTAACTTTTTATACTAATGGTTATGGTACCAGATCGCTGTTGCATCTTTGTTTAAAAGTCCCAAAGGTATTCTCTGAATTTGGAAAGCATGCTTTTTCTTTTTAAGCCCCTAGGGCTTGGAATGACTTACAAACTGTACTGAAATTAGAGTTTTTGCCATCTTTGAGCACTTTTAAACGTATTCTGTATTCTACTTTCAAAGAGTCTTGTAAGTGCTTTTCTTGAACTTTGGCCTATTTGATTTGTTGGACTGTTTGTGTTTTTATTATTTGTCTGAAACTATGTGTGCTGCCGTTTTTGACCAGGTCTCCCTGGAAGAAGAGATTATGATATCTCAATGGGACTTTCCTGGATAAATAAAGGATAAATAAAATACCGTAAACTAACATCAGTGTGATAAAAACTGTCTAAAGTGACAGAAACCATCTTTTGGAAAAAAAAAATATTTGATGTGTAATTTGACAGTTTAGTTTGTCACACGTTGCAGTAAAGTGGACTATATTGTATATGAGCAATATCACATGAGTAGCCATGCTGATATACAGCCATAATGCACATATTGAATTTTTTTTTTTTTTTTTACATAAAGATGATTTTAATACATTAGTTTTAGTGAACGATGAGCATACACCTCTAAATAAAAACTCATTGAAACCGATATAAAGATAATAATGAAGATTGAAGGTGCGTACACGCGGCCTCGTGATTCCTGTAGTTACAAGATTCTAGCTTGTAAAAAGCATTCACGTCCTCGTAGAGCTCGTAATTACAGCTTGTAAACTGGGAGTTTTCTGAAAGCTCCCAGATGTACCACCTGACCGCTGTAGATGCATAGGCATTGATAGTGGTGCCAAAGAAATGCATAATTCCCAGTCCAAGGACATGAACAGCTCCGAATATAACGTCATGTGTTGTCATCTCAAGATTCTGGTAAATACGAGGTGGCGTGAACGCAGCAATAATACAGGGATTTCTCCACTGGTCACTAATTTTGCCAGACACATTTCTGAGGTAACATCAGTCATGAATTCGATATGACACAATCTTCTCTTAAGCTTGTCCACTAGTGTGTCAGTTGTTTTTAAAAACATCTTAGTTACAGTTTGGAAAAGACAGCCTTTGACAACTTTAGTTGACCCCTGGCTTAAATGGGCTAAGATGAGGAACAAGACAGCGTCTGGCTGATTGAGCAGGGAAGAATCAGATGTCATTTAGACTGCCAGCATGAGGCCTGCAGCGCTGTGTGTGTGTTTAGTGAGCTGTGAGTGAGCATTGAAATGACTGTGCCTGCACTCTCTCTCTCTAGGTTATACTAATGAAAGTGGCAAAACAAATAACAAGTATCATCTGTCATGTGTGCAACCTCCACTTTTGCAAACAATATCCTGAGAGGATCATTGTGCAGCTCTCTCATCTCCAGCTGTAAATATCAGCATGAACACAAAGATCATTTACAGTTGCATTAGACTCTGCATAGACCTGCTTCACAATCCTTTCTGTCTCACGTACCCTCGCAGTTCCATCAGGGCTCAAGTAGCCCTTCATCAACAACAAACGAGAAATGTGTTCCTACTGATTCATACTGATTCATATTATACTGGATGTAGCAAATGGCAAATGTTCTGCTACATGTGCTAGAACTAAAAAGAGTCATGACTATATATAGTTAGGAATGCACCAAAATGAAAATTCTGTGCCGAAACCGAAAATTCAGGATGCACTTGGCTGAAAACCAGAAGAGAAACAAACAAATAAAAGAAATAATCAATTAATTAATTAAACTTATTTAATAATCAACACTCAAATAGCTAAAACTGAGACGTACAAACATTTAAATTGCACATTTTCCATTGTTATATCAACATTTTAATAACATAACGGTTTCTACACATTTGTTGTTGAAATTTAAACAATATAAAACTGTAAAAACTTGTTTTCATGATAGATTTATTCAAATAGCCTACACATTAAATAATGTGATCACTTACAAGTTAAGCAAAAATATAATGAATATATAATACAGTGTATATATAAGAAAAATGCTCTTCTTTAGTTATTTTTTTCTAGCTAACTAATGAGTTTATGGACATTGAATAGCTTTCTTGACGTAAATGTAACGTTAAGTGATATTGTATAGCCTAGCTATTTTGTTCACGTCTTTCCCTGGTTGAAACACTGATTGAGCGATTACATGAGACAGGATTCATTTCAGTATGTTAATGTATCTTTCTTCTAGTGTTCACCCATGTTTATTTTGTGCTATAATTAGTAAAGAGGAGATGAACTGATCGGTTCTTGATCTGTGATACCACTTGAATTGAGGGGCTAATGTAAACTTTCACGCCATATTAAAGAGCGCCAAAACGACATTTATTGTTTGACTTTTATGTGTTTAGCGAAGTGTTCACACAATCACAGTTAACAGCAAACAGACTAAAAGATTTTAGATTTAATAAACCATATTATAACAATATTACCATTAGACTTATGCCGATATTCGGTAATGCGATAAATTGCGATAATGAATATTCACGATATTGTAATCGTCGGCACTTCAGAATACCGTAAATAATAATTTATTACCAATTATTAATTTTTTATAAGGCAATTAAGAATACTTTACCCATCAATCGTATAAAATGCACAACACCGCTGTATTCTGCGTCAAAAGGACACGCGCTCAGAGATGTAAACAATCCCAACGTGCACGAGAAGCACATGGCGGAACGAGTGAAGGAGACGAGCTGAATGAAAGTGCGCGTTCACTCTCTGACAGCAGAGGGCTCTGATGGAACAGCAGCGTGCAGCGGTTACCACGGAAACCGTGCAAACAAAGTAATTTCATTCATTTTTTTGTAATCTCAGTGTTGTTCATCACAGCACCAAATACTGAATACTTAAAAACGACTTAAAAGTAATTTATTTTCAAACCTAAACATTTTTATATTTTAATCTGGACTACAACATGCCCTAATGATTAGAAATGTTCTGATTATTTGTTATTGTTCAGTAAAACTTACAGCTTCATTAGTTAACATGTTAATTCATTATCACTAAACTGACAATAAAAATACTTATAAAGTATTAATTATTATTAATTAATGTTAATTTCTTAGTTACTATTTAATAACATTACTAAAATCAAAATAACTTATTTAATGGACCTGAGATAAAACTAACAATGATCAGTTGTGTTTCTAAACTAACATTAACAACAAAAAAAACTTTCTGTAACAAATGTAGCTATTGCTCAATCTTAGTTAATGCATTAAATAGAGTAAAGTGTTATCTGTTGTTCGTTATAGCCTAATTCTTTTGCATTTTAATCTGTTTAAAAATTTCAGTCAGAGTTGTTTTTGTTTTATTAAAAAAAGAGTTCTTAAACCTGTTAAATTAGGACAAAAATGGTTTTGCAACTTATTTTAATATCGCGATAATGCCGTATACCGTGATAAAAGCTTCATCAATTAATCGCAACATGAAAATTTGATACCGTCACATGCCTAATTACCATAAAATATACCATACCATATCACATATATTATTAATATTGTCAATCCAGAGCTATTGTTTACACAGCTGACATGTTTAACTGTTGAAGCTTATCAATGTCGTGTGTACAAAATAGACGCTGAACACAGTGAAAACAGGCCATGCGCTATTAAACTTATGTTTCGGTTACTGATTTTGGCTCTCCAATTTTCAAAATTTTCAGCATCCCTAACTTCAATTCTATAGGTTTGACAAAACCAATCAAAATCTTTTCAAGTATCAGATGTGGTATACATGCCCCTGACTGGAATCATGACTGGTGGAGGGCTGCAGTGATGGTTGACTTTCTACAACTTTCTCCCATCTCCCGACTGCATCTCTGGAGCTCAGCCATAGTGATATTTGGGTTCTTCTTTACCTCTCTCACCAAGGCTCTTCTCCCCCGATAGCTCAGTTTGGCTGGACGGCCAGCTCTAGGAAGGGTTCTAGGAAGGGTTAGGACCATGTGATATTTCAGTTTTTCTTTTTTAAAGGGGTGGTTACATGCGATTTCACTTTTTTAACTTTAGTTAGTGTGTAATGTTGCTGCTTGAGCATAAACAGTATCTGCAAAGTTACAGCGCTGAAAGTTCAATGCACACGGAGATATTGTCTTTTAAAGTTATGGCAGTTTAATGCCTACAAATACAGGCTGTTTGGACTACAATGAGCTTCTTCCCGGGTTGGTGACATCATAAACCCTTGCTATTAACATAAACACGCTCCCGGGATCACGCAACAAAGTGGGCGAGGCCATGTGGCGCAGCATAATGAAAGCGGAATGCTGTGTTCACACCAGACGCGACTTGCGCGAATAAATCGCGCTATTCGCGCGTAGTTGGACGCTTGAACATTTTGAGTTTACTCGCTTCATTCGCGCGTGACATTCGCTTCATTCGCGCGTGAAAATCCCTTCACAACAGACGCGAATTCGCGTCATGAGAGGGGCTCTCCCGCTCCTTTATGTGTCCCAGACTCTCCCACTGCTTTCTGCACACTTCCTCTGAATAAACACAACTTGTCAGTGGGGAAATAATTGTAAATTACAGTGAATAAGCTCAATTGGTCGTCTTTAGTTGGCTTGTAGTCTTAATATGTATTTATATATATGTATATATATAGCTCAAATTGAGTAAAGACCGTTTTTTACAACTTATCAGATTGTCCGACCTCCTCACTCACTTTCTTTCAAACACGATCCTTTTTATTTCTGTTTCTATAAATGTATGAAGATGTACAGCGACGATGATTTTGTCCTCCATTGTTGTTTCGAATTTCTGCCTCAGCTCGCTACGTCACGTCACTACTAGAGCAAGCTCCCGATTGGTTAACGCGGCGCGGAAATTCGCCAAAGTTCAGATTTTTCAACTTGCGCGATTCGCGCGAATCGCGTCATTCGCGCGAATCGCTCAATTCGCGCCGCGTCATTCGCGCCGCTTCATTCGCGCGAATCGCGCCGCAGGATGTCAATTCGCGTCTTTGCATTGACTTAACATGTAAATCACTCGCGCTTACCGCTTCATTCGCGTCCGGTGTGAACGCACCAGAAGAGTTGTTTACACCGAACGCGAGCTGCGCGACGCGACGCATCAAAAGATATAGAACCCATTATATTCTGTGATATTTTCTACACTGGATGCGGTGCTGAAGACAGCTTCCTGAATCTACACGAGTTCAATGCTGGATTTACACAAAGACTTTTACTGAAAGATGAAGCAGTTCCCACTTTAAAAGCAGAAGCAGTTGTTTATCGCTCCCAAACTGTAAGTACGTTTTATTGTTTGTCTTTTAAACGTAATGTTATAGTTCTGTTGCTATTTTTAATGCATCTAGGACATATACAAAGAGCAACTCGTTTTTGCTAGCCAGTTAGCTAAATTCTAGTGCAACAAACACCAACAAACTTCTATGTTCATAGACAAACAGTTGTTCATGCTATAAATTAAACGCTACCTTTACAAAAATGCGACTACTCAGTCATGTATTAGGCTACAGTAAAGCTTTAATCAGGATAAAACTGTATATTAAAAGCTAACAAACAGCAGTGACAGCATCTAAACACTTTGACACAAATACTAAATGAAATACCATTCATAAACATCCTTTAAAAGCCGCGATTGCAGAGATTCTGCTTTTTCCTCTTCATCTGGGTCTGATTCGGCTCAATTTGATACAGCAATACGGCGCTATTATTTACTTTCCACCTAAGCGCGTAACTACGAATGATAAGGGGCGTGGCGTTTCCGGATGCTTCAGCGAATCACGACAGACTGGGCCAGTTACAAACCTGCTAACCAATCTGAGCACATTGCGTATGTCGGAGGGAGTGGCTTCATAGAAGCAGGAAGTCAAACGAGCCGTTCATATGACAGTGGAAACAGAGGTGTAGAATAAAGATAAAATATATGAAAAATACAGCATTTAAAAAAAAACAAAGCATTAAGACATGTTAAACTGTGCCCCCAAAACACAATCCAGCCTAGAAAAAAACCACGTAACCACCCCTTTAATAAATCTGCAAAAATGTCAACAATTCTGTGTTTTTCTGTCAATATGGGGTGCTGTGTGTACATTATTGAGGAAAAAAAAATGAACTTAAATGATTTTAGCAAATGGCTGCAATATAACAAAGAGTGAAAAATTTAAGGGGGTCTGAATACTTTCCGTACCCACTGTATATGGTCCATTCAGTATTATCAGCAGCTTTATCGCATTGCTCAGGAGCTAATTACCCTCCCTAATTACCTGATTTGCCCTTCTGATATTCCTGTTGATTAGACTCATTTCTTCAAATATGTTGTTACATTAATTACTGTCATTAAGAAAATTAATGATATTGCTAGGCTGCATGGATGGGCAGGGAGTTTTTGCCCTTAACAGAACCATAACGCCAATACAAACTCCATGCTAACTGCCAGTCATCTTTGATGATAGTGATCCTGACAGAAATACATTTCATTATAAAAAAGTATAGGGGGTCTGTTGTTTTTCAGTTGATAAATAAAACTTGGACTCATTTCAACAAGAACAATTTGATGTTATAACAGAAAAATCTATGTGCATAGTTTGATTGATTTAATGTCCTAAAAACAAACCTACGCTACTGCCTATGAGACACATGCTGTTTGTGTCTATCTGGGCTCTTTACTTGTGCTGCCCACAAAGGAGAATGCAAGACTGAGTGTGAGCGCAAACATGGAAAACGCCATCTGCTTTGTTGCGTTTTTGGCTGGAAACGAAAGCACATTGCTAGTACACAAGAACGCCATGTTTACTGCTTTCAACAGGAAAAAAAACAATGTGCTTTTTAGGATAAATGAAAAGTGGTACCATCATGCAAGTAAGACAATTTTCAAAAAAGTGACTTACAAAACATTTTTTCTAGGGACAATCCCCCTATCCCTTGCAAAGCTTAAACCTCCACCGTTTAAGTTGCTAGCACAGATATTTAACCACCTCACAATGAAATCTTTATTTTAACTTATTAAGCCCTTAAAATGTCTCATTTTACTCTTTGTCAAGTTAGTAAGTGCCTCCAAAGCAAAGTTCAGACTGCACGATTTTCAAAGTAGTCGGGTCACTGTTCTTTTCACACTGCATGACTATCTTGGCCAGCATTCAGTCGCTGCTGTGTTCATACTGCACGATGGATCGGCGACAGAAGGTTTCACACTGCATGACTTTACAATAGGAAGAATCGCCGACAACTCTGTCTGGCACGCAAACTACGTTTCACAACCAAACACACGCGAGATGTGCCCGAACTCCCCGCTGCTCTGCATCTTGCCCTCTCATTGGCTGTCGGTCATCGCCGATGTAGTTTTTAGTCAGAACACTTTTCACACAGCAGAATTTTGAATCGCCGACAGGTCCAGATATTTAGCACGCCAAATATCTCATGGGCGTCAGCGACTCGTCGGCGATTCTCTCAGATCGCGTCTTTGCTCATTCGCACTGCGTGATTGTCATTCGCGTGAACAAGCACTTATTTGCCTGTGATTTCGGGCACTTGTCGGCGAGCCAAAATCGGGACTAAAATCGTGCAGTCTGAACTCGGCACAAGGAAAAATGTTTTGCTCCCTTTATTAGTGTATGATCAGCTTCATAAAAGTTTCCTCACACTTCCATTAGTCATACAGGGGAGATGATTGTGCCACGGATTGAAACACAACCTTAACAAGCCTAAGCATAGCAACCCTCCCTCTCTCAGCAGTCACGACCACATAATAGGCCAGTATTTATAGATCTGAACTGCTCCTACAACACAGACTCTAGCAATTTCCTCAGAAAAGGTCTGAGCCATTGTCTAAGCCGATATCTGGCTAAAAAGATGTAAATCAGACTGTCAGGGTCAGTTTTTCAAGAAGAGTTTAAGTCAAATTACTCTATAAAAATGTCTCTATTGGAAATCATTTGTATTTAAAACATCTTTGTCTTAGACAAGGCTAATGTTGTTCCAAACCTGTAGACTTTCTTTCTACTGCTGTACACAAAAGAGTATATTTTAAAGAATGTTGGTAACCAAATAGTTTTTACTTTACATGGTCAAAAAACACAAGACATTTCCCAAAATTGTGTTCCACAGAGGAGAGAAAGCCATACAGGTTTGGAATGGCATGTGGGTGAGTAAATACAGTGAGAATTTTTATTTTTGGGTGAGCTATCCCTTCACATTTATTTCCATTTCAGTTCAGTTTTATCAGTTACTTATTTATTATTTAATCAAGTTGACTTAGAAGCTGTTCACACATTGTATTCTTTCTGCCATATTTTTAATTGTTTGTCTTCGTGTGTGCAGCAGAGTCAGGTGACATCACCAGATTTTTTTTTTTTTTGCCTCTCACACCATGAGCACCACTTTAAAGGGTTAAATTAAGGGTTAAAGGGTTAAATTTAGGGTTAAAGGTTAAATTTAAAGGGTTAAAAAAAGATTAATTACTCACCCTCATGTCGTTCCACACCCATAAGACCTTCGTTCATCTTCGGAACACAAATTAAGATATTTTTGATAAAATCGGAGAATACTTTTTGTGCGCCAAAAGAAACTAAATAACTTTATTCAACAATATCTAGTGATGGGCGATTTCAAAACACTGCTTCATTACGAAACTTTAGTTTCAAATCAGTGGTTCCGAGTGTGTATCAAACTGCCAAAGTCACGTGAACCATTGAAATTTAGAAACACGTATCACATAATGAAGCCTCGTTTACTGGAATCACGTGACTGGCGCTCTGAACCACTGATTCGAAATAAAAGATTTGTAAAGCTTCATGAAACAGTGTTTTGAAATCGCCCATCACTAGATACTGTTGAATCAAGTAGTTTTTTTTTTTTTTGGCGCACAAAAAGTACTCTCATCACTTCATAACATTAAGGGTAAACCATTGTAGTCACATGAACTGTTTTAAATATATCTTTAGTACCTTTCTGGGCATTGAAAGCGTAAATTAACTTGCTTTCAATGGAGGCCTCATTGAGCCGTCAGATTTGATCAAAAATATCTTAATTTGTATTCCGAAGATGAACAAAGGTCTTATGGGTGTAGAACGACATGGGGGTGAGTAATTAATAGCAGAATATTCATATTTGGGTGAACTAACCCAAAAACTTGTCTTAAAACACCTTCATTCTGCACCAGCTATCCAGTGTTATTTTTTATAATAGTGTTAAATGAAGAAGGGATAGTTCAGCCAAAAATTATCTGTATGTCCTTCTTTCTTCTGTGAAACACAAAATAAGAAAACGTTGATACAGACTAAAACAGCAGAAACATTCTTCTAAATATCTTGTGTTTCACAGGAGACTATTATACCCACCAAGAAAGTAACAAGATATTTACATTAACAGGCAGAAATAATTAATTTCAAGGTATCATTTCAAGGTATTTACAAAGATGTGTAGTATCAGTCAAACTCCATGCAAGTCAATTTATTTCTCAGTTTTCTCAGTTTCATACCAATGATGAATTGTATTTGATTAAAATTGCTGAATGTACTCATTAATGCATTGAGTTACAGCTCAAATCACACTTAAAGGACTGAGAATGTTTACTTGAGACTAGGAAATTGAGAAATTGCAGTAATTACGTTCATAGCGTGTTTATGAAAAAGTATCCTGGGAGGTTCCTGTGTGTTTTTGGTGTGTATATACACATTCTGGGAAAAGAACTTTCAGCAAAATTTGTGCTTTTCCCAGAACATATATACAAACACTTTATTATAAACACAATAAAAATGTTTTTAAAAAAATGGACATACGATGCAAAAA